>NW_025999968.1:56077378-56103247 GCF_001458135.2 Marmota marmota marmota
GTGCCCGCGCCTTGCCCGGCGTTCGCGCCCTCGGCCGCCCGGCGGCGCGGGCGTCCTTCCCTGGGTGCGGAGGGTTCGGGCGGCGCCGAGGGGCGGTCCCGGGTGCAGGTGGCTCCCGGACGCGCGCTGCTGCAGTGCGGGGATGGCCCGCCGAGGCTGCGCGTGGGCGTGGGGCGCCGGCCTGACATCCCGCCGGCAGCCTGGGAGGGTCCCCTCCGGGTTCTCCGGGCCACGGCCGAGGAGGATGCGCGGGCACGCCCTCGCCGGGCCGGGCGCGGGTGGAGGTCAGGTGGGTCACCACCCGGCCATCCTCTTGGCTGGCGGAGGGCGGAAGAGCTCTGCCTTTGTTTGCGGGTGCGGTCCCAATTGGGGAGGAGGCTGGGGACGCCGGCCTTTCCGAACTGAGGGCTTTCCTGTTAAGGAAACTCCCCCCTGCCACCACCTCGTTCCCCCGACTGTGCCCAGGAGAAGGGATCCAGCCGCAGTGCGCGCGCTTTGCTGGCCTGGCCCTGCGTCCTGCAGGATTCTTGGCTGCGGGCAGCATGGGGATCCCCTTAGCTCCTCCAAGAGCGGCTGCTGACAACACTGTCACCCGCAGGTATTGCCCTCACCTGGAGACGGCAGCCCGACAGGCTCCGCAACGGAGGGGAAACCTTTGTAGGTATTTTTTTGGGAGGTGGGTGGGTAAAGTGTTGGACAGCCTCACCCCAAAGCCTACTTCTGCTAGGTGTCTTTAATTTTTTCAGTACATTTTCAGTACAATTACTACTTAGAAAGACCAAACTCTAAATAATGTGTCTTCCAGTTGATTAGGCCAACTGGCTGTGAGTGTGTGTGCCATAGATCAAGGGTTGTTCCTATCTGTGAGTAAATCTCGCTCATGGATTAGTGGCTATTTACAATTTTCACTCTGTTTTGTTTTTAGCCAACTTGCTCCTCCTTGTACCCGTATTTACAATGAACTTCTTTGGGATCTAGCAGATGGTTTTTCACTTGAACTTGTTTTTCTAAGAAGTTAAGAATGGGTAAGGTAGAGATATCCTACTGACATTTTTAGTCTTAAGGTGAACATATCTGGTCAGACACATTTGTATGATTACTCGTTTGTGTGCATAATTGTTTGTAGGCTATAACTCTTACCAGTTTAGCAAACTATCAAATCTCTCACAAAGATGTATCCAGGATGGATTGCAAGATCTAACCAAAAAAAAAGCTATTTAAGGACTGAACTAGTCCTTCTTGCCCTAGCATAACATAGCATCTCACTGACCTGAGCTGGAATCCTGGTTCAGCCGGCCGCTAGCTAAGTGGCCTTCAGAATTTTCTGAGTGACCTGATTCCCAATATCCTCATCTTGGAACTGATAATACTCTTGGGACTCCTGTGTATTGCATGAGATAAATGCATGCATGAATGATGGGATACCAAGCTCACACAGAAGACTGGTATAGTATCATCATATCAAATGCCCTGTATTTATAAATAAAGGAGCTTGCTTGAATGACTATTTCCAAACTTCTCATTTTGCTCATACACCAAATAGTACTTTCTTCATATGAGTAGCCATAGCATTGAACTGCTTCAGTTACCTATTCTTGCCTGGCTGGCGCTCTCTTTGCCAAGAGCAGTGGCTCACCTTTGCCACCTCACCTCCTAAACACACACCTTTATCACTGGTGCAGCTCTTCCTGGTACTGTGAGCCACCCACACCTGTGGACCTTGAGGACTTCTGCCTGTTGTAAGGCTTCCTCTTTCTTCTTGCCTGTTTCTGATACTTCAGCCTACTCTCTGTCACTGTGTATGCACATTAAGTTGAAATTATGCATTTAGATATTTCCTTTTTTATTAGGCTGTATACAGTGAGACTAGGAACCTTGTAATCTTCAGGTTTCTTTCCCCAGTGCTTAGATGTTTAGTTGAGTAAACAGGTTGTACATGGAGTAGTGTGGTGCTGTAGTTAGGCTGGATTTCAGGCCAGGAAATTTCTTAGGGGAGGGAAAAAAAAAAAAAAGCTATGGACTGTTTGGATATGCCAACTTCTCAGTCTTTTGTTGGCAAAATAAACAAATTACCACCTCTCATTGCCATCCTTTCCTTAATATTTTCAAACAGTGTGAAGGATTATATTTCAGAAAAAGGGACAATCTTCCCATGAATGATTTTGTTTGGGGGGGGTGCATATGTGTAGCACAGTATGTTTTTGCAGAGGGGGCACAGAATGTGCAAAGGCCTTGTGGTAGAACAAGTCTGTCTTGGGTCTTGCAGAGTGTGGTGAGGAGCGAAGTAGGTGGATCCTTGTAGGCAGGGGAGGGAGAAGTTTGAATTTATTATAAACAATGTAGGAAGAGTTTTAAACATAGCCTTGATGTTTTCTTAATGTGTGTTTTAAGACGATTCCTGACCTATGAAATATACTGGAGAGGGACAAAGATGTGAGAGAGAGCTGTTAGGAACCCTGTGCAAACCTGCATGGGGCAGGAGGCTTGCTGTGCATTGAAATGGGATGGAGAACCATCGAGTCAACAGCATTTTCTAAAGAAACCAACAGGACTTGGGTTGGGTGTGGTGAAGGAAGAGTCAGGATGACAGAATGTCCCAGGGACACAGGTGCCACTTTCTGAGAAGAAGAAGACAGGAAGAAGCATGCTCTGTGAGTGGAATTCAGAGTTTAGTTTTTATAGTAGTGTTATTGAGATATAATTTAAAGATCATAAAGTCCATTCATTCAAGGATATAATCCAGTGGATTTTAGTAAGTTCACGGAGTTGTGTAGCCATCGTCATATTCTATATTTCCACCACCTCCGAGAGATGTGTGCCCACATGGGGGTCCCTCTGCTTCCACCCACCCTCTGCAACTGCCAGCCTTGCCGTCAGTGAAGATTCACCTGCTGTGGGCATTTCACATGATGGAGTCGTGTAGCATATGGTCTTTCTCAGCTTCTTCCCCCCCTCACCCCCCGCCACCCCCCTCAGCTGGGTTTTCAGGAGTCACTGCGCTGTAGCCCATGTCAGCACTTAGTTCCTCCTCGTTGCCATCCGCTGTGAGGAACAGTGCTGCTCTCAGGTGCTTCATATCCCATCCTTATTTTCTTTGCTTTTGCAGTGCTGGGGATCAAGCCTTGGGCCTCACAAATGCTAGGCAAGGACTCCACCACTAGCTACCTCCCCAGCATACATACATCCTATTATATATATATATATTTTTTTCTCACCAGATCTTCTTGTAGAATATTCCCAGTCTTCTGGTGTCATGGTAGAGGATTCAGGTGCTCAATACACCATTCGGTTTAAGAGCATGTCCTTAGGTATTACAGATACCCTGTGATGGGGGAAGGGCTGACTGCACTGAGAATTGGCACCTGGCAACAATATATAGTTTAGTAGTTTTGCACATTTCACTCTTAGAATTAATGCTGTCAATTAGGTGGAAGCTGGGGGCCTCCTTTCTGCTGGGCGTGTTTGTCTCCCTCAGAATCCTGGAGGCTGGAATCACTGATCTTTTATTTACCATAGTGCCCAGCCCAGAAACCCTGCTAAATATTTGAACTGTATTGCCAAGTGCATCTACACGGCAGTGTTTGTGGACACGTGTCGCCCATGGCTCTGTGCTGGGAAGTATTTGTGTCCCTGAACAGATCCCTCATTTGTCTGTTCTTTGATTTGCTTTAGATACTCTCCGCACTGTGAGAATGTAAGATGGATCCAGAGGAGCAGGAGCTGTTAAATGACTACAGATACAGAAATTATTCCTCAGGGATTGAAAAGGCTTTAAGAAATTTTGAGTCTTCAAGTGAATGGGCAGATCTCATATCTTCACTTGGCAAGCTCAACAAGGTATGTGGGACAGGTACTGTTTGGAGGTGGGGACACAGTTGTCTTTTTAGTATTTATTGCAAGGAATTTGTGGTGACTATAACAATTAAACAATACAGAAAAGAAAAACCACCCCAGTGCTGTACCTCAGTTACCCTCTGCTTGTCATCTGTATGTATGTCTCTTAGCCTTGCTGAGCCTAACATTATAGGGTTCACGCATTTAAACCATCTTCTTTTCAATAATTATGTCTGCACAAGATAAAGTTTAAAATCGTCAGCTCTGTTATTCAAAGATTGCTCTTTATACACGGCCCAGGATTTTTACTGTTTTTTTTTTTTTTTTTAATTTACTTTTTTGATCCTTTTTCTCCTGACTGGTAACTCCCAGAAGATTAAAGGATGAAATGAACATTGAAATCCACCCCACACTAGTGTGTGTGTGTGTGTGTGTTTGGATAAGAGCAAGGGGCGAGATCTGGGGGGACCCACACTGGTCAGATGTGGGCTTGACCTTGAGCTCTTAAATGGCCTACAGCCAAGACCATCATATATTTTCCTATTCTGCCCAGAGGGTGATGACAGAGACACCCTTAAGCCCTCAGATGACTAGTGTGGCATATAAGTAGAGAATATTTGTGCTCAAAGAGGTTGTGCCCAGCTCTGTGGCCAGCATTTGAGTATGGAACCTGTGTGCCAGGTGGGAATTGGGAGACTCCCAGCTGTACCCTGCAGGCCTGGACTCCTCAGGTCGGACACACCAGGGAACTCTTAACAGGCCTCCCTGGAGGGGAAGGAGGTCTCCGTTCCCCTCCAGCAACAGGTGTGAGCAAAGAACGTGAGCAGGTTGAGCCCATGCACTGCCTGGGCAGTAGTCCAGCCCTGATGCTGAAATGTGCTCTCAGTCCCTGAGAGGTGGCTGTCACGCTCAGTGAAGATAGGTGGTTATTACAGCTGGTCTCTTGCAAGGCACATTTACAACAGGTAAATGTCAGGGTTGGGTGCTGGCTGGGGTGGACAAGCATCTGCTCCTAAGGTCTTCTTACAAGACAGGAGCCTGAGCTTCCTGCAGTCATCCAGCTGCAAATAAGGAATTCTCAATTGGAGACAGTGATCGCCTGCTCACCTGGAGGAGGTCACTATTTTAGGGCAAAATGGAAGACTGGGGTGGAGGTGTGTTCAGCTTCTTTGTATTTTACTAGTTTAGCACTTTGTATTTCACTATTTTGGCTCACCTGGAGTCTAAGAGGTTTTTTGTGTGTATATGTGTGGGGTGTTCATTATTTCTGTCTTCCTTTTTCTTAATTGAGATAAAATTAACATAAAATTCACCGTTTATCCATTTTAAAACATAACAGTTGCTTGGCGTTTAGTACATTTACATAGTTGTGCAATCAGCATTCCTATTCAGTTCTTAAACCTTTCCATCACCTTAAAGGAAACCCATGCACATGACACGGTCTTCCCCCAACCCCCCCTTTCCCCTGCCTAGCCACAAGCAACCACTAGCCTACTTCTGTCTTTATGGACAGTTCCTGCAAATGGAATCACACACTGTGTAGCCCTTTGAGTCTGCCTTATTTCACTTGGCGTAAGATTCTCAAGGTTCAGCCATCTTGCAGCATCTACAAGAATTCGCTGTTTTAGGGCTGTTATTCCACTGTCTAGAAAGACCGTCCATCAGTTGATGGGTTTTCACCTTGTGGCTATTGTGAATATGCTGTGACTCTATTTGTGCATATAGTTTGTTTGAACACCAGTCTTCAGTTCTTTAGCATATACATGTAGGAATGAGGTTGCTGGTCCTGTGGAGCCTGTGTTTAACTCTCCGAGGAAACACCAGCTTGTTTTTCTCAGCAGCTGCACGATTTTACTCACCTACCAGCAACACAGAAGGGTTCTGATTTCTCCTCATCTTCACCCCCACTTGTTTTCAGTTTTTATTTGATAATAGCCTTCCTAAAGTGTGTGAAACGATATCTCATTGTGGTTTTGATTTTCATTTTCCTAGTGACTAATAATTTGGGGCACTTTTTCATGTGTTTATGGGCTATTTGTATACCCTTTTCAAAAAATTTCTATTCAATATCTGGCCCATTTTTGTTGTTGATTTATAGTTCTGTATGTATTTTGGATGCTAGGCCCTTTTTGGGTGTATGATTTGCAAAATGTTTTATTTTTCCCCCATTCTGTGGGTTGTCATTTAAAATTTTCTGATAATGTCCTTTTTTTTTTTTTTGAAAGAGAGAGGTAGAGAGAGAGAATTTTAATATTTATTTTTTAGTTATCGGCGGGCACAACATCTTTGTTTGTATGTGGTGCTGAGAATCGAACCCGGGCCGCACGCATGCCAGGCGAGCGCGCTACCGCTTGAGCCACATCCCCAGCCCCTGATAATGTCCTTGATGTGCAAAAGTTTTTAATTTTGATGTCCAATTAACTGTTTTTTTGCTTGAGCTTTTGGTGTTCTGTATGAGAAATGGCTGTCAAATCCAGCATCATGAACACTTGCCCTGTGTTTTCTTCTAAGAGCTCTTTTAGTTTTAGCTCTTGTGTTGTGATCTTTGATTCCTTTTGAGTAAATTTCTGTGCACGATGCGGGGCAAGGGTCCAGCTTCACTCCTCTGCCTGTGGAGATCCAGTTGCCCCAGCACTAGTTGGTCTTTTCCCACTGAAAGGTGTGGGAGCGCTGTTGGTAACCAACTGACCGCAGAGATACGGGTGTGTTTGAACTCCAGTTCTTTCCCATTGCTCTGTACCTGTATACTTATTGCTAGTACCACATTGTGTGTGGGGGGGTGTTTTCGTTTTTATTTATTTATTTTTGCGTTGGGATGGAACCCGAGGCTTCAAGCAGGCTAAGCATGTGCTCCATTCCTGAGCTATGCTCACAGGCCCTGGATGGGTGACTGAGTCTCTCCGGGTTCTCTGTCCCCTAATATAAAATGTGACCAAAAGGCCATCTTAATCCATTCAGTCCACAAATGTCAGATTAGCTAACACAGAGTGGCCCAGTCCAGGCATGCTGTGTATATAACTGACTCCATCCTCCATCAACCCAGGAGAGCGGGAACACTCAGAGCCTGTCTGTTACCACACAGCGCAGCCAGTGTACGCAAAGAAAGGGCAGACTCTGATTTCCTCTTCTTGCCACATTCCCGGAGTCCAGGACCTTCGTGGGTGCTGCGTACTTATGTGTTGTGGCAGGGACAGTGTCTCCATCTGCCCCACGTGGCATTTTGAAGAGCTTGATCCTTTAGTACGGCCTGTTGTGGGCATGATTTTCCTTTCTTATCCCAGCCCACGGGTGCACTGCAGGATTGGGGTTGGTCTGTCTTCCATCGACACCCACTTCTACTCTCTAGGAACAAGTGGTGCACAAGGAGTCCTCCATTCATTCCCTTCCAGCCATGGCAGGACCAGAGTGCACTTCCAGATGCCTTCCTTCTTCAAAGACTCACTCACTAACTTGAACTCCTTTTATAGTATTGTACTGGTTAGAAGTTTTAAAAGACAACTTGTCACTGTGGTTGTGACTCGAGGACTCTCACTGTCTCATCTTGGCCGTGCTTCTTGTTCTGTCATTGTAATTAAGCAACAAGTTACACCAGCCACCCTGAAAGATTTTCAAGGCGTCAGAGGGACAAGGGTGACAATCAGGCCTGTCTCAATCTGCCCACGATGGTTAACATTCATGGTGCTCACTGTGTGCTAAGGACTTGGTGTCCTCAGCTTTGTTGTGTAACCTTTGCAACATATCTTGAGATCAGGCCTAACCTAAGCAGCTTGTGCAGGGCCGCAGCCAGCCAGCCAGCCAGCCACAGGGGGAGGACTCAGACCTAGCACAGCCTGGCCCTGGGCACATGGTCTTTTTTTTTTCTTTTTTGGTACCAGGATTGAACCCAAGGGTGCTTAACCACTGAGCCACATCCCCAGCCCTTTTTATTTTTTGAGACAGGGTCTTACTAAGTTGCTTAGGGCCTCACTAAGTTGCTGAGGCTGGCTTTGAACTTGAAATCTTCCTGCCTCAGCCTTCTAAGCTGCTGGGATTACAGGCATGTGCTGCTGCACCCGGCTGAATCTGTGGTCTTGAGCAGGGTTTCCCGGGCTTTTCCATGTCAGTGTCTGTGAAGCTCATGTTTACCACTGCATTTGTGTGCTAGGGCTGCTGGAATACAGTATCACACTGAGTGGCTTCAACCACAGAAATGTATTGTCTCACACTCCTAGAGGCCAGAGGTCAGAAATCAGAGTGGCATCAGAGCCAGTCCTTCTGAGGGCTGTCAGAGTCTGTACCAGGCCTCCCTGCGCCTGCTGGCTGCTGACAGTCTCTGGAGTTTCTTAGTCAATGGGCGCATCATCCTGATCTCTGCCTGGGTTCTCCCTCTGTGCTTATCTGTCCAAGTTTTCATTCTTTCCGAGGACTGTGCCTCTTCACCACCAAGGACCCTTACTCCTTCGCCCAAAGGAGGTGGGTATAGCCATTAGCCCCATTTTACCAGTGACTATTGACCAACTTCCCAATGTTACATAGCTTCTAGTGGTAACAGGGTTGAATTGTGTCTTCCAAAAAGAACATGTTGCAGTCCTGACCCCTAGAAGTAACTGAATTTGCAAATAGGATCTTTATAGAGACAGTCAAGCTAAATGGGTCATTAGGGTGTGGCGGTGATCCAGTCTGACTGGTCCTCAAAAGAAAGGGAAATTGGACAGACTTGCACAGAGGGAGAGCACCCGGAGAGGACGAGGCATCCACCAGCCAGGGAACACCAGAGGCCGATGGCAACCGGCAGACACCAGGAAAGCCTGGAACAGATTTTGCAGCATTCAGAAGGACTGGCTCTTTTGGTACTTTGATGTCTGACTTCTGGCCCCCAGGAATGCGAGACAATGCCTTTCAGTGGTTGGAGCCACTCGGCAGGTGGTACTGTGTTTCTGCAGCCCTAGCACACAAACACAGTGGCAAAACCAAGACACATGTATGCCTGGGTGCTGCGATGTGCCCCCAACACAGAGCTCCTGCTCCCATGGAGTGGGAGGCTTCATTGGCAGGACACAGACAACAGGCCACAAATATGTGATGGGTGCTGAACACCAAGAAGGAGATAATCCTGGGGTGTGGGGTGGTGAGGAGGAGGCCAGGTGCTGTTTTAGAGACAACTCTGATCACAGGACATGGAGCAGAGGCCTGAATGCAGTGGGCAAGCTGGCAGGAAGGCCTTCTGGGGCATAGGCCTGAGGGTGCATCGTGGAGGGTGCATTGTGGGGTGCCTACTTCTGAGGGCTTGCAGGTGCCCCTACATCTCAGTGGCTGCTGCTGCCACAGTTAACTCCCCACTCTGGATCTGAGTGGGGGTCTGAGGTGACATGTTCGCCTACAGGATGCCTGTTTTCATCTTGTCCTCTCTCATAGGCCCATCTGTTACAGTGTGGCACCTCAGTAGGGGACTACTATTTTAGCCATTCACCAGCAACCTTCTGGTGTCTCCATGACCTTGAGGTTGTCAAATAGTGCAATACTAGGGTTGAAGTGGGAGGACATGGCCTGGTTGGCAGTGGGGCCAGGTCTCAGGTCGGGTTTTATTCTAGAGTGGGCAGGGGGAGGAGAAGCCACTGAGAGCCCTTCCTGGGAGGACTTGAGCAAGGAGACCTGTCTTTACCTGTTAAGAGGATCCCTCTGGCTGCCATAGAGCACGGGAGTCCTGGTGGAGGTAGGCACCTGTAGCCCGAGAGCAGTGACTGGCTGAGGGTTTGGAGGCGCGGGAGGGAGCAAGTTGGGTCAGGGTAACTCTAGTTGTTACTGCTTCTCTGAGGCTTGTAGCTTCTGTGTTCTGTGGGACCTGGCGGGTGCCAATATGCATGGAGATTTTTCCTAAGGTTTAATGTGGTGGGATTTCTTAGATTAATGTATATGCACAGAACTCAGTTACTTTAGCATTGAATTAATAAAAACTGTTATGATGCAGATGCAAATCATACTGTGGGTTTGGTCAAGATGCTCTCTTGGTGGGTGGCTGTAAGCACAAACCATAGATTCAGAAAAGCAGATGCTTCTTGCTCAACCTTTTTTACTAACAGAAAACTGAGCCCTGAGAGGTCTTGCTTTATCCAACTCTAGACAGATTCTAATTGTATCATTTTACCAACTTGTTAAATTTTCAATACAATTTCTAGAATTTTTCTATAATATGGTATCACTGACTTTTTTTAGGGTATTGTGTAGCTTTTGTAGTTTTTAGGTGTGTCAGCATAATCAGGGTAGCTTTGGCTACTTGTTCATCTGAGACTTCAAGCCATCATCTAATTATTTTTAGATAAATTTTAATCAATAAAATATATAAAACAAAATACGATTCAGCTTTCAAAAAAGGAGTGCATCCTGTCATTTGGGACAGATGGATGAAACTGAGGAAGGTTATGTTAAGTGCACTAAGCCTACCACAGAAAGATGGATACTGCAGTCTGAACTCCGGTGGAGGGAAGAATGCGGAGCTTTAGAGGTAGAGAGTCAAGGAGGGGGCCAGGGACTGGGAGCTCTTGGTTAAAGGATACCAGATTTCAGTTAGAAAGAAAGAAGCTTAGCAGAGCATGGTGGCTCCCAGCCCCAAAATGAAGGATAGTGAATGCCTCTGGATTTAAAAGCTTATGACCAATCTTCTTTTTTAAAAAATTGTCCTTGGTAGTACCAGTGCCCCAAGTGAGCCATCTCTTTTTGCTGCTTTTGAGGACAGACAGATGGCCAGAGGCAGGTTTCCTGAACCACATGGACAGCTAGGGACCTTGGGCATCCCCGGACAGCTCCTGAAGTCTTCAGTTTATTTTGGTCTCCTTGTAGAGCAGAGCCTCCTCATCATTGGTCTTAGAATGAGCACCACAGTTCTGGAGGAGCAGGAGGCGCATGGGCTCAGGGCTCGGGCCAGGTGAGCTGTTTTGGACCTTTGCAGAGTCCAGGCAGGATCTTAATTTTCACCCCTGCCCAAATCACCCCTCTCCTCTGTTGACTGGTATCTGTTCACATAGAGCCACTCTAGTTCTGAGCCTGCCTTGTTCACTAGGACCACCACCACCAAACACCCCAGGCTGGGGGGCTGCACACACTTGGCTTGCTTTTCACCATCCTGGAGGCCAGAAGTCCAGGGTGAAGGTGGCTCCAGGTGGTTTCTCCTGAGGCCTCTTTCCTTGGCTTGCAAATGGTGTCTTCTCCCTGTGTTTGTCCCTCTGTGTCTGTATTCTGATCTGTTCTTATAGGGATACCGGCCCACCCTAAGGGCCTCGTTCTACTTAATTGCCTCTTTTGAGGCCCTGTCTCCGTATACAGTCACACCCTGAGATGTTGGAGTTGGGACTTCAGCTCGGGCATTTGCAGGCAACGTGATTCAGCCTGTAACCAGGTCTGAGGAGGTGCACATCGTCTCTGCACACACTAGCTTTTTTAAGAAAGCTCATTTCTGGTGGAAGCCCAGGTGGTCTTTCGTCACACCCCTGATAGAAGTTAAAAGGTCATTTCTTTAATCTCCTTCGTGCCCATGAGTGCCCTAGAGACCTTCAGTTCTTGCGTGTGCAGTGATGCAGTGATGCCCTGCATACTTAGCAGCCTGTGTAGACTGATACAGAAGAATTGACTCTGGACATCCGCGTCAGGGATCCTTCCTGATGATCTATGCCCACAGCCACGCTCCAGAGCTCTGTGCTGACTGCTTCATGGAGGGTGCATTGTGGGGTGCCTACTTCTGAGTGTCTTGCAGGTGCCCCTACATCTCAGTGGCTGCTGCTGCCACAGTTAACTCCCCACTCTGGATCTGAGTGGGGGGGTCTGAGGTGACATCTTTGCCTACAGGATGCCTGTTTTCATCTTGTGCTCTCTAATAGGCCCATCTGTTACAGTGTGGCACCTCAGTAGGGGACTATTATTTTAGCCATTCACCAGTAACCTTCTGGTGTCTCCGTGCCTGTGACCTTGAGGTTGTCAAATAGTGCAATACTAGGGTCGCGGTGGGAGGACATGGCCTGGATGGCCTTCTGAGAAGAGGCCAAGTGGAGAGGATGCTGTTGACAACTTACCGACTCCCTTCTCTCTTAAGTAAAGTAGCCTTGTGCTGAAAGTACACATAGGATCCATTTATTTCTGACAGCATCCTGATGTTCTTGGCAGCAGAATTGAGAAGATGTAGCTAAAAGTATGGCACATCTAACCCTGCTTCTAATGGGTGGCAGAGGTTGTGCAGTCCTGGTTTGCCACAGTGACTGTAGGGCTCAGATGACATGACGTTCTGGCTCCATTCCCTACCCCAGGCCATCTGGAAGGAGCTGAGATTGTGCAAGGGCCTTGCCGACTTGGGCTTCATCAGCAGCCCGTGTGCAAGCCACTTGGACACTGTAGGATTGAGAGCGTTTCTCTTTGACGAGCAGAATTGACTCTGCATTTCAATTCTTGGTAGCTAGAATAAGGTCTTACTGGTTTTGTGTTTGAGTAAAAGAACCTTTTGCCTTTCTTCCTTTCCAAGCCTGCTAGAGAGAAACAGTCCAGGTTTGGACAGATGAATTAGCTCTCCACTTGCCTAACGACGAAAGCTCCTCTAGCAGAATTGAGTTTAGAAGGAAACTTCTAAAGGATAAAGGAAAGGGCTTGTGATCCACTTATGTGGTATAAATTCTTCTGAGAAAGTTATACAGCTAGAAGTGTCTTGCAGGCCTTGGTATGGAAGACACTATGTACTGAATTGCCACACCCACCACTGCCAAATTCATATGTTGCCGCCATAACCCTCAGTGTGACTCCCTATGGAGCAAGGTCTTCAGGTAATTTAGGTTAAATGAAGTCATTATGGTGGGGCCCTGAGCTGATATCACTGTGGCCTTATAAGAAGAGAGAGACACTCCCTCCTTCCTCCATTCCTCGCCTTACCCCATGTGAGGACACAGCCAGAGGCAGCTCTCTTCAAGCCAGGTGGGAAGAGAACTGAATCACCTGTCACCTTGATCATGGACCTCAACCTCCAGTACTGGGAGAAGTGAATTTTCTGTTGTTTAAGCCACACGGTATGTGGTATTTTGTTGTAGCAGCCTGTGTAGACTGACACAGAAGGAACTAAGTTAAAATTGGCTGTTTTTCACTCAAGGCAGCTGTTTGAACATGAATACCTGCTGTGATTTAAGCAGGTATTTAAGCCTAATATGGGCATTCCCATTTATTTATTTTTTAAAATGGTCTTTAACTTCCCTTTTTTTTCCCTTCCCATTTTCTTGACATAAATAAAGTAAACTGCACACATTTGAAGTGTATAATTTGGCAACTGTTGAGATTTGTGTATATCTGGGTGAAAGTATTGCCACAATCAAGATAATGAATGTGTATCTGTCACCCCCAGGAGTTTCCCCATGCACTTTCATAACCACTTACTCCCTCTTGGTCCCTAGATGAGTGCCAATCTGCTTCCTATCACTATAGATTCGTTTGCATTTTCTAAAACTTTTATAAATAAAGTCATCTGTTTCTCTGATCTGGCTTCTTTTCCTCAGCAAAGCTATTTTGAGAGTTGTTGTGGATGTTGATCATTCCCTTTTGCTGAGTAAGGCCCATGGATATATACGGGTGGTTTATCCACTTCCCCGTTAATGGAAGTTTGGGTTACATCCAAAGATATAGGTTTAATTGTTTTAAGAAACTGCCCGACCTTTTCCCTAGTGGTTGTATCATTTTGCATTCCCAGCCTCAGTGGCTGAGGTCACAGCTCCTCTGTGTCCTCGCCCCACTTGGTAGGGTCAGATTAACTTCAGCCACTTCAGTGGAGTGAGCACCTCACTGTGGCTCTGCATTTCCCCCATGACAGAGGACTAGGAGAGGAGCACAGGTTGCTGTGAATGTGTTCTAGTCCTATGACATCCCCCAAAGATAGCCGCGAGGGTCTCCATAGTCTCATCGTGTATAGTAAAAAGTGGGAGGTAGCCACCAGCTGTAGGGGTGTGGTCATGAGGCAGTCTGTGCTAGAACAGTGCCCTGGCAGTCGCAGCCTTCCCGTGGGACAGACCTGTAGTCCACTGACGTGAGCACACGAGAAATGCTCATGAGGAAATGAGGGAGCAGAAAAGGCAGGTTGACACTTCTCTGTAGCCTCTTAGTCGCACACATGCGTGGACAAAATCTAGAAGCCCTTTATTGTTGTGCTAATGTATTTCCGGTTTTTCATGATTCTAAAGAAAGCTGTCATGAGCCTCTCTGTGCACAGGGCTGTTTACATCAAGGTGAGCTGGCTGGGGAGGCGTTGATGTGCCAGAAGGCCTGTGGCTAATGCTGTGGCCACAGGATCTTTTGGTGGCCTTATTTTTCCACTAATCTGTCTGCACGGATGCTGGGGACTCCACCTGTTAAGTGCTGTCCTTATCATGCATTGATCTGGAAGGACGGTTCTCTTTCCCCACTCCTCACCTCCTCTCTTTCCAAATTCCTCTGGCATTTTCAGGCTGGGAACTTTAGAATCGCTTGTAAAGTTTAAAAACCGTTAAGTGGGGAGGTTTGTGGACATTAGCTAACAATTATAGGTTACTCTGTGTGAAGAAGCGACATGTTTACACAGATGGGCCTTCCACGTGGGAATGTGGTGAGTCTCCTCGGTCATTAAGAAGTATTCACTTGTGACCCTAAGGATTTTGTCATTCTTCTCACATAAGTCCTTCCTGTTCCTCAGGTTTTTAGGGAGATGTTATGCATGCGTTTTGCTATCGTGACTGGATTTCTTTTCTGGGCGCACGTGCGTGTGTGTGCGCGTGTGTGTGTGGTGCTGGAAGTGGCACCAGGCCTCACACAGGCTAGGGGAGCACTGTGCCGCTGAGCTGCACCCCAGCCCGCCTCTGTTTTAACTAGTTGGAGGAGAGGAAACCATCAACCGGTGGAACTGAGAACTGATTATCTTAGTGAATGTATTTGTTTTCTTAGGTTCTTGTCTTTGAGTTCTTCAGGTAGACAGGTGCACCATCCACCAATATTAAATTTGTGTATTTTTTCCTAATATTTTGCTAGCATTTTCTGGAACAGGGTTAAATAATGATGCTACAGTAACGTTAGCTGCTAAAACAAGACTAAAAACTCAGTGCTGTGTGAAAGCATGCACAGGGAAGTGTTTGTGTGTTTTGTTTGTAGTGCTGCAGATAAAACCCAGGACGTTCTGCATGCTGGGAAGGGCTCCCCCCTGAACTTCATCCAGCCCCATAGTGATGTCCTGACAGGCCTTAGTGGCACATGTCACTTCCGCTCACATGCTCGAGGCACACCAGGAAAATATCTAGTGTGAACACATCTCACTGACATATGGCCGGACTGCACCCCTTACCCACCTACATGTGTGAAACGTGTGGGTGGGCATGCATGTGTGTGTTCGTGTGTGGCAAGTGTATGCCTGGGCGGTCTGTGTGTGTAGGTGTCTGTGCATTTGGTGTTGCCCCTGCGAGGCCAGGAGGTGGACATGGACGTGTGCCTGTGTGCACCCCTCCTCTCTGAGGCCAGCCTGTGAGTGGTGGCAGCACACATTCTGTGTGAGGAAGCCTCTATGGAGTGTTCAGGTGACCCTCAGGGGGGCAGATGGAGCTGCTGGTGTCTAGTTTCGAGCTGGGCTGTGTGAACAGGCTCGGCAGTTCCAAGACCAGCACTCCCTCCCTGCAGAGCCGGGTCAGGCAATTGCACAGAGGGGCTTCTAGAGCCATCAGGCCAGGCCTGCCGGACTCCCTGGCTGCCTCCATCTTCCCACCTGTGCCTTTGAAAGTCTTGGTCGCTTGTCCATGTGGTGCCCTCTGCCAGGAGCGAGGCCTGCTCAGAAAGCATGAGTCAGTATTAGCTAGAGCAAGCCTAATCAAGGAGGTAAATGGATTCAAAAGAAGTAAAACACTCTTAAGAAGAATTTTAAAGAAAAAAACAAGTGTTCTAGTGCATCTCTCACTGGCATGGAAGGCAAAGGGAACGCAGGAGTTCCATCCCTCACTAGTGGCTGTCTGGCAGCTGGGGTGAGCTGCAGATGGTAGCTGCCCAGAGCTGGTAACTAGGACTGGCTGGCCAAATGCAGCATGGCTGTGTTCCAGCTGGTGACCTTTTTGAGAAGGAAGCTCCTTGTTTTAGTAGTTCTGACAATGTCCCTCCCCCAGGTAAAAGTGACCTCACAGGTGCCGGTGGGACCCAGCTTCCTGCAGTGGCTCCCAGGGCCCTTGCTGACGGACCTATTTCTCAGCTTCTCTCTCTCTCAGCCCCCACCTCCAGCCCCCAAGGCACCGCCATTCAAGGAAAGCATGACGCTCCGCTCGGGCTGTGGGGCCTTGGCTTGCTGTAATGTGGCAAGTCCTGGCCAATCTGTTATCACTCAGGTCTGTTCTTTCCTTTGTAAAGGGCACTGCTAGTGTCCCTTGGCGAGTACACAGCCAGTGTTGAAACTAGTGCCACCTGTCAGGTCTGACTCACTGTGCCGTCTCACAGCTGCGTTTCATGGCATGAAAAGAACATCCTTATAAAGATGACTGACTTCCAGAGGGAGCAGGCCCATATCTCATGTGGTGAACACAGTTCCTCCTTTGCTTGAGGAGACAGGCTTCCAAATGACTCACGTTTTTTTGTGGACAAATATTTGGCTGCTGGAGCCATGTCATTGCCCTGTGCAGGGGCAGGTTGGGACTCTCTGCTGAGAATGTTTTTTGTTTTTTTAAATATTTTTTAGTTGATGGACCTTTATTTATTTTTATGTGGTGCTGAGAATCAAACCCAGTGCCTCACATATGCTAGGCATGCACTCTACCACTGAGCCACAGCCCTAGCCCTCTGAGAATTTTTTTTTAATATTTATCTTTTTTTTTAGTTGGAGTTGGACACAATACCTTTGTTTTATTTATTTTTATGTGGTGCTGAGGATCGAACCCAGGGCCTTGCACGTGCAAGGTGAGAGCTCTACCACTGAGCCACAATCCCAGCTCCCTGCTGGGAACTTTTAAAGGAAACATTTTTTAAAACTGATTTTACAGGCTAAATAAAGCATTTTTAAAATCAAACATAATTCTTCCTCCTTCCCACCCATATTATTAATTTATGTTTATTTAAAAACATTTGTAATTGAAGTAAAATACACATAATATAAAATTTACCATCTTAACTATTTTGAAGTCTGTTGAATTACCTTTTGAGTTCATGGTCTAGTCTATTGAAAATTTTCATTGTAGTTCCTACATGGAACCCTTCTAAATCAGCTGGAGAGTCCTGGAGAATATCACACTGTCAGATTGTATAATGCCAAAGGAAAACATAGGTATTTTCTTGGGTGAAACAAAGTGAGATAACTTTCCTAGCCTTTGGGAATGATGTTGGGTTGTAGTTCAAGGCTCCCCCCACCCTCTTATTTTTGTTTTTAAATATTCTTTTAGTTGCAGATAGACACAGTATCTTTATTTATTTTTATGTGGTGCTGAGGATCGAATCCAGCTCTTCACACATGCAAGGCAGGTACTCTACTGCTGAGCTACAGTCCCAGGCCCCCACCTTTTTAAATAAACTTAGATTTTATTTTTTGTATTTTTTTCTTTTGTTTCAAAAAGTGACATTTATTCAAAGAAAAGAAAAAAATTGACAAGGTGTCCATTTCTTGGCTCCCTTCCATCCCCTTTCCAGCTGATCTTAGCCCCCAGGATTGAACCCTGGTTGGAATTAGGTAGCAGGACAGCCTCTCAGATAAGGTCAGCAACATTAAGGGGCATCTCTTCAGTGGAGGTGTTGTAGAAGGTCTCAATGTCTCAAAGAGTCCTCTGTCGTCTTCTGCTACCATGTTAATAGCCACACCCTTACAGTCAAAACGCCCACCTTGGCCAATTTTGTGGATGTAGTTTTCCCTGTTGGTAGGAAGGTCATAGTTGATGACTAAAGAAATCTGCTGTACATCAGCGCCTCTGGCCTATGTCAAGAAAGATGGCCAATTCAGCCTGTGGATTGAAGATATGATCCATCCAGAGGAACTTAAATATGCATGTTTGCAGCCGAAGGGAAGCAAAAGAAGTTAAGTATCCTCTGTCTCCCAAAGACCTTAGGTAAGCCAGGTTTTCTTCTGAGTTGCTCCTTTCCTGAGAGAGGCACCTTTCTTGTGTTTTGTAAATATTTGTTTACTTACTTATTGGTGCTGGGGATCCAGCCCAGGGGCCTGTGTATGCTAAGTGTGCACTCTGCCACTGAGCTCCAGCCCCAGCCCTTGTTATTTTAAGATCAATCTACTAAGCCTACAAATATAAAGAGGTAAAAAATATTGTAATTATATCTTAATTATAGTTCTAGAAATGCTTGGAATGGTACAGTTCCTGGGTGAAATAAGGAAGTCTAATTTCCTGTTTAATTGTAGCTTTTCCTTCCCATATAGCACTTTCAAAGTGTGATTTTGAAAACATGGCCATTTTTCCTTCCAGGTTCATCTATTTCTCTGATGTATTTATTCCCCAGTTGTAGGACATTTCTCCAACCTACCTATATTAGGCTGACTAGCCAGCCAATCTGAAAACCCCACCCAAAACATGAAACAGCCCTGCAAGTATTTGCTGAGCTTTCTTGCTGGAGAGGATTCTTGCCAGAACAAAATGCCCGGTTAGAGGCTGGAAAGCGAGAGACAGAGGGTAGCCTTTCCGTTCGTGCCAGGATGCCAGTCCTGGCAGCTCTTGGAGAGCTGGGGGTGGATGAGAATGAGGGAAAGTCTGGGAAGAGAGGCTGACTTCACGTTTGGCCCAGTTTTAGCCCAAGGGAGAAAAAATCACCAAGATTGCACAGGAGGGCAGGTGCTCTTGCTTTGTCCAGCGTTTTGAATCAGGAGAACAGCTTGAGAGTTGCCCGTGAGCTATGGCTTCCTTTTTAACATCCCAGTGCTTCATGACTTCACTTTTTCTGAGCCAGGTTTCGTGGGTCATAATGTCATTTACCCATGCAGGTGCGAGCTGGCTTTGGTGTAGGGCAAAGGGTGAAGAGGCTTCCAGAGAATAAGGACACCCACCAGAACTTTAATAGAATTTACTAGTTCATTAAGGAACACACACACACACACAGGAATCAGGAGTTTACAAGCCCTTAGAGCCTAATTAGAAACTGAAGCTCACTCTCAGTTTCAGATGCTAGACTGTGGCCATGGGTCTCTTGAGGGTTTGCTGAAATGTGTCCCCTGGTTCTCTGGTCAAGAAGGAGTCTTCAGTTTGGTGTGGGAAAGGTCTGTTGTGGAAGTGACACACAAGTTTATGGTTTATGTAGCCTTAGCCAATGTGAGCAATTGCCATGAAACTGAATCTTTTATATTTTTAATTGTAGTAAAATATACATAATATAAAACTTAGCATTTTGACCTCCCCCCCCCTCCCCCAGACAGGATCTTGCTGTGTTGCCCAGGATGGCTTTGAATTCCTGGGCTCAAGTGATCCTCCTGCCTCAGCTGTCCAAGCGGCAGGGATTGCAGGTGCACATCATTGAGCCCATCTTAACCAGTTTTAAGTGTACATTCATGGGTTGGGAGTAGCTCAGTTGATAGAGTGCTTGATTCGCATGCACAAAGCCCTGGGTTCAATCCTCAGTACCACACACACACACAAAAGTGGTAGCATAGCATTAAAGTGTATTTGTGTTTTGTGGATGTCACCACCATCCATCTCCAGAATGTTTTCATCTTCCTGAACTGAAACTTTATACCCATTAAATAATAACTTCTGTTCCTCCCTCCTCCCAGACCCTGGCAGCCTCCTTTCTACTTCCTGTCTCTCTGAATTCAGCTACACTAGGGACCTCAGCTAAGTGGAATCACATGATATTTGTTCTTTTATGACAGCTCCCTTCACTTAGCACCGTGTCCTTGGGGTTCATCCAGGTTGTAGCCTGTGTCAGAACTTCCTTCCCCTCTAAGCCTCAGAATGTCCCACTGTGTATTCACATTTTGTTGATCCCTTCATCATCAGTGGACACCGGGCTGTTTGTCATTGGCAGTGCTGGTGTATACTGCTGCTGTGGACAAGAGGTTGCAAGTATCTGCTAACGTCCCTGCTTGCAAAAGCACCTTTTGGATATATATCTAGACGTGGGATTGATTGATCTGATGACACTTTGATAAGCAAATGAAATGTTCAGTCTCTGGGGGAGTCACCTCACTGTTCTCCACAGTGGCCACGCGGTATGCATCCCCAGCAGCAGTGCACAGTGTTCAGTATTGATCCTCCCAGGCAAGGGCTGTTCCTTCTAGAATACCTTCTTTTACAAAAGTAGCAGCAGCTACAGATAGTATGCTCCATTTCCCCTAATAGAGAGGAGGCATGGAACACCCAGGTCCTGCAGAAAAGTGTCCTCAGAAGAGAATGTGGCTGGCCATGTAGGCCAGGCGCCTCGGCTCCTTTCCAAGGGCATGGGCAGAGGAACTTCTGAATCAGTGGGTCTAACCAAAGAAATTGCGGCAGTGGAGGACCCCATCGAGCTCTGAGCTTTTAGCATCCAGAAGGAGGGAATAAATAATGGATAGCTCTTTCTTTTGTAAGAGAACTCTTACTACTGCATCCAAAAGATAAGCTTCTGCTCTTGCCATCCCACTGGGCCATGCATCCTCCCTCTGTCCAGCGTGTCCACACAGCTTGGTACATGCCTTTCCTGCTCATCACCTAGAAGCTGTCCTGAACGTCGTATTGCTGCTGGGGTCTGACAGCAGCCCCGATGCTGTATCACTTGCCTGTCCTGCACCTCGCTTCATCTTGTCACGGTGGACTGTCATCTCACATCTGCACGAGGAGAGCCAGTGCAATACAGTGAGGTACTTAGAGAGGTCACATTCGCATAATTTCTGGTTCATGATACTGCTTTCACTGTTCTGTTTTGTTATTGTTTTCAGTGCCTGACTTATAAATAAAACTTTATTATAGATTGTATGTATAAGCAAAAATGGAGTATGAGAGGCTCATTATCTGTGGTATTGAACATCCACAGGGAGTCTTGGGACACATCACCATACAGATAGGAGGGACTCTTATTAATTTGTCTGAGAAGGAGGTGATCTTGATGTGATGGTTATGCTGTGGCAACAGACAAGCCTTGAATCTCAGAGACCTTTTTTTGCTGTGCTGGGGATGGAGGCCAGGGCCCTGTGCACACTAGGCAAGTGCTCTGCCACTGAGCCATATGACTTTCACAGCTGGTGTTCTTCTGGCTCACTGGGTCAGCAGCTGGTTTCTGTCTCTCCAGTTTCTCAGGACCCAGGCTGGGGTCCTTTTTTTTTTCCCTCAACCTTTTTTTTTTTGTATTGGAGTTCCAACCCAGGGTGCTTTACCACTGAGCCACATTCCCATCCCTTTTTTTTTTTTTTTTTTTTTTTTGAGACAGGATCTCACTTAGTTGTTTAGAGCCTCACTAGGTTGTTGGAGCAGGCCTTGAACTTGTGATCCTCCTGCCTCAGCCTCCCAAACCCCTGGGGTCAGCCTCTGTTTCTTTTTTTTTTTTTTTAAGTTTTAAATGGACACGATACCTTTATTTTGTTTATTTAATTTGTTTATGTGGTGCTGGGGATAGAAGCCAGTGCCTCACACATTCCAGGCAAGTGCTCTACCATTGAGCCACAACCCCAGCCCAGCCTCTGTTTCTTGATCTTAGAGTGGTCAGAAGGCCTGACAAGCTCTGAGTTGGCTTTCAAAGCCCAAGCCAGAGTCAGCTCACAGTGGCACTCACCTCCCTGGCTGGAGTAAGTCCGGTTGCCATCCTGGGATCAAAGGGAAGAACAATGGGATCCTGCTTTGCACAGACTGAGGGGAGCAAAATACCCACAAATCCTAAATGCCATCTGAGGGACTGGACATCTGTGGCACCAGAAATAGCAGAAGTCCTTAAAACTACACTGAGCAAAACTGAGATTAGAGAAAACCATCTTATCAAAAATAACTTCCAGTGAAGACAGCCTTGAGCCCCCTGCCCACACCATGCAAGAAAGCCACCAGTGGTAGAAAGGACTCTCTGGGAGTGTGTCCTCAGGGCTGGCCAGGAGCCACACTTGCTGTAGCTGGGTGACAGCTCCTGGCCCTCCTGCCTTTCTCACGTTTGAAAATGTCCCTTGTGAAAGTGCCTTTCCCTTCCAGTGCCCATGCGGCCTTTATCTGCAGCATCTCTGTTTGTTCTCATCCTCTGTTACAGTGTGTGACTTAAGTGGCCTCCTTGATTTTTTTTTTTTTAACATAAACACATTATTCAAATTATTTTGTTGGTTTTCCCTTTGTTTAAAATACTAGGTTTTTTATAATGTCTTAAAATATTTCTTGATGATTGAACCCTGGCATGCTCTACCAATGAGCTATATCCCCTAACCTTTTTTAAAATATTATTTTGAGGCAGGGTCTCACTAAGTTACCCAGGCTGACCCTGAACTTGTGATCCTCCTGCCTCAGCCTCCTGAGTGGCTGGGACTATAGGCATGCATCTGTAATTGTATGGACTTTGAGAGTTCATGTAGGCCTCAGGCCTCTGATGACACATGTTGTTTTCCTCTCCCCCTCTACCTCCCACATAACCTGAGTGCGTGTTAGAGGAGGGACCATTTTCTTTGTAAAAAGACAGCTGTCATGGCCTGCAGGGCACATGGCCCAGGGCGGCCATCCTGGCCAAGTGGAATGCAGTTGGCATGGCAAATATTCCAGCCGCCTGCTCTGGTTTAGGCACTGCAGGAAGTGCTGAAGACAGCAGAGATGGGTGATAGTCGGGGTGAGAGGACAGGCGAGGAGCAGCAGCAGGCCAGTGGGACTCGTGGACTGCTCTGTGTGTGGCGAAGGCTAGATCTGGAGTGTTAGGGAACAGTGAGCAGCACAGGCAGGAGCCAGGCCTGGAGGCCCCTGGGTGGCCCTCAGGCAGCTTGGAGTTCACCCAGGGGCTTTCGTCGACTCACGTGTGGGAGGATGTGCTGTGATGTGGGTGTGCAGCACAGCATCAGACCCTGTACCGCACCACGGAGACATCAGCTATTCCCAGCCGCGGGGCTCTGCGGTGGTCACTTGAAGCTAGGAGAGCAGCTCTGACCTGCTCATGCTCTGGACCCGGTGTCTTGGCAAGGCACATCACATCCTGCAGACCCTTCTTGCCACAGCCCTGGGTCCCACCCCTGGACACCTCGCCTGAGACGCCATTGCTCATCCCAACTGGGTGGTGGCGGTTTTCTCCGATGGACACTGGATCCCTCCCAGGACCACCCCAGCTGGTGTAGATGCCAGGAAGTGTGCCCCCCACCCCCACTCAGTGTAGGTGAGCCCCCACTCAGAGCCACCTGGCTGGGCAGCTCAGCAGAGAGAGTGTGAAGGAAGACACAGCCATCTTCCTGTCCCCGAACAAAGCACAGGGCTTCCTTGGCTGGCACAGCAGGGCTTTGCTAGGGACAGGGGGTGTCTGCCCCACGCCGCCTGTCTTCTGCTTGTCTTGAGTGTAGACTGGTTTCTTCTGGAGCTGGAGGTTCACCAATCCGTCATCTGCATGTGGTGTCCAAGGTGTGGCTAAGAAACCTGCTTGATGGTGACACGGTCACGCTATTGCCTTCCTCCTCCCCAGCATTGGCTAGGGGCTTTCCAGCCACTTGTGGTCCCAGAGCCTAGCTCATGGCCCTTCCTAGGCCCTCTGGGTTCCACTACATCCCCACCCGTCACGTTCCACTACATCACCCTGATCTGCATGCCGTCTTGGGGCCACACTGTGGCCTTCCTCACCTCAACAGATTGACTCTGCGTTGCAGATATCACCTCCGCCTTGCTCATGTGCTTTTCCTCATTGCGCAGGCTCTCCAGAGCAACCTGAAGTATTCCTTGTTGCCCAAACGCCTGGTTATCAGCAAGAGGTTAGCTCAGTGTTTGCACCCCGCCCTGCCCAGTGGAGTCCACTTGAAAGCTCTGGAAACCTACGAGATTATCTTTAAAATTGTGGGGACCAAATGGCTGGCCAAGGACTTGTTCTTATACAGGTACGATTGCTTCTCTGCCGTAGACTTTCTGTTACATGAGCAATCCATCTTTCAGTTCACAGGATTAAAAAACGACAAGCAGAATGCGTGTGGGGGAGGGGTGCATGCACACAGGTCCTAAGCCACCACTGGGAGGTGACTGAGGGTCACCTTCCAGAGCCTCTGTGGCCAGTATGTACATGTGTTTGAAGGAGAACCAGAGTATGCACGCAGCTTGGTTGCCTGCTCTTTGCTTAACAATATCTTATGACCATCTCATGGCCAGCATGCATCTGTATCACCAGTTCAAATGGCAGTATGTTTGTTCTTGAAAACTCCTTTTGCTGTGTGCCGTGGCACATGCCTATAATCCCAGCAGTTTGGGAGGCTGAGGCAGGAGGATTGGGAGTTTAAAGCCAGCCTCAGCAACTCATCGAGACCCTAATGAGACCCTGTCTCTAAATAAAATTTTTAAGAAGAGCTGGATGTGGTTAAATAGTTTAGTGCTTCTGGGTTCAGTTCCCAGAATGAATGAATGAGTGAATGAACGACCCCCTTCTGCGCCTGGGCCTGTGGCTCAGTGGTGGTGCTTGCCTGGCATGTGCATGGCCTTGGGTTCCATCCCCAGCACTGCAAACAAACAGAGACACTGCCTCCTGCAGGCCGATGTCCTCCTGAGTGGTACCTGATTCTCCCCAACCCTCCCTTTTCTCCTTCCCAAAGCTGCGGTCTGTTCCCGCTCCTGGCGAACGCCGCCATGGCGGTGCGGCCTGTGCTGCTCAGCCTGTATGAGAAGTACTTCCTCCCGCTGCAGAAGCTGCTCCTGCCCAGTCTCCAGGCCTTCCTCGTGGGCCTGCTGCCCGGCCTAGAGGAGGGCTCCGAGATCTACGACAGGTGGGTAGGCCTCTTGCCCAGTGTGACACTTGGCCTGTCCAGGCCGGGGTTGTTCTGCTGCTTTACAGGAGAAGCACCAAGACTCGAGCAGTGGGGGAGGGTGCTGCGGGAGGTGGATGGATGCGGCTCAGTGTGGTCTTGGCTTCCTGGCACTGCACTGTCTCTCTCAACAAATGGGGCCGTCCCAAGCAGAGCGATTAGACCCTATACCTGGAGAAGTGTAGTGGTTAATAAGGGAGGCCATGTACAGGGTTCCACTACATCCCCACCCGTCACAGAGGCACCAGGTCGTCACAGTTGGAGCTGGAGAAGGCTTGATGCAGCTGCCCCTGAGGGGGACGCAGACTGCAGGGCGCCTGCAGCACGCACTCTGCCCACACTTTGCCCCTCGTACCCCGGCCTCCTGTGCTCTGAGAACTGTCTCCACCACAGCGAGGGTGGGAAGGTGGGGAGGAGGCCCAGGCGCATGGCCACAAGTGCCAGAGCCAGGATTCTAAGCCATAGGTGTCACGTTCTAAAGTCCTTCCTCGAGCTACTGAAGAAGAAAGCAAAGCCAGATTCACAGAGCGGCGGGGCTAGGAAAAGCGACTACCTTGGCCAGTTTCAGCAGCACCTTGAGAGACTTGTAAAGTCAGGAGTAGGAGTTCACGAGGTTTTCTTGTTGCTGCCTAGGAGTGGAGGAGGGCGTGTGTCCACTCAGACTTTTGCAGTAGAAGCAGGGTCCTTTTTTTTTTTTTTTTTAAGAATCATGAAGAACTTGTTTCTGGCCTGCCAACACTTGACAGTGGCTGCAGCGATCAGCTCCTGTTAATGGGACCCATTCTAAGGGCCCCACTGCAGGGTCTGGTGGTGACTGGGCCTGGAGTTTCCCCTTGGTGACAGGGTGCAGCACTTGCTTTTCCCTGTGCTGAGGCATAAGCCACCGCACCCTGGCCTGTGGCATTGGCCATGACTGCGCCTCCGCCAGAGCAGTACTAACTCCAGAGATGGGAGTTCAAATCATTCCCACAGGGGTGAAAGGACCTCTTCCCAAAGGAACAGTAGGCTTATTATTGGGACGCAGCTCTTCTACTCTAAAAGGACTTATGATAAGTCCTGGGGTAATTGATCCCGATTATGAAGGTGAAATAAAAATTATAGCCAGTTCTCCAAAGGGTATATCAGTAATTTCACCAGGAGATAGAATAGCACAGTTACTAATAATACCCAGCCTACATGATAAATTTTCCAGT
>NW_025999968.1:56103807-56192614 GCF_001458135.2 Marmota marmota marmota
TTTAAAATAACTAAGGAACAAGCTAGACAAATAATAAAACAATGTCAAAATTGTGTGACCTTTTTACCACAAGTTAATCTTGGAATGAATCCTAGAGGATTGATACCTAACCATATTTGGCAGATGGACGTCACACACTTGCCAGAATTTGGAAAATTAAAATATTTGCATGTTACAGTTGATACTTCTGGATTTTTGATGGGCTCCTACTCCTGCTGTATCAACGTACACAAGTTATTCGTCACCCCCCTGATTATTCTGCTGCAGCCGGACTGCGGCAGAGAGCTGCAGGGGGCTGGGGCAGAATGCAGGAATCAATCCAGGCCCCACTTGGAGTGCTCCTTCCCCTAGACTTGAGGAAACCTAGGAATCAGGTGGCTTGGGCTGTTGTGGCCAGGATTTGACAGATCTAACCAGAGGTTTGCACTTCAACCATCCAAGGTTTCATGCAGACCAGGTAGTGACTTTCCACTTCTCAGTGGAGAACCCACCTTTACAGTCACTTCATTAAGAGGAGAATTGGTCTTGTTGCCGTTTTAATCCTGGCACTCTGAGCTGCATCTGGCAAGTAGTGAGGCTTGGGTTCTGGGTCGAGTTATGAATGGTCAAGGTCACATTGGAGGTAGTTGGAGTCATGCCTCTTGACTTCTAGTCTCAGGCTTTTTCCAGAAGTTCTGCTGCATTCATGTTCTCATAACAGGTGTGTGTGTGTGTGTGTGTGTGAGTGTTTGCGAGTGCGCATGTATATTTTCTTTTATCATCTGAGGGTGGAACACATTAACTCCCCAAATGTATTGCTGTCTTTTAAATCTGTAATTGTGAATCACACTAGAAGTATGTGTTAGCTTTTTGTTGCTGTGACAGAATACCTGACAGAAATCAACTTAAAGGAAGAAAGATGAATGGCTCCATTACCATGGGCTTGTGATGAGGCAGAGCTTCCTGGCAGAGAGGGTATATATGGTAGAGTAGAGCTTCTCTCTTGAGACTGCCAGGAAGCAGAGGGAAAGAGAGTGAGAGAGAGAGAAAGGAAGAGGCCAGGGACTAGGTGTGCCCTTTACCTCCTGCAGTTTCCATCACCTCCAGATAATGCCCCAAGTTGTGAATCCATTGGTGAATTAGTCCACAGATGAGGTCAGCGCCCTCATGATCCAGTCACCACCCCAAAGCCCCACACATTGCCACCTTGGGGTCCAAACTTTGAACACATGAGCCTTTGGGGACATTCTGGATCCAGACTGTAACTATATGTAAATAGAGTGTTTTTCCTTGTTCTCTTAATTAATAAATGAGGTGCACTTGAACAGTGGTTAAAGTTGCTTTGCAGTGATATTTCCTGACATTGAACCAAGAGCAGAGTAGCTGCATGAATCATTGAATAGACTTAGCTGTCATAGAACACCAAGCCCCAGGGTCTGTTGCACCCAGGAATTATTAGTTATCAGCTTTCCAAGGCAGGCGCTGGTCAAAGGTTCTGTTGCGTGGGAGTACACAGGCACCGTGAACAGGGCGGGCACTGCACAGTCTCCTTTTAGCCTGAGGCAGTTTGCCCACATTTCCTAAAGTGCTTAGGAACTGAGTGGAACACCCAGCAGCCATTGTGTGCAGCCGGGAAAGGTGGGTGGGTGCGAGGGGTCAAAAGTGCATGCTGGTAGACAAAGGACAAGTTAGGTTGGGGCTGGGAGGGCGGGGCCACCCATAAGTGTCCTGCAGGTGGAGACTGTACCTGGTTTGCACTTTTTAGAGAACCACGGGGATGGAAACCTTGGCTGGTGTTAGGAAGCCTGATTCTCCCTGCTTTCTCACCTTTAGAAGCCTGCAAACTGCCTACACCTGGCCAGAAACCCTTTTTTAAAGTGCCCGTAGAGTAGCTGCGAGCTGTTTTGCTGTTTGGCAGTATCTGGAGATGTTTCTGTCACCCGCGGGTGGAGGCCAGGGGTGCTGAACACCGCTGTGCACACGGCTGCCCCACAGCAACTGGGTATTCAGAGAAGCCCTGACTTGTTTATTCCCTTTTTTGAGATAGGATCTCACTGTGTTGCCCAGGATGGTCTCAGACCCTGGGATCAGCCATCCTCCTGGGTCTCTGTGCCAGCTGAGAAACCTGGTTTAAATGATTGAGCATTTCTTCTGGTCGGGTCCCAGCGCTGTGACGGTGAGCGTGGCTGGTTCTGGGCTTCATTCTCACCCACCCTCAGCCCTGTGTCTGACCTGTGTGGTTCACGATGTAGGACACTGTTGTCACTAAGCTGCCCGTTAAGTGGCAGATGACCACATGGAAGCTGTGCAGTCTGTGACTGTCAGATGGATGAGCGGCTGCAGAGCCAAAGGTGCAAAATGCCATTCCTAGGCCACTCACCCACTTCACGTTGAGCAGAGGTCGTTGTCACTTGAGTGGGCTGTGTCTGCAGGAGGCACAGGACGGCAGCAGCCAGCGTAAATGGGAAGGTGGAATCGTAGGGCTGGGTGTTGGGTTGTTAGAGTTAGTGGCTGGTTTTGAATTAAAACATTGGTTTTGGTTTCTAGGCTATGTGCTCATTTTGTAATTTAGCAGTCAAGATGAGCAGAGGGACTCTCGTTCAGCAGAGAGTTGCTTGGTTTTTAACCTCAGTTATTTTGCTTCCATAGTGAAAACATGTTGTAATTGCTTTTTCCTCCATTGTGATTAAATTGTTAGTACCTTTTAACTTTTTTTAGAATAAAGTAAAACTTAAGGAATAAAGTTACATTTCTTTAATGCAGAAATCTAGCCAGTGTACCCTGAGTATTGGAAAAGGAATGTCACACACAGCATTTCCCAGGCTTTTTAAAATTTTATTTATTTATTTTTTATAGTTGTTGATAGACCTTTATTTATTTTATGTTTTGCTGAGAATCAAACCCAGTGCCTCACACATGTCAGCCAAGTGTGCCACCGCTGAGCCCCAGCCCCAGCCTTTCCCAGGCTTTTTGATCGTGGAAACCCTTCTCTGTAGAGGGCCTCTAGTGGCTAGTGTTGTGTGGAACGTACTTTGGGCATGCTCTGTTCTAGGCCAAGGGGCTGTGCATGTGGCAATACACAGTGGGGGTATCGGTCTTGTCATGAAGGGATCCCGGAGACACGTGCTCCAGGGGCTTCCTGATTAATCTGCTGCTGTGGAGTCTCCAAATAAGCAGACAGGACCATCCTGTCTACTCCACACAGAGGCTGCCCAGCAGGCCTGTCCAGGGCACTGTTGACCCATCTCGCCACCTTGACATAATTACAGCCGCCAAGTGGGACTTCTTCCCAGCATTAGAGCTTTTGCTGTGATTTTTTTCTGACCTTGGCAAAGCTAACCTTTATTTGTTTGTTCAGCCTTTAATAGATGACCAGTCAATGACTTCAGCCGTGAAACTGTTCTGTGTACTTTTCCTAAACCTTTGGCTGTCCACTTACACCTCACTTTTGTTTTTCTAAGATGATATTGTGGATCATTTCCTACAAATAATTTATGAGACAAAAAGATGCAGACTCATTTTGAGGAGAACAAGATCCATTTTTAATATATAAAGGGTGTAGTCTTTGTATGAAATATTTTTATATACTCTGAACTGATGGTTGAAAAGTGAGCTGCAGGTCGTTGGTGTCATCATGAGTCAGGAGTGGCATTCATCTGACGGTTTCCCCTGCGTCTGTTGTGCGTCACCCCTCAGCAGACAGCAGAGCTGGTGGTCACAGCAGGTGGTGCAGCCTAAGCTGGCCCTGTTCTCCTGCACTGAGTTTTCACACGGGGACTCTCGCATCTCCATGAGGCAGCAGCTTCTGCTCTGTCTCATCACTTAGTATGGACATGCACAGGAGGTGAACTTGTCCTCGGTCCCATAGCCAGGAAGCCTCACAGCAGAAGGGTTGACTCTGGAAAGAGAGCTTCTCGATCATACTGGGCCAATATTGCCATGTCTTCCCGTCTCCTTTGTGAGTAGGAAGCATGTGACAAGTGTAATCCTTGCAGATCATGAGTCAGATCATCATGCGAAACCTCTGCATGGGAATTTGCCTTTGCTGGGTCACTGACAGATGCTGTCACCAGCCTCCAGGTTGTTTTTGGTGCTGACAGGGAGGTTACCTTGCCATCCAGCGGAATGGGGTTGGCTGTGGTCGATGGAAAACAGGCCCTGATCTGCTGATGAGTTCTCAGGAGGAGGTGCTGACTTTGTGTCATGGGGGCCTAGGTAAAGATAGGAGTCCAGTAACTGTCAGGCCCCAGCACAGGAGCTTCTCAGAGCGCAGTCAGCGTGAGGAGGCGCTATGGGCAGGGTGAAAGAAGACACCACTCCAGGCACAAGGGGTTTGCAGGCTAGCAGAAAGCTGACCAGTTTTGTCCCAGTATTCTGAAGTCAAATGTCACCTGGCACGTTTCTGGCTGTGCCCAGGTTGGGGCCATCTGAATGTTGCCGAGTCTTCTGTCGGTCCCAGCAGCTTTAGTTTGCTGACACACAAATGACTCCTGTGCTTTTCATCAAGTGGCTGATCTGCTGGTGCCCTTTCTGCTGATGGAGCCACCTTTCTTCTCTGTATCCATGGCAAGGCGTGTTGGAGACGGTCTCTGTGCCACCTTGACACGACCCAGCCAGATGTTTCCTGTTGGCCAGGAAGCTGCTCCTCTCGGTGATGTGTTTGTTTTAGCAAATTTAGATTCACCATGGCTGGGTGGACAAACACGGAAGGGCAAGAGATGGCCACCGCTCAGGACGATGAGAACAGTGGCGATTCCCCAGCCAGGGTGAGTCTGCTTATGGAGCTGTGCACCGTGCAGTGGGGACAGTGGGACAGACCTCACGGCTTTCATCTCACCCCCAGGACAGATGCCCTGCTCCAGAGACTGTCCCTGGTGGTGGGCAGGGAGGTGTTCTATGCTGCCCTGTGGGGGAGTATTCTGGTGAGCCCCTCCATCCGTCTTCCCGCCTCGCTGTTCGTGGTGAGCCACATCAACAGGGACTTGCCCGGCAAGGAGCAGAAGTACATGCTGGGGACCGACTACCAGCTCACGGTGGGTGCTTTGCTTCTCCAGGGGGATGTGTGGGCATGGTTCTTGTGTGCAGCTTGTCCTGAGGCTGCGAAGGGACGTCAGGAAGCCGTGAGAGAAGTAGAGGATCCCAAGGTTCAGGGGTGTGAGATGAGCTGATCCGCAAGACGAGGGGCGGCACTGTGGCGCTGTGGGTCAAGGACAGTGGTGGATTCCCTTTTTTAAACTCATGCATTAAGGTTTATGCATTCGCATAGGTGATGTTTACACCCTAGGAGTTTCCCGTGGCCTCTCAGCAACAGCGGGTTGCTGTGCTCAGAGGCACAGAAAACCTCTGCAGGGAGGCTGCTGTGGCTTCCATCTTGATTCCTCCCTGTCCTTTACTGTGTCACACCAACCACCTCTTAGGCTGACACTCCCCCTCCTCCTGCTGCTGTCCCTGCAGCTCTTGGCACTGTTCCTTCTTTTGGCTGCTCTCCAGCCTAAACCACTGGGGTTCTCCAGGTGTCCACCTCCTGGCCCTCCAAGGAAGCTCTCTTCCGTGGAGACAGCGGCATCCCTTCTCAGTAACCTAGGGAATTGCTCTTCCCCACCCACCTCCTGTGAATGGCTTGCTGTCTGTCGCCACCTGGTGGTGGACCCGCACTTTGAACTTAACAGGCAAATAGAATCCACAGGTTTGCAAGAATGACTTAGTCTCTGAGCACATTCCTCTCTTTTTTCTTTTTTCCTCTTTTCACATTTTTTATTGATGCATTAATATTTGTACATAATGAGGGGGCTTCTGTTACTTATTTGTACATGCACACAGTTAACAGTATAATTTGACATATCGCTCCCCAGCACTTTCCTTCCTCCTTCCTGGCCTCCTCCCCCAGTCCCTTTCCTCCACTGATCTCTCTTTGATTTTCATGAGATCCCTGCCTCCTCCACTGTTTTTTCTTTTCCTCTCTAGCTTTCACATCAGAGAAAACACGACCCTTGACTTCTGAGTTTGGCTCATTTCACTTCACATAATGGTCTCTAGTTCCATCCATTTTCCTGCAGATGACATGATTTTATTTTTCGACGTGGCTGAATAAAACTCCATTGTGTACGTATACCACGTTTTCTTTATCCATTCATCCAATGATGGACACCTGACTGGTCCCATAGTCTGGCTGTTGTGCTGCCCTCGGCGTGGGTACTCCTGCGTTGCTGTGATGTGCTGATGGTAATTCTCTAGGATAAGTTCTGAGGAGTGGTATAGCTGGGTCCTATGGGCATGGGTTCCCTGCCTAGTCTTTTGAGGAACCTCCATGCGGATTTCCGTGGTGGTTGTACTAATTTACAATCTTACCATGGTATAAAAGTTCCTTTTTCTCCACATCCTCTCCAGCATTTATTATTATTTGCATTCTGGATGACTGCCATTCTGACTTGTGTGAGGTGAAATCATGGTGTAGTTTTGATGTGCATTTCCCTAACTTCTGATGTGTTGAACATTTTTTCATGTATTTCTCGGCCATTTGTATTTCTCCTTCTGAAAAGTGTCTGTTTGGTTCATTTCCCTTTTATTCCTGTGAGCTTGTTCCTCTGTGGATGGTAGTGCTCCCTCACAGGGTAGGGATGAAAATCACCTTGCCTGGTGGCTGGAATGTGGGAGACACATCCTAAGCCTCCTTCCTTCCTGCCCTGTCAGTGTCTCTTTCTCTCCATTTTCATGGCTCTGCTTTGGCTGCTCAGGTTTTGCTGTACCATCAAAATGTAATTTTCTAACTGATTTCTACTCATCCTGTCCTCGTCAGTTGCCAAGAGTTTTGCTTTACTAAAACATGGTTTTGTTAATATCTGTCCTATGCCGTTAAGATGTCTGACTTCCTCTTGCTTACAGAGAAGGTCCAACTCGAATTTTCTGAGTCGGCTCCCAGTTGCCACTCACCTGCTCCCCTCAGGCCCTCTGCCCTCCGCAGGGCTGCCCACGGGGCCTGGTCATGAGGCTGTTTGCCCGGCCAGCTCCCTCCTCGTGACTCACAACTTCCTCTCACCCTTCCTCTGCACAGAACTCAGTGTGGCTGCTTCCTGTCCTTGGAGCCTAGCTTCCAGTTCTCCCCAGTGGAAAGGGCTTTCCTCCTCCTCTTCTGGACCCTCATGGCTTTTCACGATACATTGTCTTTGGCTTTTAGCTCTGACGCAGGTGTATTATCGCTGTCTGTATTCAGAAATGACACTTGAAGTAGGTATTGTTTATCTGGAATCCACTGGATCATGTCTTCTGAGTTTTCATTTAGTGCAAGGTTCCTGTCGGATCCTCTCTGGGATCACAGAGTTTGAGATCTCAGAGCTGACCATCTGGTTGATGTCCCTGCAGCCCTCGTGGAGCAGGCGTGGTCCGCGCTGGGCATCTTCCCCATGTCACTTAACCCCTACCCCCTAGATATCCAGCCCCTACCGTCCTGACCTACAGCTTGTTCTATTCTGCATGCTCTAATGCGGTGTCGTCAAAGGGTTACTTCATTTTTATGACTATAAAGGATGTCACATGTCGTTGGAACAAACTGTGTCATTTATCATTTATAGGTGAAATCACTATGTGCATCCTTGTTGGACTCGAATGTTCTTGTACAGAGAAATAATCTGGAGATTGTTCTCTTCTTCTTCCCATTTTATTCCTGTCTGGTAAGTCGTGTGGGTCCTTCTGGACAACTCCCTGCCACTTCGCAGGCACAGGAGTTGGGCATAAGGCTCAAGCATTGTCTAGTGAGAGCAGAGCTCGGGGCCCCTGCATCGTCACTGTTTGCTTTCTGCCAATTAAAGGCCTTTGTTTGTTTTTGTAGGATGGTGTTTCCATAGCACTTATCAGTTAGCTTCTTTCCAAGGGTGACGTGGAAATATCCACCTCTTTTGAGAACTGCCCTTGGGGTGGGTGGTGAAGGAAGGGCTGCGTGTCAGAGCCAGCGGTTGCTGTGTCAGTCCCTTGCAGTAAGGTCTTCTCTGTCCTTCTAACAGGATTCCAACGAGAGAGCCATTCCCCTGCTCAGATGGGACATCGTGCACATTCTCTCAGCCGCCACCCAGACCCTGCTGAGAAGGGACATGTCTCTCAACAGAAGACTCTATGCCTGGCTGCTGGGTACGCAGTATTCAGAGTCAGGGGGCACAGAACCTCCTAGCACAGACTTGGGGATGAGTTTCAGTCTTGGTGATGTTTCTGAGTCAGAGTGTGGAAAGATGCCAAGATGCTACACTAAGTATAGCACTGGTCAGTCGAGGGCTGCTTCCCACACACAGCTTGGGTTCTTTGCAGCTTTTTTTTTTTTTAAAAAAGGGAAATTAGTGGGATTTTCAAAATGCCAAGTGAATTCCATTTTCCATTTCAAGAGCTTGAAATACCACACACAAAAAAAATTGTAGCTGAATCTCACTGAATTAGCAGCCTATTCTAAAGAAAAGTGTCACAGAATGAGGGTGTATATGGAGAAAGCCCACAAATACTGGAATATGTGTAAATAACAGAGAAGGTCTCGTAAATGGGACGCCTGGGAAGGTGTTGGTAACTTTGGAGCGCACAAAGCCACTGGGCTGAGTTTCTGTGTAGGAGCATGTGTGTCCCTAGGCGGTCTGTGGACTCGTAGGCAAAGTGCCCGGGACTATTGGTCAGAAAGCTTCCCAGGCACAGAGCCCAGGAGATCAGAGGACTGAAGGTAGCCCTTCTATGAACTTCATAGAGTCCCTTCTTCATGTCCCTAAGGAAAGGTAATGCGAGAAGCCATTGTGACTGAGCACCATTGCTTTTGTTCACCATTAGTGCATGACCTTATCACACCCAAGTCAGGAAGTCCTCTGGGTTGCTCTTCCCTTTACCTCCCTGGGTACATAACCTCCAACAGATGTTGCAAGAAGCTTACTAAGGACTCCTGATGGCCAGGGCTCTTTCAGGATGTGTAGCGGAAGGCTCCTCTGTTAAATGCATATTCCATGGATAGTGAGGACTCCAGACCATCCCCAGCTGTGTCCCAGGAGCCCCAGATTCTTAATCATCTTGTGAGGACAGTGCTTGTCCTTGGCCTGAGGACCTCGTGGACTGCCGTGCCTCAGAATGAGGGTGTGTAGTGCATCCACAGAAATGCCAGCACCTCACGGGGTGCTGGACAAGTGGAGGCAGGTTTAGAAAGCAGTCCTCCTTCTGGCACATACTTGCAGTTACACTTGTCCCCGGCAGGGTGGATCCCTGGGACAAACGGAGATGGAATCCGCCTGCCTGATGCTCAGTCACCCCACTGTCAGGAGGTGTGGGGCTGGGTGTTGCTCAGAGTGGAGCTCACGTCTCGCACGCAGGAGGCCCTGGGTTCCATCCCCAGCACTGGGGGAAATGATGTGGCTTGATCTGATTTGGGAGTTCTATTGGAGGAGTTCTGTTTTTAAAGATACCAGTGTCTGAGACTTTTGTCCACTGAAGTCCTGTAAAAGCATAGGTCTCTTTACTGTTTGTGATGTGTGTTCTTTTATAGGTTCAGACATTAAGGGAAACACCATTGTGCCGGAATCTAAAATCTCTTCTTACGAAGACCAGTCTTCTTATTTTTTTGAAAAATATTCCAAGGATCTCTTAGTTGAGGTAAAGGACATTTCTGGAAAGCTGACCCCTTTTGGGGCATTCCTCATCAGGACTCTGTCGCGGGTTTCTCTGTGAGACTTCACGGTGGCCCTTGCCACGGGGCTGGGAGGACCATGGTGTGTCTATGTGCCGGGGAAGGGTTCTCTCTCCCAGTGTTTAGCAGTTAGGACAACCGAATGTCGTGCTTAACCATACGCAATGTCCTAGTGTGTGGCTTTTAAACAGAGTCTGGCTGAGATACTGCATCAGAAGTTTTTAGACGCTGACACGGAGGACCGTCACCACGCCTACCTGAAGCCCTTCCGCATCCTCGTCAGTCTGCTTGACAAGCCAGAAATAGGTAACGTTGGTAGCATGTGGACCACCTGTTTTCAGAGAATTAAAATACAGTGAGGACGAGGACGATCACTGTGTTGTTTTGACGATACTCTGGTCTTTGGAATCTGGAAGCCGGGAGGTTTGGTTCTCTCCCCCAGGCTGCCTGGAGGTCTTGCCAGTGGTTGGACTGTTTTTCTTACGGCTCCTGCGTGTGCAGGCGCCTGTGCCACTGGAGCCTGTAGAGATTTGCTCCTGAGGAACATTTTGTCTCAGGGTCCTGCTCCGGAGTACTTGGGCTTTATTTTCAGCTAAGTAGGGGAGCACCTGCCTTGTATTTCTGCTTTGTGACCATGAACACATCACTGAGTGAAATGAAAGCATTTTACCCTGAAATGATGGCGGTCGAACCAGGCTGGGCTCCCTGAGGACCTCCTCCTACTCTCCGCAGCCCTGTGAGCATCGGCGGAGATGCCCTCTCTCTGGCCTTTTCAAAACATTCTCTGCAGTATCCATTCACTGTCCGATCTGACTGGTCACTTGAGCCCGGGACAGGGAAGCTCTTCCTCTTCTCGTCGCACTGCCAGCCCCACAGTGTCCTGCAGGTGCCTGCCCCTGCCCCCTGCTTGCAGAGAACAGGAGCCAGGACATTCTGGTGGTGCTTATCTCTCTGGTCTCAGGAGGGAGGCCCTTCCTTTATTCGTTGAGTCTGTTACAAAGCCTCTGCTGTGTGGCAAGGGCCGTGTCAGGCTCTGTGGGTGCACAAGAGAGGTTGGAGGCTCCTCACCCAGATCGATGGAGGGCACCCTGAGGTCCTGGAGTGTCTGTACTGTTTTTGATGAATTGCCCACACTGGCCTCAAACTTTCAATCCTCCCCCCTCAGCCTCCCCAGTAGCTGGGATTACAGGCATGAGCCAGCACCCCTGCCTTGTTTTGTTTATTTTAAATAATGACAGTAGCTGACAATTTTTGAGCAATTATTTTGTGCCAGGTGATTTGCACACATTGTTTTTTCCTGCCATACTGGGGATTGAATCCAGGGGCACTCTACCACTAAGCTACATCCCTAGTCCTTTTTAATTTTTAATTTTGAGATAGAGTATTGATAAGTTGCCTAGGTGGCTTCCAACTTTCAATTCTGAGACTGCCTCAGTCTCCCAAATAGTTGGGATCACAGTTGGGTGCCACTCTGCCCCGTTGCATATATCGTTTAATCCATTGTGTCCTGTAATCCGTCTTGTATATGGGACACCTATAAACACTTAAATTGAGCAGTTTTTATAGGATTTTATAGTGTCCTCTATGAATGCCATGGTGGGACATGGTGGGTTTTAACACATCTCCGTACCTCCTAAGAAGGGGGGTTCTCTCGTGATACCCATTTTGCATAGGGAGAGCCTGAGGTTGAGCCAGTTGAGCTGCTTGTCCAAGGCTTCCCAGAGGCCCAAGCTCTCCTGATCAGACCCTGCTGCTGGCCTGGGTACACTGAGACCAGCCATCCCTGAGATGCTTCCTGTGCCACAAAAGGAACTTTGCCTCCACTGTGGCTCCAGCCACTGTCAACCAAACCCAAGCGTGAGGTGGTCTGTTCTTCCCAGCTCTGCCCTTTACGCACTACCTCTGCTGTCTATGCACTGCTCAGATTCCTGTTACTCTCCCTCCCCTGCCAACCTTCCTCTGTGACTGTGGAATAACTGCACTCTCCAAAGCCACAAGTTTAGACTAAAACTGAAGCCGGTTGTGTTGATGTGCTGGGGGCTTGGGCAAGTACTCAAGTAGCTCAGCGTTTTGGAGCTGTGTGTTTTATGTCCAAGCCATGTGCCTTGTGAGCCAAGTAACTGTTGCTGCTACTCTCTGGATCTCCAGGTCGTATTTTCTGGAAGGGGACCGATGTCCAGTCATAACAGCCACTAATTTGCTGGCCTGATGACTTGGTTGTCTGAGGGACAGCGTTCACAGGGGGTGAGGAAGGAGATGTTATGGAGCTGGAAGGCACAGCACAGCCTTCCAGTCTCTCTGTCCTCTCAGCACCTGGGCTTTTAGCCATATCTGACCTCCTTCTCCAAGAGCAGGAATGACAAAGCACCTTTGTTTTGTAAGAGACATTTGGCATTCTTACGCCAAAGATAAGATATATACAAGGTTTATCTTGGAGATAGTTTTCTCAGAGGCACATCTTTTGACTTTGTTACAGCTCAGTGGTAGGGTGTGCTTAGTGTCTACAACCCCCAGTGCCACAAAACCAGGGTAGGGGAGATTAGATCAATCTACTAATTGCTTTTTGTACAGTGGTGTTGACAGACTTTCATATTCTATGAATTGACATGTGTCCATCCCTCTGAATATGTGGGGAGGTGTTAATCCCCCAGCTGCCTACCCGATGGCTGCTGTAGCAGAATGTCCTGTCCAATGTACTGCCTGACTGGCAGAAAGCTGTTTGACGTGCAGCTACTGCTAGGCCACTGAGCTATGTTCCCAGCCCTGGTTATTTTTTGTTTTGAGACAGTATCACTAAGTTTCCAAGGCTAACCTTGAACTTGGGATCCTCCTGCCTGTGCCTCCTGAGTCACTGGGATCACAGGTGTGCACTATCACGCCCAGCTAGTGCAGTTCTTTTGTGGATCTTTATAGGCTTTTCAGGACTGGGGTTATTTCTTTTGCATTATTTTGGCTCATGATAGAAGATAGGGAAGAACTGAGGATAGGGAAGTGGCCCTCCTTGGCGGTTATTTCTGTTGAGTAACACGTCTGGCCATGCTGTTTGTGCACTCTTGGAACATGTCACAGGCAGCTGGCCTGCACCTAGCAGAAGCTGGCTTGGGCAACTTGCCTAGGCTCTCTGTGCCCCAGTCACCTTAGGTGTCCTCGGGAACAACAGTAGAGCACTGTGTGTGTGGCAGTGGTGAGGATTCAGGAAGGTCTTCATGTGAAATGCCAATAGCAGAGTCCCCACAAAGCAAGCTCGACAGAGGTGCTGGCTTTTTTCATCAATGTCATCCCCTAGTCAAAGTTGTCATTCTCACCCCTTAAGTTATGTTGCTGTGTGATCTGGAGTAAAAGGCCCATATGTGGGGTTACTCTATGTTTTATGTGTGTTGCATATGATTTTTTAAATATTTTTTTTAGTTGTCATTGGACACAATACCTTCATTATATTTATTTATTTTTATGTGGTGCTGAGGATCGAACCCAGTGCCTTGAACGTGCTAGGCGAGCGCTCTACCACTGAGCCACAACCCCAGCCCCTTGCATGTGATTTTTAAAGGATTTTTAGTCCTTCTCTGACCATTTTCTTTTGATTACAGGGCCTCAAGTGGTTGAGAGTTTGTTTCTCGAAGTCATCAGAGCCTTTTATTCTTACTGTAGAGATGCCCTTGGCTCTGACCTTAAGCTCAGCTACACTCAGAGTGGAAATCTACTGATAAGGTATGGATATGGCCTCTAACCTCACATGTCTTCCTCCCTCCCAGAGCCCAAATTTTCTTTTTCTCTGCAGTTCACTGTAAGTCGTAACATGCTAGAGACAGTGGACATGGAGCAGGCTGGGTCACTTGTGACAACAGTCCATGCTCTTAAGTCAGTCAACACAAATTGATTGTTCCCCACTGAGTCCAGTGAAGAATGAGAAGGAGTTTGGTCCCTTCCCTGGCCTGGGTGTGCAGATGGTGTTCACTGATGAAATGTGCAAATTGTGCAACAAAGGCAGCTTGATCCAGGGTGGCACATGGCAAGTCCCGCACAGGGAGAAGAGCAGAGGGAGGATGATGGGGAGGAAGTCCAGACGTGGGCCGGTGGACTGAGGCAGGACACCAAGGGCAGAGTCCGCATGCTGAGGCAGAGGGATGGAGTTTGGGGACAGCAGGCACCTTGGCTTCGAGTGTGCGGTTACCTGTGACCCCTGTGTCTTGTTCTTGTGCCTCCACACCCAGTTAGAACTCATCTTTTCCCCCTGCAGTCTCACACTGCTGGGCAAGCACCCTACCACTGAGCCCCTGAACAACAATATTTTTAATCTTGATTAGAATTTGTCAGCCTCTGTGGAAATACCTCATAAATGGAGAAATCTATTACAACTTTGCAGATTCAGTGTTCCTGCAACTTGGGGCTTTTCATAGGTGTGTCCCCTTTCTCCCCTCCTTTTACAGCACAATCAAAGAGAACAGAAATGCCTCTGAGATCGTGAAGACAGTGAACTTGCTGGTCTCCTCCCTCAGCACGGACTTCCTGTGGGATTACATGATGAGGTGTTTTGAGGAATGCTTCAGGTAAGCAGGTGTGGCACATGTAGCAAGCTAGGCAGGTGTCACGGCTCTGGGCTGCTCAGTATGGCGGAGTGTTCGTAAGAGCTGAAGTCGGGTGGTCTCTCCTGAGCTTCAGCATTCAGCCAAAACAGGATTGGGAAGAATTCACTTAAGATTCTCACAGGATTAAAAATGTCCCCAAGAAGATGATTCACATAACCTTTGCCACATAATTCTGAAGCTGCTTTATTTACTAAATCTCACTTAAGAAAACTCGCGGTGCATTTTCTGGTTATATTCATCAAATCGGCTTTCTGTGCACTGTTCTCTTGCTGGCCCAATCTCCTTAGCGCAGCTTAGTTCTATGTCTTGGGGACTGGATGGAGTGCTTTTGATCTCTTCACTCTTTTTAAATTCTTATTGAAATGAGTGTGTATCGGGTCAGATAAAAGCAGTAATGTTTTAAGCTACTGTAATCAGCTTTGCTGTTACTTTTAATCTGTGGGTGAATTGCATGACCTCAGAATTGTGCTTGGGACAAGCAGGGACAGCAGGCTCCCCAGAGAGCTCTCCCAGGTCATTGCCTTTCAGGAGGAGGAATGCAGTCTTTTCAACTCTGTTTTGTCCCTTGAGGTCTGTGGTAGAACTGTCTTTCTTTTTTTTTTTTTAATCTTTGCTGTGATGCTTGGACCTCTCCCTATTCACATGCCCAGCTGTAACAGAAGCTTTCCACATAAACAGTGTGCTAGGCATGTCTGGTGGCTAGATAGCCTCACTTCAGTGCTTTGGAGCATCCTCAAGAGAAACAGGCACTTTGTCATCATGATTTTGACATGAGAAAGCTAGAGCCCAGTGACATGAAGAATCTCATCTGGCATTGAACCACTCCTCAGTGGCAGCCACAACTAGAACCCAGCTGTGCCTGCCTTGGGCATCTGACTTCCCAACTGCTGCAGTGAAGCTCTTCTCCTCCCCAAGCACCAGGCCCAGATAGGCTTATCCTGTCCTGAGTCATTTGTCACTGGACCCACAGGCAACAGCAAGGCCAGGTGGTACTGAGCTTGAAGCTTGCTTTGGTCACCTGGGGCTATTTATTTATTTTAACTTCATCCCAAAGGATAGAACCCAGGGTCTTGCTCATGCCAGGCGAGTACTGTACCCCTGATCCATATCCCAGTCTATTTTTGGGTGGGGAGGGGTACCGGGGATTGAACTCAGACCACTGTGCCACATCCTCAGCCCTATTTTGTATTTTATTTAGAGACAGGGTCTCACTGCGTTGCTTAGCACCTCACTTTTGCTGAGACTGGCTTTGAACTTGTGATCCTCCTGCCTCCCGTCCCAAGCCACTGGGATTACAGGTGTGCTTCACCAAACCCGGCTATTTTTTGTTGAATTTTTAAAAACTTGTCTATGGTACTGTGGTACCAGGACCTTAGTGCTAGGCAGGCATTCTACCATACTACCAGCCCCTGGGCTGTTTGTTTTATTTGTGGTACTGGCGATTAAACCCAGGCTCCTGCCTGGCTGGGGAGGCCCTTCCACTGAACTCCACCCCAAGATGCTTGTTTAAACGTTGCTCCCCAGATAGAGCTAATGCCCACCTGCCCGCGCTTCCTCCTTTCATCCCAGGTTGGTCCCCATCCTGCACTTGGTGTCTTTCCCATGATGCTGGTGTGTACTGTTACAGCAAGTGTGTGTCCGTGAGTGACAGTCTGTGTCATCTGCTGCACGCTACCTGAGTGATGCCAGGTGGTACGCACCCTCCTGTAAGGTGCTCCTTGGGGGTTAGCACTCTACAGCTGTATCTTAACGCATTCATCCAGTTTGTGTGTCTGAGGCGCCGTAGCAGCTCATGCTGGTGGCCCAGTTTCACTCTTAAGTCGTGTGAGTAGTACCGTGGGGAACGTTCACCCTGTCTGTGTAGGTGCACACTGTCTTTCCAGTAGACCCCTAGAAGCAGAATCCCCGAGGTGCAGCATAGGCTACAGCTCTCTGCAGGAATTCTCCTTCTAGGGTGAGCTCCAAGATAACTAGCGTTGCTTTACAAGAAAACACACTAACTCAGGTCGAGTAGTACTGTGACAGCTAGATGCATCCCAGGTTACTATGTTTTGAGAACCAACATATCAATTCGTCCCTTGGTGTCCTCGGGAATTGCTCCCAGGATCCCCTGCAGATGCCCAGGTCTGGATGCTCTGGTCTCTGAGATGAAATACAGTAGTTGCTTATGGCCTATGCACATCTTCCGGTATATGCTAAATCATCTCTAGATGACCTGACAATGCTCCATATGATGTCAGTGCTGTGAAAAGTTGTCATTGTGAATGGTTACATTGTTTAGAGAATAATAAACAGGAAAAAAAATTGTACCTGTTCAGTATAGATGCATATTTGTTTGGGTTTTTTTCCATCTGTGGTTGGTTGGATCCACATTTGTGGAATTCAGGGATTCACCAGGTTGATGGTACTTTTTAACCATTTACCATTTACCCAGTTACCTGCTGAATAAAAAGTGTTGAATTTGGATCAGCTAAGCAGCTGACTGTGGGTTGGTTCCCACCCGTGGCACCATGTCAGCAGTACTTGGAGAGCTTCGGGTTTAGGAGTTACACTTCTCTGTGACATGGAAGAATTCTAAGCAGCTCTTGCTGATGAGCTCCTGACTGTCCGCTAGGGAGGAGGTGTCTCATGGCCTGCACGGTCTCTGGCCCAGGCCTGTTTCCTCAGAACCTGCCTTTGGTTTGGGGTCGGGGGCCTTGGATGTGCACGATGAAAGCTCTGAGGTCTGCTGGGTGTGGAATCCCACACAGTCATGGAACCACCCACATTTGCACCAGTGGAGTTCAAACCAAAGGAACCGAGTTGGGAGACAGATTCAGGGCACTTGCTGACCCTTCTCTGAGTTGGTCACCATAGCTTAGGTGTTAGAACTATCAAAGCTGTCTTTCATTAGGTTTGAAATGGATGCATTACTATAAATCATAAGATGCTTGAAATTACTGTAGGATGTAAGATGAATCTGATTTTCTTTCTTTTAAATAATGTAGACCGGTGAAGCAGAGTAACGCTATTGGAAAAGGCGTCAGCCCTGCCCCCACGGTCTCGGAGCTCTGCACCCTCCTCGTGTTCCTTCTGGATGTTATTCCCTTGGTAGGTGCTTGCTGTGGACAGACAGCTCATGCTCTTATTAGTGCTGGGAGCCTATTTTATAAACCTAAAAGTACTGAAAAGCAGCTTTACCTAAATACACACACACACACACACACACACACACACACAGATCTTTATGTTTGTTTGGCTATGAAGTGTGTGTCTGGATGTAATCTCTCTTTTTTTTTCCTTTCTTCCTTTTTTGAGGGTACTGCAGATCAAACCCAGGACCTCATGCATGCTAAGCACATGCTGTACTACTGAGCTATGCCCTTTTATATTTTGAATATCTCATTTGAAAGGTATTATAACATTTGGCCAGTTGAAAGTGGGCAAAACTAAAGTTATATAAACCAGATGATGGGATGAACTGATATTACAGTTACTTAGGTGTGAAAGCAATTATACTTCCTAGTTAAAATTGTGCACTTGAGCCAAGCTTGGTGGCTCATGCCTGTAATCCCAGCAACTCAGGAGGCTGAGTCAAAAGGATCATAAGTTCAAGGCCATCTCAGTAACTTAACAAGACTTTTTTCTCAAAATAAAAAATAAAAAGGTCTGGGGATGTGGCTTAGTGGTTAAGCACCCCTGGGTTCAATCCAGGACAAAAAAAAAAAAAAAAAATTGTGCAATTGGCCAATCTTTTTGAAGAACATTAACTTTCTTAATATAGAAATATAGAAATTCACATGGCAATTTTATTTTTTCCTTAGGTCTTGTAAAAAGCCACTTGACAGGAGAGAAAGACATTCTTGACTTGTCTAGAGCAAAAGGAAGCATTATTTTGTCTTCTGGTTTGAGAATTAATGTGAAGTTTATGCTCTTGAACCCAGAATTGTCTAAAGTGACATTTTGAGGTGCATTATTTTTCTGGGTGGGAAACTGGGAACGTGTGTATGAATGGTGCTTTTATTCCACAGGAGCTGTACTCAGAGGTGCAGACCCAGTACCTTCCTCAGGTGCTCGGCTACCTGGTGCAGCCTCTTGCTGAGGAGGTAGAAGCCTTAAGCTTACCTGAGCTCACGCACGCCTTGAAGACATGTTTCAAGGTGCTCAGCAAAGTCCAGATGCCACCTTCCTATCTAGATACAGAGCCCACAAGTGGAAACTCGGTAGGTGCCTGGGGAGTGAGCTGGCTCTCGTGTCTGGGAAGTGGGAGGTAATGAGGGTTGGTCTGGGCAGGATTATGGATGAGAAGGTGTACAGGTAACACATCAAGTAAGCTTGTGAAACACGTGAACACTTTGAAAGGTTTCAGTGTTACTAACCTCCCTTCATCTCACCCCTCCCATGCTACATAGCTGTGGTTAATGGCAAGATATAGCTAATACTGCGCAGCTACACTCAGTGCCTGCATGTAGCCGGCTTCAGATCTTTAGATGGGTAACTGTGGATGCATGTGATTTGGGTTACTTAAAAGGCAAGCTCTTGGGCTGGGGTTGTGGCTCAGTGGCAGAGCACTTGCCTCACATGTGAGGCACTGGGTTTGATCCTCAGCACCACATAAAAATAAACAAAATGAAGATATTGTATCCATGTATAACTAAAAAAAAAATTAAAAAATAAATAAATAAAAGGCAAGCAACCATATGGATTGCTTTGTAGGGCTGCTGTAACAAAGTTCCTAAGACTGGGTGGTTTAAACAACAGAAATTTTTTCACAGTTCTGGAGGCTGGAGAGCAGTATTAAGGTGTCCACAGGGTTGGCTTTTCCTGAGTGCGCCACAGAAGGAGACTGTGCAGGCCTTTCCCAGTTTCTGCTGGAGTGCTGGAAGTCCTGGGTGTTCTTGGTTCATTGAAACATCTGTCTTCATGTTCTTGGGACTCTCCCTGAATGCATATATCTCTGTGTCCAGATTTCCCCATTTTATGAGGACCGAAGTCCTGTTGGAGTAGCACCTATCCTAATTCTCACTCCATTCTCACTTGATCATCTGCAAAGACCCTGTTTTCAAATAAGGTCACATTCCAGGGCACTCGGGGCTAGGATTGAGGTTCACGGTCCAACCCACGGCACACACTTGTGACTTTCTTTGGTTTTCACTTAGACAATATTTGGGGGACATGAGTACTTAAAAAAACTGTCTTCCTCCTGATAGATCATTTGGGTTCTTTCTAGTTTTTCTCTGTTCAAAGCAATTTCACAGGCAGCCTCCTTCCACAACTGTGCTCAGGCGCCAGTGTCTCTGAAGGATGAATTTTTGACAACAGGTTGTGATTGAAAAGCACGTACAGCCTCTTAATCTGTGAGAGATGTTGACATGTCTTCCAAAAAGACAAACAGTGATAATCTCAAATGTTTGATACCCATGTTCTTTGAATTATTTTTATTTCCTTCTTTATTTGGAGATTTGAAACCAGTTCAGAGCAACGGCAGATGGGTGCAAACAGACTAAAAATTGAGGTGTTCAGAGAAAGTGTCGCAGGTATTGATTATGGTTTGGTGGCAAATGAGTGATCAATAGACATTCAGTCTCAGATTATAGATTAATTACAGACTTAGAATTTGTGTTCTTTTTTCCTCTGGCTGTTCTAGCTGTTAGAAAAAATGTCCTGAAATAAGATCCAAGGTACAAAGCTTAAGTGTCTGTCTGCTTGACAAAACCACTGAGCGAGCCAGCTTGGAGAAGGAGACTCATGGGGCTCACAGTCCTCGGTCTTCAGCCCACAGTCACTTAGCTGCATTGTGTCTGAGCCTGTGGTGAGACAGAGCATCCTGGTGGGAGCAAGGGCAAGAGCTGCTCACCCCATGGAAACCAGGAAGCAGAGAAGGAGAGACGGACAGGCAGACTGGAGACAGGCTAGACCCTTGCAGTGGCCCGCCCCAGTGACCTGCTTTTTCCCATCTCCTGAAGATTCTACTGCCGCCTGGGGATCAGGCCTTCGTTGTTCAACACAGGAGCCTTTGGGAGGACATTCCAGATCCAAACTAGAACATTAATCATTTCTAGTTTACAGATATGAATAACAACACACTTGTAAAACCACATTCCCCGTCTCATTCTTCCTGAAAGCACAGTGGGGTAAATGCTAAGGAATTTCACGTTGACTATAATGTCTAAATAATAGTATAGGAAAAGAGAAAAGTGTTTAATGTGTGAAGTGTCGTCACTGTATGTGTGTGTTCATGTGTGACATGGACAGGTTGAGTATCCTTATCCAAAATGCTTGGAACCAGATGTGTTTTAGATTTTGTAATATTTGCATATACACAATGAGATATCATGGGGATGGGACCCAAGTCAGAACATAGAATTCTTTTATGTTGTATATACACCTCAGACAGTATTTTTAGTGCCCCTTCATTTTGACTGTGACCCGTCATGTGAGATCAGATTTGAAGTTTTGCATTTCCAGCTTTGTGTCAGTGCTTATAGAGTTTGGATTTTGGAGCATTTCAGATTAGTGATTGTCAACCTGCGTGTGTGTTTTGGAGGAGCTGCTCTGTGCCAGCTTCCTCTTTGCTTTATTTCTTTGTGCCTTTATTTTGCCATCAACTCATTTTCCTATTCGTATTTTTAAATTTGTCAAAATAATTTTTCTTTTGTTTTGGTGGTGCTGGGGATTGAACCCAGGGCCTTGTGCATGCAAGGCAGACACTTTACCAACTGAGCTATATCCCCAGCCCAGTTAGAAACAATTTTTAAACAACTGTTTTGAACACTGAAGAGTCTCAATAAATAAGACAAAGTAGACTCCAAGGCTGGCCGGCCTGCTGAGCGTGCTTGTTCCTCCCCTGGGGCTGTCATCTCCTCCCCTGCCCTCCCCTGCCCTCTTATTACACACTTTTACAGGGGACTCTCTTGTTGCAGGGAGTTATGTTTTGGAAAAAGAGGTTTGAAACACATTCACCGTTTGTCTGATTCGTCTGACACTTGATTCACTGACCACCACAGGTGGTCTTAAGTGATGCTCACAATACAACGTGTTTTTCATCTTTTGCAGAGTCCAGTAAAAGGCGAAATCACTGTGGAAACAAAGGCAGTGGTTCCGGTGGATGAAGATGCTTCCTTTCCCCCACTGAAATCTGAGGACAGCGGAATCGGGCTCAGTGCCTCATCCCCAGAGCTTTCTGAGCACCTGAGGGTCCCTCGAGTTTCTCCTGAAAGAGATGACATTTGGAAGAAGGGTGGGAGCATGCAGAGGACGTTCCTTTGCATCCAGGAGCTGATTGCCAACTTTGCCAGCAGGAACATCTTTACAGTACCACTGACCACGTCTGGGGAAGAAAGCAAGTCTGAAGAGCCTGCAGGGCAGAGGGCAAAGGGCGGGCCCCAGAGCACGGTGGGTGACGACGCGGGCAGGAAGAACTCATGGGAGCCCAAGCCCCTCACTGTGCCCCAGTTTAAGCAGATGCTTTCAGACCTATTCACCGTACGTGGGTCTCCATTCAAGACAAAAAGTTCAGAATCGCCGTCATCCTTGCCCAGTAGCCCTGGCAGAAAAACAGGAGGAGAATGGGATGTTGACCAGGTGGTCATCCACCTGGAGGGCTCCAAGGAGGACTGCAGGGAGGCCTTTGCCGCCGCCTGCCACCTGCTGCTGGACTGCGCCACCTTCCCTGTCTACCTGTCTGAGGAGGAGACGGAGCAGCTCTGTGAAACTCTCTTCCAGCTTCCAGGTGAGAGGGAGGCAGGGAGCCTGATGTTGAGGACGCTGTAACTGAGGTGGCTGATGCTTACAGACCAGCTAAAAGTGTGTCAGCCAAGAAGGGACTGTGCTGGGGCATCCCAACCCGAGATCCAAATTTTTTTGAGACTGACACATGATTTTGAAGCATTTTGGATTAGTGATGCTCGATCAGTTAAGGCTATGCAAATATTCCAGAAATCCTAAAAATCTAAAACCTGATGGGCTGGGGATGTGGCTCAAGCGGTAGCACGCTCGACTTGGCATGCGTGCGGCCCGGGTTCGATTCTCAGCACCACATACGAACGGAGATGTTGTGTCCGCCGAAAACTAAAAAAAATAAAATAAAATAAATATTAAAACCTGAAGCACTTCTGGTCCCAGACCTTTTGGATAAGTGATGCTTAGCCTATATCGGCCACAGTTGTTTCCCTCCTTATTTCGTAATCAGGTGTATATAGTTTTATGTTTGTCTGATGCTGGGGATTGAAGTTGTATACATTTTTAGTTTGTGTGTCATTATATAGCAAGTTGATAAGGGCTGGGTCTATGTTTTTAAAATTTGAGTGTCTGGAATAGCCCATCAAAAGATCCATCACATTAACCGTGCCCAGTCATAGTAAGCAGATAGTATCATGATACCCATTGTTAGAGATTTATGTATGGCTTGCATGGGCACTATAACAAAGGGCCACAGCTGGGTGACATCAATAATAGAAACTTACTGTTTCATAGTCCCCAAGAGGCCAGAGGTCCAAAGTCAAGGTGTTCCCTGGGCCATGCTCCCTGAGATTCTGGGTTGAACCTGCCTTGCATCTTCCCAGAGCAACCTTGGCCCTCTGGGCTAGTGGCTGCCTCTCTCCAGTCTCTGCTGCTACCCTCACCTGGCGATCTCCTCGTGTCTCCTCACTTGGCCTCTTCCTCTATAAAGGACACCTTGATGACCTCGTCTTAACTTGGTTACATCTGTACAGGCCCTATTTCCAAGTAAGCGTAAGCGTCACACCCCCAGGTTGGCACACTGCTGTCCAGGTGACTCTCCGGTTACTGCCGGACCCAGGATGCCATAAAATTTGTGGATTAGAAGCCAATCTCACCTGGATCTGCTTGTTTCTGTCCTCTCTGGCTGCCTTCCTTTCAGGAGCCAGCGATTCCAGCTTCCCATCGTGGCTGAAATCCCTCATGACCATCTGCTGCTGTGTGAGTGATTGCTACCTCCAGAACGTGGCCATCTCCACCCTGCTGGAAGTGATAAACCATTCCCAGTCCCTCGCGCTTGTCATTGAAGACAAGATGAAACGCTACAAAAGCTCTGGGCACAACCCATTCTTTGGCAAGCTACAGATGGTAACATTGCCTCCCATTGCCCCAGGGATATTGAAAATCATCGCAGAGAAAACAGACTTTTATCAGGTACTTCCCACTAGGAAGAGGGTGGTGAGGGGTGAGCGGGCGTCTCTCTGAATCATTCACCTAGGGTCCTCCCTAAGAACACAGTGACTGCCCAGGGTAAGGTGCCGCAACTCCAGGGGCACCCAGAGGTTTGCTGAGACCCGAGACTACCTTGTCTGTCTGTATCCCAAGCTCCTGGCATGGTTTCTGGCTCTGTATTGGGCAAGCTACAGTGAGAGCAGCTTGGCCTGCAGTGCCCGGGAGGAGCCTCTGTCAATGAATTGGGGCTGGATGGAGGCAGGGTGCTGGGACCCCTCCTCTGCCCCCACTTGGAGTAGCCCTCTGCTAAGCAAAGGAGTGGGAAGACGACATGGTGGCGACCTGCCTGTCCCTGGGAGATGCAGAAGCCCTTGTCAGGGAGCCAAAGCAAGAGGGCACCCCTTTGTCTTGGTCACACCCACCAGGAGTGGATAGTCAAGTTTCTATCAGGCTGAGCTGGGTAGGAGGTAGAGAAGGAACCCATCCGCTCAAGTGCCATAGGCTCTTGTTGCTTCTACCAAGATAAAGATTTTCTTGAATAACTGTTCCTCCATTTCTTGAATGCCCTTAGCATAATCCCATAATCCCAGTGTTGTTCTTCACTAGTTAGTGGTAGTGTCTTTAGGGAGACAATCCCTAGGGCTCTGTGAACTGCTTTTCTGGCTCATCTTTGGTTCAGAGGCAGGGCTCTGTCCACAGTGTCAGGCCTTTGGGGAGCCAGTGTGCACTTGTTCTTTGACTTGGACACCACATCCTCCTTTCCCTTTTACCAAAGTAGAGTCACAGTGTCTATCTTGAATCTATTGAACTTGGAGCGAGGACCAGCACTACTGTAAGCAGCTGTTACTGGGCAAGTGTTTCCTTGTTCCTGCCTGCCTGGATCAGAAAGTTCGATATAATTACCCTGCAAGCACAGGGAAGAAAAAAGGAGGATCATGAGTTCAAAGCCAGCCTCAGCAACTTAGTGAGAACCTGAATCTAATAAAATATAAAAAAAGGATGGGGATGTGGGTGGTGGTTAAGTGCCCCTGGCTTCAATTCCTGGTACAAAAAAAAAAAAAAAAAAAGACCCTAGTCAATCCCCAGCACTGCAAAAAAAGAGAAGAAGAAAAAGAGATAAGACAGGCAGACAAAAAGAAGCTCCTCCCAGACTTCTAATCTTCCATATCTGCGAGTTGGGGCCTCTCCTCCCAACCCACTGCTGGTCTCTGGCTGCTAGGGCCTGGCCCCTCGCCCATGCCTATTTGCTCTTTCCTTGACTGCTCCTGTCCATGCTTCACCATCAGGGACTTCAAACTGGTGCCAGGCACTGTAGCCACACAGCACTAGGGCATGACCCAGGCACCCACAAGAATGGTGGGTCTGTTATGTCCTCAAGTGGACATTGTGGGATGCTACTGTGTACGGCTGGGCATCCACACCAGTGCACCCCCACTGAGAAGACACCACTCTGGAGGAAGAGGGCAGCTCCTTACCTGGGACAGCAGGGAGGACAGGGACAGTCTGCCCCACTGACTCTTGGCGGTTCAGCTCACCACCACCATCCAGGGCTCCTGGGGTGAAAGACCACACCTTTCCCAGCCCCTTTATGAGCACCTGCCCCACTCCCACTGGATCATCTCCTTGGAATAAATGAGGATCCTGGGCCTGTGTTGCTTCTTCTTTATACTAATCAGTAAGAGAGACTCAAACAAGATCATTGTTACATTGTTTCCTACACTTTTCTATTTCAAGGTGATACTTCCCCTTTGCCAGGCGTGGTAGAGCTTAGGAGGCTGAGGCAGGAGGATTGCAAGTTCAAGACTGGCCTCAGAAATTTAGCAAGACCCTGTCCCAAAATTTAATTAAACAAAAAAGGGGCTGAAGCTGTAGCTCAGGGGTAAAGCGCTTGCTTGGCATGCATGAGGCACTGAGTTTGATCCTTAGCACCACATAAAAATAAATAAAGATACTGTGTGTTCATCTACAACTAAAAAAACATACATTAAAAAAATGTTTAAAAAAAGAAAAAGGAACAAAAAGGGCTGGGGATGTAGCTCAGTGGTAGAGTACCCCTGAGCTTAATTCCCCAGTACTAGGGGAATTTTAAAAATTTCCCCTCAAAATTTTCAGGAACTAATATAGTGAGATTTCTATTTTATACATATTTGGGTTAGATTGTTACACAAAAGTTTGATTTCCTTGAAGTTTATTTTTAAACATGTATGCTAATTATTAAGTATTTGTTTTCATCTTTGTTCAAAAATAAATATTTTTAAATCTTCCAGAAGAAATCTTTTTTCATTTTTTTAAAGAAAGAGGGAGGGGGAGAGAGAGAGAGAATTTTTTAATATTTATTTTTCAGTTTTCGGCGGACACAACATCTTTGTTTGTATGTGGTGCTGAGGATCGAACCCGGGCCTCACGCATGCCAGGCGAGCGCGCCACCACCTGAGCCACATCCCCAGCCCCGAAGAAATCTTTTATATGTGCATTTGCCATAAGGGCTAGAAGGAGGGGATGGGATTCCTTTGCTTAGTTAGAAAGTCTTCAAAGTTTAATTGTAATTTGATCATTGGAAATTACTTTCCCCTAGAGAAAAAAATAAGAAAGTAATGGTTAGGGGCTCAAATTAGTCAGTAGTTAATTTATTGATTCGTGCTAGGAAGAGCTTTGTCAAATAGAAACAAATGAACCAAAAAAATGTTATGTGATCTAAAGTGTGCCTAGGCTAGAGCAGTCTGAAATCTAAACTGTTTTCATGACCTGAAAGAACTCCCTCCTGTGAGTGGGGACCCAGCCTCGCTGGGTCAGGCAACTCTACTTGTTGTCCTTAGGACTTGGGAAGGGCTGCAGCTGCTTGCAGACCCCTGTGTTTAAAAAGAGATCAGGACTAGGGAGATGAACAGATGGATTAGGGATGCGATTTGGGTACTGATGACACTGAAGCAGGCTCCTGGGCAGAGAAGGGATGGACATGTTCGTCAGTTAGCACTGGCAAGCTGTGACTCTTCACCAGTGCTGCATGGGACTGGTTGGAGCCTGCCCACAAGGGTGGTGTACTCTGTGTTCAGCTGCAGACTGGGCCATCCTAATAGCCTCTTTGAAGACACTGGGCTCCCTAGAGGGCATGTTTTTGGCTGGCCACGTGCTGACACAAGCTGAGTCTTGGTGTGTGTTTACTGAGAAGCTCCAATACTTCAGATCCGCCTCTGGTCAGTTCCCTTCCTGAACATGACATTTATGTCTAGATAAGAGCTTCAGTGCTTTTAGCCAGTCAGAAACCTCCAAATTTAACCAATAATGCTCCCTGTTGCTGCAGGACTCCTGGTGGGTGCTGGCTTTGTTTTGTGTTGGTAATGTGCATCTGGGTGTTAAGGATTCTAGAACACTCAGCAAACATAGGTGAAAGCCAGCATGTTGGGCTGGGCATGGGCTGGTGGAAAGGGGCCGGTGTTGCCTGTGTTCACGCAGTCTCTGCCACCTTTTCTTTGTCCCAGAGGGTGGCTCGTGTGCTTTGGAATCAGCTCAACAAAGAGACCCGGGAGCATCACATCACCTGTGTGGAGCTATTCTACCGGCTGCACTGCCTGGCCCCAACAGCCAACATCTGCGAGGATATCATCTGCCACGCCCTCCTTGACCCCGATAAGGTGAGCCTTCAACCCAACCTGCCACCACCCCCCTGCTGTGCCGCCCTGCTCTACTTGCCCGAGGCAGACTCATATACCCCCAGCAAAGGCTTTCCAGCTCAAGAGCAGAGCTGGGGCCTGGAGGATCTCTGGGATCTCGAGCCACCCGCTTTAGAGTTCTGACAGTGTGATTTGTGTCCTCCTATGTGAAGGCCACTAGGAGATCTGCACCAGCTGCCTAGCAGGGCTTGAGGGCTTCTGGGCTGTTGGCAAAAAGAGGCAGCTGCGGAATGTGTTGTCCTTTCAGAACTTGTTAAGTGTTGATGTGCAGCCTTGTTCCTTAAGGCCCTGGGCCTGGCACTTCCCCAGGGCATGAGGAAGCAGCACTCTGCTTAGTCCTTGGACCACTGTTCTCAGAAGTGACCCGGACCCCGCTCAGGGAGAGTCTAGAATGTGCGCTCAGTACACAGCAGGAAAAGAGGGAGGAGGCCAGTTTTCTCTTCTGCCACTGGCCAAGTCCCGCATGAAAACACAGTCCCTTGAAGGAAACAGGGCACTCACTTGTTATTGAGACGAGATTCACCGTGGCTGAGAACAGCATCCGTTTATACCACCAAGCTCCTCACCCTTTCTTTTCTGACCAAGGGAACAAGGTTGGAAGCTCTGTTCAGGTTTTCTGTGATCTGGCACCTGACGAGAGAGATCCAAGGCAGCCGAGTGACGTCCCACAACCGCTCCTTCGATAGGTGAGGTGGTGGGTGCCACGGAGACTAGGAGGCTCCTGGTCTGCATGCAGGGCTGGGGATGGAGGGCGGGTGAAGCTGAAAACTGAACCCCTGCATGTGAGCCGGCCCTGCCATGGCGCCCATGGTCCTCTGAGGGAAATTAGCTGGAAATGTGAGCACAGTGAAGAATTTTCTTGATATGGGGAGGAATGGGGAAGCTCAGCGTGCCTCAGTCACCAGTGGAGCTTTTCCAACTGACCCCCATGGGAGGACTTTCTGGGGCGGTGCGGAGAGTCCAGACCTCGCCTGGGACGCTCTCCACACTGTGCGTGCAGTGGTGCTGCCGACCGCCTTCAGGTGTGAGTTTTATTGCAGGCACATTCTGCTACACTTTGCTTTCTTCAAGTGCCCCACTGTCTCTGAGGTGGTGGCTGTGAGGCTGGCACACAGCACTGGGGTGAGGCTTGGGCTTCAGAGCATTAGGAGCTCCCCCCATCATTCTAACAGGAAATGGAGGTTGCACCACCTTGTCCTCCTTTGCCTGGTCTGTGACCAGCTTGCTGAAGCTTCCTGGGGTGGGTGTCCCTGTTGCTGACAGTGAGTGCCCAGTGTGCACACCAGGACTGGCAGGCAGGGCAGCAGGATGTGGACTTGGTGGTGTCACCTCTGCCTGCAGGTCCTTGTTCGTCGTACTGGACAGCCTGGCCTGCACGGATGGTGCCATTAGTGCAGCGGCCCAGGGCTGGCTGGTGCGTGCACTGTCCCTGGGGGACGTGGCACGGATCCTTGAGCCTGTGCTCCTGCTGCTGCTCCAGCCCAAAACCCAGAGGACCTCCATCCACTGCCTCAAGCAGGAGAACTCAGCTGGTGAGTGGGCTGTGCAGGGTCCTGGGAACAGGAGGGAGGGGCTTGGCTGCCTGTTGTCACAGTTTAGGGACTTAGACCCACTTGACGGTTTTGCTAGATTCAGGTAGTGTGAAAATACCTTATAAACTTATGGGGACTTTGACAGTTTAAGACCATGGGACTAGAACTTAAAACTACTTACTAGTTAGTGGATGTTTTAGTTGGCTTTTTTATTGCTGTGACCAAAAGACCTGACAAGAACAATTCTAGAGGAGGAAAAGGTTACTTGGAGCTCACAGTTTCAAAAGTCTCAGTCCATAGATTGCTGGCTCCATTTCTCTGGGCCTCAGGTAAGGCAGGGCATCATGGTGGAAAGGTGTGCAGATGGAAAGCAGCTCAAGACATGGCAATTAGGAAGCAGAGAGAGAGTCAGAGCTCCCTGCACCACAGACAAAATATACACCCCAAAGGCATGCCCACCGCCGTGATCCATCTTCTCCAGCCACACCCTATCTGCCTACAGTTACCACCCAGCTGATCCGTATCAGGTGCCTCCAGAGCTACACTTGCACTGTTTGGCCAACTCACGGCTGTGCATCCGGGCACCAGGTGAGGTGTACGCATACTAGGTAGCACTTCGGCCAGATCTGCCACCAGCTTCTGGGGGCAGGATAGTTCGGTGGCCTCCAGAAAGTGTCCAAGTATAACCTGGTCAGGTATACTGTATCCATGAAAGCGTCTTATTGTGAACCTTTAACTACAAGGTAAATGGGTTTTTTCCTGACTGTTCTCTTAAGGTGCTTGCAGCTGTTGAGTTCTGTTGATCAGATGTCAGAAAGGCAGACCTAATACACCTTGTTGTACCCAGAATTTACGGAGGCATCTTAGAGGTGTCTTCTTTTTCTTCTTTGTTTTTGTAGTAGTGAGGATTGAACCCAGGGCTAGGTAAGCACGGTACTACTGAGCTACATCCCAAGCCCTTTTTTATTTTTACTTTTTATTTTGAGACAGGGTTTCAATGCGTTGCCAGGGCTGGCTTCAAACTTGAAATCGTCCTGCCTCAGACTGCCAAGTCACAGGGATCACAGGCGTGTGCCACTGAGCCTGGCTCAGAAACATTATTTTTTTCCCCAGAAACATTTTAACACAAATTTAAAAGAATATAAGTAGGAATAAGGAAAGAAAAGAAATCTTTAGAAACCTAGCCAGTTCGTTAAACTACAATGGTTGGTGCTTCATGCAGTGTAACTAATATTACCTGCTCATTTGTTGTGATTCAGACTTTGCAATGTTCTAAGGATGGCTTGGAGCCCTGAGTCAGTTTGTGGAGCTCACTGGTTGTGGGGTCCGTTGGTCCAGGGATGCTTCTCAGGGAGGACAAGCCCCTCCCCTGAGTGAGCGACATGGAGGTGGCCTCCTGTCCCTGCACGGTCTTTGCCTGAACCTGTAAGCTCTGGTTTTCCTTTTGAAAGGAAAGCTGGATGCCTTCTCAAACAGGAGACATTTATGATCATTCCACAGTCTAAGAAAGGAAAACTGAAAGTATGAACTAAGCATCTTCTTAAAAGTTTGGCTACAATTCATGTCCACTCCATTTTTTAGTGTTTGTCTTTTTAAGAGAAAAGTTCTGGCTCAACACTTGTTTGGGTTTTGCAAGTCTCCCAGCATGGCCTCGTGCTTCCTTGCTCTGTCTTCTGCCAACCAGCTGCAGGGGCCTGAATGGTCTGCTGCCTCCTGATCCAACTGGACATCTTTGCTCTGTCTTTTCTTTCCCTGGAAGAAACAAGAAGTACAGATCGTCCCAGGCCAAACCGGACAAGGAGAAAGGGGAAGATGAAATCAAGGATGAGGACGAAGACGATGAGGTTGTTGTCAAGGAAGTGAATACAGAATTTGAAGCTTATTCCCTCACAGATAATGATTATGACGGAATTCAGAAGTTACTGCAGCAGCTTTTCCTAAAGGCTCCTATGAACACTGCAGAGCTAACAGGTCTTTTCATTGAGCAAAGCCATATTGGGAGAGTGATTAGCAAACAAATACTTCAGAAAACAGCGATGATGATGTGGATAGTGGTGAAATTTTTGGTTTCATAGCCTTTTTAAATTTAACTGAAAGAAAGGGTACTCAGTGTACTGAACAAATTAAAGGGTTAGTTCTAAGCTTCTGTGAGAAGAACTGTGAAAAGAGCCTGGTTGATCAGCTGGACAAGCTTTTAAAGGATACCACCAAGCCTGCAGGCTTTCTCCTAAGCAGAAGATTCATTAATGTCCCTCCTCAGATGGCTCTGCTCATACACCGGCAGTTTCAGAAAGAACGAGCAGAGTCACACACAAAACTAAGAAGCCACGTGGGAAGTGCTCCTCATACTTCTGATTAGTAAGACATTTGTGGAAGCAGGAAAAAACAATTCCAAAGAGAGATGGAGCAACCAGAAGGACAAATTTAAATGTTTGCAAATGCAGAGGAAGAGTTTTTCTATGGGAAGGCCGTCGTGAAGTTCAACTACTGAGCTCCAGAGGAGAGCGACGCGCACCTGGGAGGCAGGTGGTCTTCAATGATAAACCCATGGAGCCCTTGCCAACTGTGGTGTTAATTCCAGATAGCGAGACGAGTGCAGTCATGGGTAAACTGAAAGAAAGTCAGTCTGTCCAGCCAGCACATTTTTCATGGACACTGATGGGGTTATTTTTATAAAATTACCAGAAAACCCAGTGGAGATTTATTGAAAAACACATGATTTTATTCAGATTCAAGTCCTCTACAAAAAGCAGGGTTCTTTTCCACGTGCCTGTGATGTGTTACAAAATATCTCTTTTTTTGGTCAATTATTAATGGTTGATTAAAAACTCCTACCAATGAGTGGGTTGTGGCTCAGTGGCAGAGCGCTTGCCTAGCATGTGTGAGGCACTGGGTTCAATCCTTAGCACCAAATAAATATAAACAAAGTAGAGATACTGTGTCCATCTACAACTTTAAAAAAAAAAAAAAAGTTGAGTAGTAATTTGAAGAATTCAATAAAAATCCTAATTTTTTTATTTAAAAAGAAAGAAACCAGGAGTGCACTGCCCACCCCAATCTTACCTACATAATCCTGTAGAAATCTATTTTTAGAATATTACTATGTACTTCCACTGGCTCACGGATTTCTATCTCATCCTTCCTCCTTTCTTAGTCTTGCTTAGTGTTCAAGGCACAGATATGTTGAATTCTGTTTAATAAAAATGTTTGCAGGGCTGGGGTTGTGTGAGGCCCTGGGTTCAATCATCAGCACCACATATAAATAAATAAAAATAAAAGATCCATTTACAACTAAGGCTCTTGCACAGAGTATTCTGCATCTTGATTCTCCCTCTATGTGGCCTACACATTGCTCCTCTGAGCACATGTAAATGAATATTTTAGGGGCTAGGGATGAAGCTCAGTGTTAGAGTGCTTGCCTACCATGTGCAAGGGCCTGCATCAATCCCTAGCCCTGAAAAATATTTTAATTAAAAGGGGGAATGTGTTGTTTTTCTTTTTTCTTTTAGTACTGGGGAGTGAATCCAAGGATGCTCAACCACTGAGCCACATCCCCATCCCTTTTTATCTTTTATTTATTTAAAAAAAATTTTTTTTAGATGTTGACAGAACTTAATTTTATTCATTTATTTATATGCGGTGCTGAGAATCAAACCCAGTGCCTTACACAGGCCAGGCAAGTGCTCTACCACTGAGCCACAACCATAGCTCCCCCTTTTATTTTTTGGGACAGGGTCTTGCTCAGTTGCTGAGGGCCTTGCTAGGTTGCTGAGGCTGGCCTCGAGCTACTGGAATTACAGGTGTGTGCCACTGTACCTGACTGGGAACAGTGGTCTGTTGCGTGCATGTACCCGATCTGTTCAGTGAGCCCCTCTCTGTGGGTCTTCAGCTTGCAGTCCAGCGTATCTTCACACAAGACATTTCATGGAACACCCTTATCCTCATAGCTTTGCTAATATTTCTGTAGGATACATTTCTGGAAAGGGACTTCCTGGGACAAAATCATAGTATTTTTTTCAGATTGCCTTCCCCCAAAAGTTGTGATAACTGAAATTTATTATGGTGATGTAACTAAATTGTCCCATCTTTGAACTTAAAAACAAAACAAAAAAAAAACTGCCTGCTTTCCTTTGTCTGTGGGTTGTCCATAATGCAGTCTAGATTTTGGTGGTATATTTGATGGGGGGACTTTATTAATGTTGATCTTTCTGCTGGGTGTCGCACACCTATAATCCCAGTGGCTGGGAGGCTGAGGCAGGAGGGCCACGAGTTCAAGGCCAGCCTCAGCATCTTAATAAGGCCCTCAGCAACTTAGCAAGACCCTGTCTCTAAATAAAATATAAAAAAGGACTGGGGATGTGGCCCAGTAGTTAAGGGCCCCTGGCTGGGTTCAATCCTTGGTCAAAAAAAAAAAAAAAAAAAATTTTACCTTTCTGATTTTAAGACAAAAACTGCCCCAGGGCAAGTTTATCATTGCTGACTCTTATGTTCTAAAGTCATTTGTCACTTTGTGATTCCCAGAGGACTTGCATCGCTGGTTTATCAGAAAGAAACCCTCCTTCAAAGAGACAGGTGGGGCACCTGAGCTTCAGGAAGCCTCTGAGGAACAGCTCCCCCTGAGCCAGTTCACCACCGTTGATCGAGAAGCCATCTGGGCTGAAGTGGAGAAAGAACCAGAGAAGTGCCCTCCCAGAAGTGAGCTGAGTGATGAAGACCTGCCCTACTACGTGGACCTTCCGGACAGGATGGGCCCTGGTGCCCCAGACAGCAGTGAGCACACAGAATCGGCAGATACAAGCTCTGGCCACACGGACAGCGAGAACACATCCACCTTCTCATCCCCCTCCCACGACCCGCAGGAGCTGAGCCATGAGGAGAACTGCTGTGCCCCCATCCCCATGGGGGGCAGGGTGTACCCCAAGCGCTCAGCCTTGCCGGCAGCCTTCCAGCCAGAGAGCTTCAAGTCCAGTGCCAAATTGAGCCTGGTGCGGGCAGACTCGGACAAGACCCAGGCCTCAGAGTCCTTCTCCAGTGACGAGGAGGCCAACTTAGAGCTGCAGGCCCTCACCACATCTCGGCTGCTGAAGCAGCAGAGGGAGAGGCAGGAGACACTGCAGGCCTTGTTTAAGCACATCCTGCTCTACCTGCAGCCCTATGACTCCCGGCGGGTTCTGTACGCCTTCTCTGTGTTGGAGGCCGTGCTCAAAACCAATCCAAAGGAGTTTATCGAGGCTGTGTCCAAGACCAGCATGGACACCAGCTCCACAGCGCACCTCAACCTCATCTCCAACCTACTCGCACGCCACCAGGAGGCCCTCATTGGCCAGAGTTTCTACGGAAAGCTCCAGACCCAGGCCCCCAACGTGTGCCCCCACTCTCTGCTGATCGAGCTCCTCACCTACCTCTGCCTGAGCTTCCTGCGCTCCTACTACCCCTGCTACTTGAAGGTCTCCCACCGAGACATCCTCGGCAACCGGGACGTGCAGGTCAAAAGCGTTGAGGTTCTGATTAGAATAATGACACAGCTGGTCTCAGTGGCCAAGTCCTCAGAAGGGAAGAACGTGGACTTCATCCACACCCTCCTGCAGAGGTGCAAGGTCCAGGAGTTCGTCCTGCTCTCACTGTCAGCGTCCATGTACACCAGCCAGAAGCGCTATGGCCTGGCCACCGACCGGGGCAGGGCCCTGCTAGAGGACAGTGTCTTTGAGGAAAGTCTCATCAACCTGGGGCAGGACCAGATCTGGAGCGAACACCCGCTGCAGATCGAGCTGCTTAAGCTCCTGCAAGCACTCATCGTCCTGGAGCACCATCTGGGCCAGGGCCAGGAGGAGGCCGAAAGCCAGCCGACCCTATCCAGGGAGTGGCAGAGGGCCCTGAACTTCCAGCAGGCCATCGGCGCCATGCAGTATGTGCAGCCGCACCCCCTCACCTCCCAGGGCCTGCTGGTCTCAGCCGTGGTGAGAGGCCTGCAGCCCGCCTATGGCTACGGCATGCACCCTGCCTGGGTGAGCCTGGTCACACATTCCTTGCCTTACTTTGGAAAGTCCCTGGGATGGACCGTGACACCCTTTGTTGTCCAGATTTGCAAAAATTTGGACGAGCTGGTCAAGCAATATGAAAGCGAGTCCGTGAAGCTCTCCATAAGGTACGTTTAACTCTGAGGCCTCTTACTGCTCTGATGACGATTCTGTAATAGACAATTTGCTGTGGATGCCAGTTGGAGCATAAGACAGCCTAATCCAAACCCCTTTAGTGTTGTCAAGAGGGATAGCAAGGAACTGAATGTTCAGATCCTTTAATTCCCCACAGCTTCCCAGGCTAGCTCAGTGCTGCCAGCAAGTCATTTACTGTCATTTTTGCAAAACAGAAATAAAAATATGAGTCGTCTTCACAGAAACCCTAAGACACCTTAAACCATTTCCCCAATAACTGAATATAAAATAGCACCAAAAACGCATATCATTCCTATGATGGTCTTTCGTTGTGAGAGCTCTCTGGCTGCTTTGTTTGTTGTGGGGCAGGTCGCTCAGAAAATACACCAAGTACTGGTTTTTTGGTTTATTTGGAGTTTTTTTATAATTTTTTATTTGTAGATGGACACAATATCTTTATTTATTTACTTACTTTTTTGTGGAGCTGAGGATTGAACCCAATGCCTCATGCATTCGAGGCAATTGCTCTGCCACAAGCCACCCAGCCCTCAAGTCCCAGTTTTATCCAAATTGAAGAGTCTTTACTTAGCCAGCTGGCTGGTGACTGCCCCCTGCAGGACCCATGACTGTCTCTGCAAGGAACAGCCCCGAGCCTGAGCATTTTAGGATATTTAAAGGCAAAAACTACATCTGGGTTGACATAGCTACAAGCAATACGTACAGAAGCTGAATTGGGCAGTTAGCGAGACAATGCAGTGGGTACATTGGTATTTCCCACTCCCACGGGACTTTCCAGGTTGGCATAGCAACAAGCAAACAGGGAAGGGGGTCAAAATGACCCTAGTTCAGTATACATTAGAGAATGGTTACTAAGATCTAGACAATGATCTCTGACAAGATACATTGCCCAAGAAAAGTGGAAACCAAGGAGAACAATTTTACATTGTATAAGAATTGCTGTTTTTTGTTGCCAAGTGTGTTATGCTAGGTAATTATTAATGGGTATAGAGGCGGGGCTTTCCCAGGGAGAAGCATTCTTACATGATGTGGAGTCCCAAGGTAAAATGAAGTCTGTGTGGTCACTGCCCATAGAGCCTGGCCCATAGCATTTGTATGTAGGGTTACAAACCTTTATGGCCTTATTCTCAAAAATTCTCAAAACCAGTTCTTGTTTCTTCACCAAAGCACAACCTCCAAGAAGGAAAACATTTCTCCGGATTATCCACTCACGCTTTTGGAAGGTCTGACAACCATTAGTCATTTTTGTCTTTTGGAACAACCCAACCAGAGCAAAAAGGTACATTTTTTTCCCCTAAATTCAAGGCAGTTTTCACATGTTGCTTTGTCTTCATCATGTTATGATTACTTGAAGTAAGTTAAATGTACGTGAGTAATGTACACATGAAGTCATGCATCTGTATGCAAATTATGTGTGTGACACAAACATGTATGCAAATGCTTGCATGTGGTACAAATGTGTGGGCAAATGCATGCATGTACGTCATGCAAACATGTAGTGTGTTGCTAGGTAGATGATGTGGCTAGGGACCCCATGCACGGGCTCCTTCAGCCCTTTCCCGCTGTCCCATCAGTTACCATATGGGATAAAGCGTAAAGCTTTAAAGATTGATTTTAAATTTATAAATGTGTGTTTTTTTTTTTTTTTTTTAAACATCTTTTACTTGCTGTCATGGTGTTCTTGAAATCTGAGGGTAAGACGATGTAGCTGTTTTGGCCCTCACTGGGATTAAATCCTAGACAACATCCAGTGCTTTGGTTGAATGATTTGAGTGTGTCCTTTGTAGGGCTGGCCTCCCAGCTGTCTCTCTTTGAAAGAAGCCAAGTGTTGTCTGGTTGTGGGAAGCACACTGCCTGGAGGAGGCCTGGGGCCCACCAACCCCAAGGCACCACTGCCCCAGGAAAAGGGAAACGTCACTGCTGGGCTGAGTCTCATCTCAATTTCCCTTCTGACTCTCAGACCTCGGCCGCCAGCGATCCTGCCAGTTTGAGAAATGCCAGGAATGCCATTTTGGAAGAGCTGCCTCGCATCGTGAACACCATGGCCCTTCTCTGGAATGTTCTCAGAAAGGAGGAGACTCAAAAGAGACCTGTGGATCTCCTCGGAGCCACAAAAGGATCCTCTTCTGTTTACTTTAAAACCACCAAAGTGAGAAAGGCCTTTCTCTGCCATCACTTACTTTGTCTTGTATTGGCCCACAAAAGAATTCTTATGTATAGGAAGGTGAACACAGATAAAGCCAGTAGATCCCAGGTGGAAGTCGGAAGTGGGCAGCTCCACTTTGTTCATTTGTGAATATGCATGAAACAGGGCAGCATGAACGGCTTCAAGGGTATTCAAGTACTCAGTGAGCCTCTAGGGAATTTCTGCTAAAACACTGCTTCCTTCTGTGCTCAGCTCTTAGCAGTATCTTTGAAACATGGCACATCAGGTCACCTTGGAGTCTTTTTAAATTGGCAGCACACAACCCAGAACATCTCCCTGGGTTTTCCCGTCTCCTTCCGGGCACACGTCCTGGCCCCTGACGACGACCTCTGGTACTGTGTTGAGTAGCTCAGAATTGCCTGCTGCAGCTGCTGTCAGTTCAGTGCCCCAGGAGCCACACGTGGCCTCTCCTTACACACAGCCCTCTGGTTCTTCCATCCTGCATTCCTTCATTTAGGTGCAATGAAGCACAGAATCCAGAATGTTCTGTTGGTTACAAGGCTGCCCTGCAGGGAAATTCTGATGTAGTTCAAGCTACCAAGGAACCTGCCCTAAAAAGTTTCAAAAAACCCTTTGCACTGGGCCTGTCTGAGCCTATTTCTTCATCTGTGAGACAAGGTTATGGTTAGTGTTCTGTCCCGTGGGTAGAAAGATTAATGATAGTAATGGGGAGTGCTTATTGAACATTCGCTCTCACCCTCCCCGAAGCCCCCAGGGCAGTGGAGTGGGACTCCCAGTTATCTCTCTAGAGAAGAAACCTTCTACAATGGAGAGGACACCTCTGTGCCAGGCTAAGTTGTGTCTGATGTGAAATAAATAGGGCAGTAAGTTCACAGCACCCAGCAATCATTCCTGTGCCTGCTGACGTGTGCCAGGCCCTGTTATGCATGTGGAGGAGACACGAGGCCCCTGCCCTTGTGGCAGAGACAAGGACCAATGATGAGGGGAAGCCCTTCAAGGAGAGACAGGCTGCTGTGACAGCGTGTAACAGGAACTGGACTTGGTCTGAAGTTACCAGGCAGAGGCTGAGCAGAGACTCCAGGCAGGAGGAGTTAGCGAGAGTGGAGCAGCAAGCATTTCAGGCCTGGGAACTCTGAGTCTGCAAAACAAGAAACAGACAGCTGGGGAGCAGAAAATCCACAAGGACCAAAGGGAGGGAGCTGAGTGACGTCCAGAGCCAGGACAGTGTATTTTAAACTGTTTTAATAATACATTGGTTAAATAGTTCTTATTTCTAGAAATGGAAAGTCAGCTTCCACATGGCCATAAGCCAGCCCCAGCTGCAGGAGGCCAGCTCAGGCCAAGGTTCCTAGGTGCAAAGCACTGGCCGGGCCTCCTGGGTTCCTCTCCCTGTCTCTGGAAGTTTTGCATGACTTCTTCAAGACTCATCCAGGGATGGGGTATGGCTCAATGGTGAAGCCCTTGCCTAACATGTGCAGGGCCCTGGATTCCATCCCTAGCAACATAAAAAATAAAAATAAGATGGCACTCTGCTCACAGCTGGGGGCCATAGACATCATTTCCTGAGACTCTGATCACCTCAGCTTAACTGGCTCAGCAGCTGACTGTGCCCTCCACCCTGGCCATGCATTGAGCCTGCGTGGGAGGCACACCCCCATCACACACCCAACTTCTTGGAGGGGGACTCCTGACCTTCGTCTTCCTGGGATCCACCCAGCCATGAAGTGTCTCAGGATGGTATTGGGACACTAATGTGACAGGTCCTGCTCTCTGTGCTTACAGTAGGTGGTGGCCAAATGTATCTTACATGAGAGCCCTGATATTTTTCTGCAATCATTTTTTTTTTTTCTATTTTCTAGACCATAAGACAGAAGATTTTGGACTTCTTAAATCCCTTGACTGCCCCCCTTGGGGTTCAGCTGATAGCAGCAGTTGCAGCTGTGTGGAGCAGAAAGAAGGCTCAGCGGCACAGTAAGACAAAGGTAGGGTGAGTGGTGGGAGGGGTACACTTACTCCACAAAGAAGCACCTGAGGCTGGGCATGGTGTACACACCTGTACTCCCAGCCACTCAGGCTGAGGCAGGAGGACCTCAAGTCAAGGCCAATGTGGGCAATTTAGGGAGACCCTGTCTTAAAATAAAGAGGGCTGGGGAGATAGCTTAGTGATAGAGTGCCCCTGAGTTTGATCCCCAATACCAAAAAAAAAAAAAAAAAGAAAGAAACGCTGGAGGGTTGGAATCACAGGTGATGTTGCATGTCAAATGGGAAAACCATTGAGTTAACTTCACCCTTTTAAATGCCTCAGTTAATACAGCCACATCTCAATATGGGTTTGGGGCGGGGGGAGCCCACCTCTGCCTTCTGCTTTCTGATTTACCTACAATGGTGTGGACAACATGTCCTTTTTTATCAGTGCATATTAATTATATGAAATAACAAGGTTCACTGTAGCAGGATCCTACATGCACATACTTTGATCATGTCCTAGCCCTGCCCCCCACCCTCCTCTCCCTACCCTCCTGGTCCTGGCCTATTCTCTAATAGTCCCCTTCAACTTTCCATAACAGGTACATTTTATGGAATTTAAAAACCACCCATGAACCTGCCACCTGGCTTAAGAAATGGATTGCCCTCCTATGAAGGCTGCTGTGGGTTATTTATTCCCTGGTGCTAGTTACAGGTCACCACCTTTTTTTTTTTTTTTTTGGTACCTAGGGATTGAACCCAGGGGTGTTTAACCACTGAACCACGTCCTCAGCCCGTTTTTTTTTTTTTTTTTTTAATAGAGACAGGGTCTTCCTGAGTTGCTAAGTGCCTATCTGCTGAGGCTGGCTTTGAACTAGTGATCCTCCTGCCTCAGCTTCCTGAATTGCTGGGATTATAGGCATGTGCCACTGCACCTGGCATCATCACTTTTTTAATGTGTAAAAATATCACTTGTCCACAACAGTAAAGAAAAACGAAGCTGTCATGTCCCTATGCATTTTGTCCGTGAACTCATGGGTCGTGTAGTCCTCCAGGACTCGGTTTACCTCTTTCTAAAAGGTCTGCACATTCCTTGTTCTACCTGGGACCTCCCTCAGAGAGGAAGGCCTACACCTGGAAACCCCACAGTGTTCCTGGCTCCATGGTCAGGGCAGGCTCCTGCTCTGAGGAAGAGCCAGGCGTTGGGTCCCCAGGCCACCCTCCGTTGCACCTGTGGGATGCTTCACAGGTTCTTCAGCATATCAGAAGAACCAGGACTTCCTGGGGGTTGGCACCTATATTGCCCTTTTATTTTATTTGTTTAGTACCAGAGATTGAACCCAGGGGTGGTTAACCACTGAGCCACATCCCCAGCCCTTTTTAAATTGTTTTTATTTTGAGACAGGATCTCAACAAGTTGCTTAGGGCCTTGCTAAATTACTGAAGCTGGTTTTGAACATGCAGTCCTCCTGCCTTAGCCTCCCGAGCCCCTGGGATTACAGGCCTCTGCTTATGTCACCCTTTTAGATAAACACGTTATCTTTTTAACTGAGGAGAAGAGAAAGTATTACCAAGGGGTTCTTTTTTTTTTTTTTAGTTTTTAAAAATATTTTTATTTTATTTATTTTTTATGTGGTGCTGATGATCGAACCCAGGGCCTCGCACGAGCTAGGCGAGGACTCTACCGCTGAACCACAAACCCAGCCCCACCAGGGGTTCTTTAAAACTTACAATACCAAAAGAGAGGCTGTAAGAGATGGAGGGTTAGATTGGAAAAAGAGTTGGGAGAGGGTCATAGCCTCCATTCCTCTTCCCAGCATGAGGAAGCCATTCTCAATTTCAGGTTGTGGGGGGAAAATTCAATCCATTTCCCCACACCCTCAGCCCCTAAAATGCTTTCTCATTTCAGACATAACAGTATTACTCCAGCATCCACTGCAGTTTTATCCCTGATTTATGTTTCTGTGGCTAATGCTTAACTCATTCTAGTCCCACAAATGAAGTCCTTTACCCAAAATAGGAAACAAATAGGAAATATTTGTTCAAATGATTAAAGCAAATTTCTCTCTCTGGGAACAGCTACCCTAACATACATTTTGTGTGTCGTTTATTTTTGTTTTCTCTCAAACTTTCAAGGAATTCTTTTTTTCTCCGCAGATAGTCCCAGTGGCAAGTGCATCCCAGCTCACCCTTGTGGACTTGATCTGTGCACTCAGCACCCTGCAGACGGACACAGTGCTGCACCTGGTGAAGGAGGTGGTGAAGAGGCCACTGCAAATCAAAGGGGACGAGGTGAGAAGCCCAGGAATACTGCTCCTGTAGAGGAAGGGTTTGGGCTTCATTAGGATTTGTGCAGCAAGGACTAAAGGGAGAGCAGCAGGTAGGGTGAGCGACAAGCAGGGGCTCCGGCAGAGTCGGGGAAGGTGGGAAGGTACAGAACACCACGTAGAACTGGGCAGCTAGCGGATGAGGGTTGCTGGGTTTGCTGATAGCTGCTCAGGGTGGGTAGGCTCCTACCTTACCAGAGACTGGGAGACAAGACCTTTACTTTTTTGTCATTATACTTCAAAGGGATGGCTCTGAGGTCCTTGAGAAAGAACTCCTGCATTGTAGGAGTTACATGGGCACCTCAAAGGGACAGAAGGAATATTCATAATTACGAACTATTTTTATAAATAAAATGTTCTAAGAAAAGGATGTAAGGAGCCTACAGTTAGGTGTGGACAGGAGCAGGTGAATTCCTCTGGTGGCCTTGAGCTTTCCAGACAGGGACTTGGAGCAGGGTGGTGACTAGGCCTCTCATTCCAGGGTACCGGTAGAGACTATGCTGTGTGTGTTTGCATTTGCCCAAGCCTCCTAGTGTGGGGATTGGAGGAAATTCCCTATGCTGAAGTTCTTTTGTTGTGTGGCAGTGTTTGGGATAGGGCCCAGGGCCCAGGCCCCACCATTGAGCTACATACCCTGTCCTTTTTGTTGTTTTCTTTTGAGACAGGCCTGGGCGAGAGCCGACTTGGCAGGAGAGGCGTGTGGAGCTTCAGCTCAAGGCTTTAGATTAAAGTTACATTTTCTTGTCCTTCTTTAGTCTCCTTCCACCTGTGTTTTTCTTTCATCTCTCGTACCTCAGAAGCTGGTGAGCAAAAGCTAAATCATTTGAGAATCATAAAATTATTCTCAGTCGCCATCATCTTTACCCCATAGTGAGAGATGACTGCAGATGATCTGATCTCCAGCAGTATTTATAGACATGCTGCCGGGGGCTGGAGATCTCCTTGTGGTTGTCCTGCCCTCGTCTTCTCTGGAAGGGCCTCTCACATGTAGCCCAGGACACCCCTCCATAGAAATACCTGGGCCGAGGGCCTGGCTTCTGTGGGCTATGAACCCATCCTATGCTCAGGGACCTCATCCTTTCCAACATCCATGGAAAGTCAACTCTGTGCATTGCCTGGTGGGGATCCTAAGCTATGCAAAAGGGTTCCTGCCCTTGGTCCACATTCTAAGCCCTGATGTTCTAGGTTGGAAAATAAGTGAGAAAAGAAGAGAAGCCGCCCTAAAATTTAACACTGAGAGGCCTGGTTATGGCACCAACCAAGTGATAAGGATGTACAAGAACCCAAGATAACTTCCACAGTGTTTGCCGGGAGCTCTGGCCCAGCATCTCCGAGAACATGTGGTCCCCCTGTTGCCGGTCACTCTTTTTTGTTGTTGTTGTGCTGGGGATTGAACCCAGGGCCTTGCGCATGCTAGGCAAGCACTCTACCAGCTGAGCTATATCCCCAGCCCTGCCGTTCACTCCTGTACATGAATATTAAAGCAGCAATGTAGATCAGAGAGGAGCAGGGATGGAGAGGCAAGCACATCCTCGGCCTGCTGGGATTTAGGACTGAGCAAGTGGTGGGTGTCAGGAAATGACGCTCCCTGAGGGTGGCCCATGCCTGCCCTGCCTCTATGGTGGCAGAAGCATAGGAAGTATATAGGAGAGGGCCCTGTGGTGGCTTGCCCAGACAGAGTGGGCACTTGTGGGTTTTGTTCCCTCACATTACTTGAATGTCTACAGATATTGGCAACTTCCGGTTTTGTCCAGGCCTTAGTAGGAAGTCGATGGCAGACTGGTTTTTAGCATTCCAAACCCAAACTATATTTTGTTTAGTTCCTTAGCTCAGCTTCTACAAATAACCTTTTATGAAGAAGCCAGTGGGGGGTGGGGGCAGCGCTGAATGTGTTTCAAAGCCACAAAGGAGTTCAGCCACTTGGGGAGGCTGGTTTTGTGGGAATCTGTGTAGCTAAGAGTTGGAATTGCTCTTGTCCCCTGTCTGTAGGTAAGCAAGTGGATTTATGAGGGTCAACACTGGCCCAGATTTCTGTTTGGGGAGATTCAACTAAAATGTCAAATTTTACTATGGTGTGTCTTGTTTGAAAAATTTTTCGGCTAAAATCTTTTTTTTTTGTTCGGATGCAGATCTATTTCTCTTTAATTTGGATTCTTTGATAATCAGTCTTCTTTCCTCCCAACTTGGAGTAATTGGTTTTGCTTTAACTTGCAGAAGTCACCCCTTGTGGATATTCCCGTGCTGCAGTTTTGCTATGCTTTTATCCAAAGGTAATGTAGTCCCCTCAGATACATTGCTGAATTGCAGATGCTACTGCAGTGACCATGGACGTAGACAACTCTGGTTTTCTTTTTTTTTCATTTTTGTAGAACTGGATATTGAACCCAGAAGGGCTCCACCACTGAGCTACATCCCTGGACTCACTCCCCACCCCCACTTTATTTATTCATTCATTTTTTGCAGTACTGGGCATTGAACCACAGGTGCATCACCACTGAGCTATATCCCTAGCTCTTTTTTTATGTTTTATTTTGAAACAATTTTCATTCAGTTGCCCAGGCTGGTCTCAAATTTATAATCCCTCCTGCCTTGGCCTCCCTAATCACTGGGATTATAGGCATGTGCCTCCATGCCCAGCTTGGATTGATTTCTTGACTACTGGAGAGCCTTAGATCAGATAATATCTTAAAGGTGTCTTCATTTCTTCCTGGGGCAAGGGAATGGACAAGTAGCTTTATTTTTCCTTCTCCAGAGATCTAATCTGACATTTAAAAATCCGTATTGAATACATTATGTCAGCAAAACTTTATGTGAGGCCTGTTAAATTTTAAAAGATTCAGATTTGCATTAAATTGATACCAGCCTCCTCTAACACACACACACACACACAAAAAAAAAAAAAAAAAAAGTGTCAAAGGCCTCTCTTAGCAAAAGGAGAAATGATGGTTTTGGTGATTGTGCTCATGGCTCTACTGGCCTATGCTGGGTGGCTTCTGCATTGTTTGACTCCTTGGTAGCTTTGGAAGTCCTGCACAGGAAGTTTCGCTGACCTCTTTGAGCTCTTAAAAGGCAACTCCCCCGGGTACTGCTTCAGGGACTATTCTGTGCAGTAAACACAGATGGAGGGGTACCAATGACTTCTCAGGAAAGCCTCAGTATCCTCACCTATCTGCCCCAAGTGTCACAGCCAGCTACAGTCTCCGTGGTTCACATTTAACATTTCAGTTATTCTAACTTGCCAAGTTATGAAGTTGCAGGAGGGTAAATCGAGGACCATGACCCCAGAGACCCTGGGTCTAGGGGTTACATTCAGAGCGGGTCTCTCCTAGAGCAGTTAAAGATGAGCTGGTTACTTCCCTCTTATGAGAGCAAACATGGCACAGACAATATTGTATAGTGTCTGAACCTTCCCAGCAGCTGCAAGGTAGGTTTTTGCCATCCTTCAGGTGGCCAGGGACCAGAACTAGGCCCTGGGACCTCTGTCTGCACCTGAGCTTTAGAAGATTGCACTGCTGCCTGGCTTTGTGGCCATCCTGTTAGGGTCTGCCTCATCCCTCAGGAGCCTGCCCGACAGCTGCTGGGGGTTGATGTGTGTCACCAGCAGTGTCAGGGAAGCAGGATACTAGGCCAGAGAGAGACTGAGACCAGTCATCTCGGGCTTTTATTCTGTTGACAAGGAAGCCAGATCTCTCCTGTCCACAGCAGGGTTTGGTCCCCTAACTCCAGCTGCTTGCCAGAGCACGAAGGGGAAAAAACAAAAAACACAGGCCAGTCAGATGTGCTGTTTTCCTCTTTGCTTACCAACTCCTGGTCTAAAATGTTTTTAATAAGTAAATGTATTTGCAGTTGTTCATGGATGGTGTTTTTGTCATTGGAGGTTGACTGTGGGTTGTTATGATCTGGCCCTTGGTATCATTGGTCTAAGATTAGACAGTTACCCCAGTGCAACACACAAAGACAAATGAGGCGAAGACAGAGGGTTAAGGTGGTCCTGAGGCCAGAAGCTTCTGCTCCTGCAGGAGGGCATTTAAGAAAAGACCATCCAAGGCAGGCTTATTGTAAGGCTGGGGAGGCAAGGGAGAGGGAGATACTCCCTAGAGAAGGGGTGGCAGAAGGGTCAATTTAACCGGGGCCAGAGCCCCTGACATGATTCAGCTTTCTGCTTTTGTTAGGATAGGAGGTGGGGCTTTCAGTGAAGAAACCCTGAAGTGATAGGTGCTTCCCCTCCTTGGCCTGGTGTTGGCATAGGGTCCCCCATGTGGGGGGAGTCACACACCTGTGCTGTTAACGTGTTGGGGGCATGTAACTGTACTTTGGGTCATTTTACCTTTTCTGGCCTAAGACCACAAGTGGAAGGTCATGTGATGGTCAGCTGACTCTGGGGGCAACTTATGGGTACATGCATAACTCTGGAACATGATACGTGCCCATGAGTATAAACGGAAGGAGGGGGAATGTGGAAGGAGACTGGCACCTCAGCGTCAGTTCCCAGCAAGGGGCTTTTTTTATAGTCCTTCCTATCCTTCCCTGATCCATTTCCTGCTCATCCCTAGCTGCCTTCCCATGCTAACATTGTTTCCTTTGTTTGTTTAAATAGGCTTCCAATACTAGCCTTGCAGGAGAACTTTGCTTCGCTGTTGGGAGTACTGAAGGAATCTGTGCAATTGAATCTGGCTCCACCTGGATATTTTCTGCTTCTCAGGTATCACATCACCACATTCATATGGAGGTAGTGTTTTCTGTCGGAACATATTTTATTTCTGCAGCATTTTTGATCAGAAACTAATTGTCCCCCAACAGCATGCTGAATGACTTTGTAACAAGAACTCCCAACCTGGAAAGCAAGAAGGACCAAAAGGACCTGCAGGTCTGTATGTGCAGTGTTTAGTGAATGTTGTCATTCCTATGATGCCATCTTTAGGGTAGGTCACCACCAATGGCCAGCACTGGCAGAGTCCCATCTTGGCTTTGCCTTTGTGATAAAGTTCATCATCTGCCAATGGAGGTGCAGGTAGGCTTGGGGCCTATATTTGCCATGAAGATTCCTGGTTACTGTTTGAGCAGCCTACCCTAGAATTTACAGGGCCCCCCCAACCCTGCAGGGTATGCAGATGTCTGTGGAGCCCTCTCTAAAACATCCATCTGCCATTACACATAGATTTCTTTCCTGAAAAGAAGAAAGATTTCTTCCCTTTATTTTTCCCTGTTATAGAAGCATTGCATGCTTATAGAAAATTTTGTAAATACTGAAAAGCAAAAGTACATCTTGCTCAGATGGAAAACTTCTCAGAGCAGATAGCTGACTAATATGTAGACTTCAAGATGGAGTTAGAGGGGCTGGGGTTATGGCTCAGTGGTAGAGTGCTCGCCTAGTATGCATAAGGCACTAGGTTCGATCCTCAGCGCCACATAAATATAAAATATTTTGTCAACCTAAAAATAAAAAATATTTTTAAAAAAAGATGGAGTTAGAAAATCACTATTTTGCCACTATTATAAAACATTGATTGATTGAGATGGTGACTTGTGGTCAAAGGCTTCAATTTAACCTGGGGTGTGTAGTATTTGTCAATTGTTTTCTTTCTTTCTTTTTTAATATATATTTAGTTGTAGATGGACACCATACCTTTATTTTATTTATTTATATGTAGTGCTGAGGATTGAACCCAGTGCCTCATGTGCTAGGCAAGCGCTCTACCACTTAGCTATAACCCCAGCCCAGTATCTGTCAATTCCAAGACCCCACACACAAAATACAAAAGTCCAAAAATGCTGAAGTCCCTTGTATAAAATGGCATACATACTATTTGTATATAACCTGTACATATCTTTTTTTAAAATATTTATTTTATAGGTGTAGATGGACACAACACAATGCCTTTTTTTTTTTTTTTTTTTTTCCTAATGTGGTGCTGAGGATCGAACCCGGGTCCCACCTGTGCTAGGCGAGTGCTCTACCACTGAGCCACAATTCCAGCCCACCTGTACATATCTTCCTGGATGCTTTTAATCATCTCTAGGTTACTTATTTTGCGTAGCCTTTGCACCTCTTTACCTGTAATATATTTGATAATAAACTGGTAAATATGTTTCCCTAAGTACTGAATTGCTAAGTAAAGAGGTGTTATCCTGTACTGTTTAGGGAATAATGCCAAAGAAAAAAGTCTATAGGTGTTCAGTGCAAATACAGTTTTCTTTCTGATACTTCCATTCCTGGTTGATTGAATGTGTAGATCCCAAGGCTTGTCTAACAGTTTTATGTCTTTAGTGATATTATTGAAAATTGTTATGATCCCCAGCATTTGTATAAGGTATATCCTGCAACAGTATCAGGACGTACCACAATAGGAACTGTATAAAGCATAATGAGAAGTTTTGAGTGGCTCCTTTGGACTCAACTTGTGGAGAAGAAAGCATCATTACCATGCAGATGCTGCCCCGGGATGTTGATATTTATAGAGGACAGCAGCTGGGGCTGGACTGGAGGTGGAGGGAGTGTGGAGTTTGATTTCCTGACAGTTCTTCTAGTGCATGTGCATTGCCTTCCTGAGTAAAAGAAAGAAGGCCAAGGACATGGGCTGGGTTGCTCACAGTTGCTCACTGCATTTCAAAAGTTCATGGGTGTTTCCTATGTTCCAACAGTTCATGGGTGCTTCTCCTTTGAGACTCAGTGTATTTTTCCTGTATCCCCAAATTTCTGTCCCAAAATGTGTGAATTGCTACCATGCAATGCGTTCTCCAGTGCATACCAGCCTGGTGGCCTCTAAATCAGGTCAGTTCGGAGGCTTATCTACCTGGAGTCAGCTGCCTGCACAAGGGGAAAGCTCTAACCCACTGGCTGTTCCTCATCTCAAATGCACAACCCAGGTTATTTTGCCTGTGCTGCTGATTGTCCTCTAAATCGGGGTTCATTTAATTTGCTGGGGCAATTCAGTACTTAGGGAAACATATTTACCAGTTTATTATCAAATATATTACAGGTAAAGAAGTACAAAGGCCAGGTGTGGGTAGGGACATGAGCTTCCATGCTCTCCAGATGGCCTCCTCCAGGAACTGCTGTGTGTTCAGCTCACTGGAAGATCTCTCAACCTAGTTCTGTGGGGGTTATGGAGACTTCGTTATGAAGGAATGATTGATTGAGTCACTGACCATTGGGGATCAGCTCAACCTTTAGTCCTCTTTCAACACAGGTGGTTGAAATATGGGGCTGAAAATCCCAACCCTCACCAGGCGTGGTGGTATACACCTATAATCCTAGGAAGTCAGAAGGCTGAGGCAGGAGGCTCTCAAGTTTTTAAGACCAGCCTCAAGGGGCTGGGGATATAGCTCAGTTGGTAGAGTGCCAGCCTCACATGCAAAAGGCCCTGAGTTCAATCCCCAGCACCAGGAAAAAAAAAAAATAGACCAGCGTCAGCAATTTAGTAAGACCTTGTCTTAAAAAGGACTGGGGATGTAGCTCAGTGGTAGAGCACTCCTGCATTCGATCCCCAGCATCACCATATCACAAAAAGAAAAAAAAATGAAATATCTACAAAATTACATATATATGTATGTGATATATTTTATATATATATGTATGAATTTAAGATGGATATATATCTCAGTCATCTTGAAAGATATATACCTTGCCATCATTTTGAGGTGGAAAAATCTATATCGAGATTTATACCTATATCTAGATATATATTATCTAGATATATATCTGTCTCAAAAATGATAGGTAGAGGGCTGGGGATGTGGCTCAAGCGGTAGCGCGCTCGCCTGGCATGCGTGCGGCCCGGGTTCGATCCTCAGCACCACATACAAAGATGTTGTGTCCGCCGAGAACTAAAAAATAAATTAAAAAAAAAAAAAAAATGATAGGTAGATAGTTTGGGAGATTTCCAAGGATTTTAGAAGAGAGATGCCAGGAAAGTGGGAGGTAGACCAAGTAAGTATTTCACAGGATATATTTGTGCAATGATCCTCGTGGGAATTCTCTTAGCACAAACCCCATTTCCTGATCTTTCACTCTGCCCATTACTCGCCCCCCCCCACACATACACACACAGGTTTGCCAGCCAGCTGATTTGCTCAAGTGCACCCCATTCCCACTCAGGAGGCAGATGTGTTTGTTTTATGCCTAAACATAGCTCCAAAGCTGATGGACCTTGTGTAATAATTGAGGTCAGGGGTTATAGTTGCTCTTAGCTGGTGGTTGGTCAGCCGTTATACTGGCCATGAACCCTGCTCAAGGTTCCTGTCTATTCACCTGCTGACCAAGTTCTTCCCTGATGGTGCTCCTGAGAGTGGGTAACCTGTAAGTTTGCCCCCATCTAGCCAATTTATTTAATTTTATTTTTTTATATTATTGAAAGGTACAATCCCAGTGTCAAAGGACAAAACTACAACAATTTAGCATAACGATATCTCGATTTTCTGTTCTAGTCTCAGGCATGCTTAGTCCCAAAGCTCAGCCACAGACAACTCAGTGTTCCATGGGACAGTACTGGGGAGAAAGAAGGGCTTTATTCAGTGGCCAAAGAGTGGAAAAGAGGGAGCTGTGTTTCCCAGCCAGCTTCTCTACTGCAGGGGGTTGGGAGGAAGAATGAGGGAGAGGGAGACTAATGAAGGGGAGGAACATCCATGTCTTTTCTGGAAATAGGCAGAGATCTTTCTGGAATTTGGGTGCCAGCTGTTTTTGCTCTCTTCTTAGTTTGGTCTTTCTGGTTATGGCAGCTGATAGATGTCTTTAGCCTTGAAGGAGGAGGACAGAGGCTAAGAAAGCCTGGGTCAAGTTATCCTTGTGTTATAGTTTGGGAGAGACATTTCTTAAATGATCAACACGTCTACATGCAGACCTGAGTAGAGTCAAGGCAGGGTCAAGGCAGCAGAGTGCCGCAGTCTGGGCACAAAATCACCGAGCCACCACAAAGCCTTGTAGATTCAAACAGCAACTCTTTATTCCCAAACTCTCACCGGCACTCTAAACACACTACCTGGGAAATACACTCCCTCCACCGGGCTCTGCGTCCCAATTCTCTCAGAACCCCTGGAGAACTCAAAAGGAACTCAAAAGGAGCGGGTGCCTGAGGCAGCAGGATACGCCCTAAACCTGGAGCCGCCCTATCCCCAGCAGGATCCACCCTAAACCCAGAGCCACCCTAATCCCTGAGCAGGGCCACCTTTCAACCCAAAATGCCATGTGTCATTCCTACTTGGCTATGGCTCTTAGCAGCAGAGGACACCAGCCAAATCTGAAGGTAGAGGTGCAGGCCTTCTCGTTCCATTCCGGTCACCCAGCAGACACCTGCAAGCCCAAGAAGAGAGCCAGTGTTTTCAGCAGAAGTGGCCTTCTGCTCCCTAAAGAATAGCCTAGCTGCCCTTACCGTCATAACCACACGTCAGAGATGTCACCCGCACCAAGCTAGTGGGAGGCTGGTAATGTATTGCCCAGCTGTGTGACCTCCTCCAAAATTAATGATTTTTAAGTCAATTAAGAGCAAGTGAAGCTGGAGGATTTATTTACATCTCCCAGTAATGACTTCATGTCATAATACAGTGTGCTCCATTGAGCTGAGCAGAGGAGCTTGGTGTGATTAAAAAAGGACTGAAAAAAGCAAGAATAACTAGGAAATGACCACAGTCATTTACGTTCTTTGTTTTTGCGGTGGCACAAGTTTGTAATCCCAGCAGTTCAGGAGGCTTAGTCAGAAGGATACAGGTTCAAGATCAGCCTCAGCAACTTGGCTAGACCCTGTCTCAAAATCAAAAATAGGGCTAGAGATATAACTCAGTGATAAAGTGTCTCTAGGTTCAGTCCCCAGTACCAAAAAGAAAAGCTATTCTTGGGCTGGGGTTGTGGCTCATTAGTAGAGCACTCACCTAGCATGTGCGAGGCTCTGGATTCAATCCTCAGCACCACATAAAAATAAATATGTAAAATAAAGGTATTGTATCCAACTACAACTAAAAAAAAAATTTTTTTTTTTAAAGCTACTTTTCTTGTAATGAGGGTATAGGGAGACATGGAAAAAATTTTTTTTAAATTAACTAGTTAACAATAGGTTAGTTCAGGTTACTTTTTTTTTTTTTTTTTTTTTTTAGAAGTTTTTTTTTTAAAGATAGAGTGAGAGAGAGGGAGAGAGAGAATTTTTCAATATTTATTTTTTTTTAGTTATTGGCGGACACAACATCTTTGTTTTGTATGTGGTGCTGAGGATTGAACCTGGGCCGCACGCATGCCAGGCGAGAGCGCTACCGCTTGAGCCACATCCCCAACCAGTTCAGGTTACTTTTTATCCAAAGATTAAGGCAGAGAGTGAACTTCAGTATTAAGCCAATTGAAACTGACCTGTTTGGAGAACCTGTCTGTTAACTGGCTAGTCCTGATTTTTCAGAGGATTAGATAAACAGCTTAGTTGCAGCTTGGTGATGTGGACATCAGCATGAATGACTCCATTTTCATTTTAGGCTGTTCCTGTCAGGGCTAGTAGTGGAGCTCAGTTCAAAAAAGTGGTCTCCTATAATTTTTATTTAACACTAGTAAGAACCCCTGGTCCTAGAGAAACCAGAAGACCAACCTGTTAACAGTGTGCTCCTTTGTTATCAGAATATGTCTGATTCCTGATGTCTGTGTACCTGGCCAGTACAGTAACCACTGGGCACTTGTCATTACCAGAAATGCCATCGCCTTTGTGTTCTGAGCAAGACCCCAACCATACAAATATAGCAAAGTTTATTAAGAAAGAAAACACCCAGAGAGGAGGATGGGTCATCTCAAAGAGAAGAGCAGTTTGTTTTGTGAGTGTGGTTTAATTGGGGTAGGAGGCAAAGTTGTTAGAAGGTCCTTTGTGCTCTGGATTGACAAACTCCACTGCCGCAGCCCGGCTGGCTGGGCAAAATAAGCAGAGGGGGTGACGAATAACTTGTGTACTTGATACAGCAGGAGTGGAAGCCGTTTATTGCAGGACAGGAGCAGTATTTATACATTCCACACAGCTTATCTAATTAGCATAAACTAGATACATCAGACAACCAATAAGGAATCTCTACACCTAATGGCTCGCTTTTGTTACTTCTCAAACCACTCCCTCTGGCATTTTGCCAGGCACCATCCAGACTTGTTTACAACTCTAACATTCCCCTGGCAAAATGCCAGGTGTTATTTTGACTTGTTTACAGACTCTAACACTCCACTAGATTCCCAAAGTTGCCCTACAACACTTTTACCTGTAGGTGTTCCATGAACCCCATGAGAAGGGGAGTAAGGCTTCCTTAGGATATGGCGAGGTTATGCTAATAACCTAAGGGCAACAACTCTCTGTCATCCTGACCAGCTGACAAGTTCCAATTGGAACTTATTTTACAGATGGGCTGATGAGCTCTGGACCTCGTCACCCTGCTTTCCCAGGGACTCAGGGTCCCATGACCATCGTGAGCTTTATGGTTGCGTTGTGTTTATCTTAGGCCATGGTCTGGTCAGCATTGTTTGTGCAGGGCCTTGCTTAAGATGTTGTAGCAGTTAGACCCTCTGGAGCAATCGTACCTTTGCCCTTTGTGCTTAACCCCTGAGTTTATCTTGTCTGGTTGTAAGAGGAATAGTTTATAGGGCTGAGATCAGGTGGGGCCCTGAAGTAGCTATCTTCTCAGACCTTGTGGTGCCACAGAGGCAGTGCTGTTGATTAACTGATTTGTTTGGCACTGAGTATTTTCTCACACCCCTGACCTAACTGCTCAAATCCCTGTGTCTGACTGCTGCCTAACCATGTGACCATTGCGCACCTGGAAGTGTGGCTGAATTGAATGTGCTAGAAATGTAAAATGCATGTTGGTTCCAGACGTGATACAAAATAAAGTGCAAAACCTCATTAGTAATTTTATATTGATTGTGTGTTGGATACATTGGGTTAAATAGGACATATTAAAATTAGCTGCCTCTAGGACTGGGGTTGGCACCCACAGTTGTGGGTAGCTATGAGGATTTCTGGGACTAATCCTCCTGGGACACCAAGTATCAACCACTGTCTCAGGCAGTCACTGGGGGTCTTGGAAAGTATCCCCAGAAGGTAAGGAGGAGCACGCCATGAGAAACTGGGGCTCAGAGGTAGAAGCGCTTGCCTAGCATGCGTGAGGCGCTGGGTTCGATCCTCAGCACTACATAAGAATAAATAAAGCTATCATGTGCACCTACAACTAAAAAAATAAATGTTTAAAAAAAATTAGCTGCCCTGTTTCTTTTTACCTTGAATGTGACCATAGAATACTTGATGTTATGTAAATGGCTCGCAGTTATGACCTGAGTTATATGTATTTTTATATATATATATTTTTAAGTTGATGATAGAACTTTATTTATTTATTTATTTTATTATATGCGGTGCTGAGAATCCGAAGCCGGTGCCTCACACATGCCAGGCAAGTGCACTATCGCTGAGCCATAGCCCCAGCCCCTGAGTTATATTTTTATTGGATGGTGCTGCCTCTTCGTACCTAAACTTCTTAACTGACTCCCATTCCTCTTCCTCTGATGGCTCTCAGGAAATTACTCAGAAAATCCTGGAAGCCATAGGGAACATTGCTGGCTCTTCCCTGGAACAAACCAGCTGGCTCAGCAGAAACTTGGAAGTGAAGGCTCAGCCACAGGTGGCCCTGGAAGAGTCTGACCCTGAGGAGGACTTGTATGGTAGGTGTGGGGGCATCAGAGGGTAATGCTTGCTGCCCGCTTGGGGCCCTCGCTTGGCCTTTGGAAGGAGCTTAAGTGTTCTCACCACTAAAAACAGACAGACAGACACACCTGGGGAGAAAGAGAGGAGAAGCTATGAGGTTGGGAAGTGAAGGTGGTACTGTTTGTTTTTGTTTTTGTTTTTTAATATTTATTTTAGTTGTAGTTGTACACAAAGGCATTGTACCTTTATTTTTTTTATGTATTCTTACGTGGTGCTGAGGATCGAACCCAGGGCCTCACACCTGCTAAGTGAGGGCTCCACCACTGAGCCACAACCCCAGCCCTGTACTGGTTTTCAATCCCAAAGGCTGGGTGCTTGCTTCTTCCTGGAATTGTGGAAACATTAACAAGACCAAGCACTGAAGGAGACTTTTATTCTTGGCCAAAAATAAAAGTGGGAGATGAACTTGCAAATCAAGTTCCCACCCCTTGGGGGTTGGGGGGGTCATAGGTGAAGAATAAGAAAAATGGGGGAGTAGGCTAATAAAGGGAAGGAATATGCATGTATTTTCTGGGAATGGGTGGATATTATCCTGTTGTTTGGGCACCACCTTGTTCCTTATATGGTTCTTTCTTTTTTTTTTTTTTTTTCAAGTAAATATTTTTTATTGGTTGTTCAAAACATTACATAGCTCTTGACATCTCATATTTCATACTTTAGATTCAAGTGGGTTATGAACTCCCATTTTTACCCCGTATACAGATTGCAGAATCACATCGATTACACATCCATATTTTTACATATTGCCATTATATGGTTCTTTCTGGTTATTGTCATGATGGTCAACTATCTGGCACCAGAGAGTACTCCTTCAGCATGCAGATGGGATTGTGATGAAGCTGAAGTTGTCTGGTCTACAGCTGGCAGCTTGTCCTAGATCCAGCCAGCTTCAGCCAGCCCATCCAAAGAGGAACTTCTGGCCTTCCAGCCTCTTGTCCTCAGAATAAGCAAGATTAGGGCCAGGCATGGTGGCCCAAGCCCTTTGCTCAAGGCTGCAGCAGAATGATCCAAAGTTCAAGGCTAGCCTGGGTAAATTAGGGAGGCCTGTCTCAAAATTAAACAGTAAGCTGGGGGTATAGCTCAGTGGTAGAGTACTTGCCTAGGAAATGGGAGGCCCTGGGTTCAGTCCCCAGGACCAAAGGGGGGAAAGTTTAAGCTAAGGAAAAAGCATGTCCTGCTTGCTTAGGCCTGCGTCCATTCACCCAAGTGCCCTTTGTGCTCAGCAGCTAAGTGAATGAACAGTCTTCACTTCTTAACAACTTAAGTTGTGTGTGTAACAAGACAGTAGGGTCCCTCTGATGGCATCCCAGGGACAGATGCCATGTTAACTTTCGCTGGGCCCAGGGAGAGTCCCAAAGGTGACCTCCCTAGATAATGCACATGCACGGGGTGCCTGAAGGCCAGAAGTCCCTCTTCAGGTGGTGGGCTGGCCAAAACCAATTGGATCTAAGGTGGCATCCAGGGTGACCACCAGACAATCTCTAGCTTCATTATAATAAAAGAAATGACAGTTCCTCCCCTTATTAGCCTGTTTGTCTTCCTCATTTCTTTTACCCAATATGGGTAATCTCCCAGTCCCAAAGGGGTAGGAAGTTGTTTCATAAATTTGCCTCCCACTTCTATTCTCGGCCAAGAATAAAAATCTCTTATGCTGTTCAGTTACTGCTTGGTCTTATTACTGGTTCCACAGTTCCAAGGGGGAAAAAGGATTCAGCCATTGGAGTCAAAAATTGATTAATAGTCCCAACAAGTCAGGTCTGACTCTTTGCCCCAAAGACAGCAAACAAAGGTAATGGTGAAAGCAGAAAGGCGTGTAATCAATAGGAAGACAAGGGGATCAGGCGTCCTGGCCCTGTCTTTGAGGCTACCGACATGGGCTCTAGGTTTAAATAGAGGAAGAATTGGGGCTGGGGTTAGAGTGACATGTGTTAGATGGGTTTCTATTGGTGAGACAGAATACCTGGGAAAAAAACGTGACCAGAAAGAAAGGTTTTTCTTGGCTCATGGTTTCAGAGGTCTCAGTTCGTGGTCGGCTGGCTCCACTGCTTTGGGCCTGAGTGAGGCAGAGCGTCACAGCAGAGGGCCTGGCAGAGGAAAGCTGCGTAGCTCAGCTCGTGGAAAATGGGAGGTGGGGGAGTGGCAGCAAAAAGGAGAGAAGCAGGAACAGTCCCCAAGGGCATGCTCCCAAAGACGCACTCCCATAGTTTCCACCACCTCCCAATAAGGTCCTCAAATTTGGCTCCAGAACCATGAGCTGAAATAAACCTTCTTTATAAGTTACCCAGTCTATAGTACTGTGTTTTTGGTAAGAGAAAATGGATTAATACACCCACCTTAAAAGATCTGTCACAACTCAGCTCAGCCAAGGTCTTGAAACTATAAATATCCTTGCCAACTACGTTTGAGATACTCCTTTGACACATTCCAGTGTCTCCCTTACTGAGTGCCATGCCCTGAGATCTGCCTGGTTGGCAGGTGTGCCTGCGGGTCTTTAGGGCCTGGCAATTAACAGCGTAACAGCCTAAACTACCACACTGAGTTTGTAACGATGATGTAGAGGCTGTTTTTGCTAAAAAGCACAGAGTCTTCACTTTGGCCTGAAGATGCCCAGTGGGAGGCAGGGCGAGCAGTGGTTTAAATTCAGGCCAGCAGGAGGATTGGGGATTGAGTGCAATCGAGGATGACTTAGGTTTGGGGCTTAAGTAGTTTATTGAGGTAGAGAAGACTGAAGGAGGAGATCATTGTGTTGGAAAGGGACGTTGAGCTTGGTCTTACATGGGTTAAAGCTAAGATATCTGAAAAAGAGAAGCATCCAGCAAAAGGTGAAGAGGCAGTCATGGGGTGGGAGGAAAGCTAAGAGAGCACAGAATCATGGGCTTCGGGAGAGTTTCCAGGAGCAGAAGTGGTTAAGGGAGAACAGGACCTGCTGGACTAGACAGTACCAAGCCGTGGGGATGTGGTTGGGATGACGAGGGGGAACACTCAATGGAGGAGGTGAAGCGGAGGTTGGGATAGGAGTAGAGACAGTGGATGGAGAGAATCCTTGAAGTTTAACTAGTAGGGCAATAACCAGTTAGAACTAAGGACCAAAGATGCTTATTCTTGTGCTTTGCTTTTACGCTGGAGTGTTTCAGGGCCTGTGTAAATGGCAATGGAATGATGTGGTAGTTCCTCTTAATGCAAGAGGGGGAGAGGAGAATTGAGAGCAGAGTTCTTCACTGCTGTTGGGACAGAATTGAGATCATAAATGGGCTTATTGTTCTTTGATAAGAACCAGAAAGCTGTCTATTAAAACAGGAGATGAGACAGAGAACATAAATGTAAACACTGGGGTTAATAATTTCTTAGTGGTAAAATGAAGGGGTGACCTTTGATTGCCTTAATTTTTTCAATGAAATATGGGGTGAAAGGGGCTGGGGTTGGCTCAGCAGTAAAGCACTCGCCTATCACGGGCAAGGTCCTGGGTTCAATCCCCAACACCACATAATATCTTTATTTAGATATTTTTTTTAAAAAATAAAAGAAATTTTAAAAAAGAAAAGAATATGGGGTGAGAGGTTATCAGTGGGAGTGGGTGTTGAGGGAGGATGTAAAAGAATTATATTGGAGAGAGAAAAGCCAGCACACCACCCAGGAACATGTGACAAGACTATCTGCTTGCATCAGGTCCCTTTTGAAATTCATGATCAGAATGGTATAATTTTCTCCAGAACATTTAGCTACACAAAACTGCATGGACAGATGTCTTGTCTGTTTTCCATTCTACAGTAAAATGCCCGAGACAGGTTCATTTACATAAAGAGGTTTATTTTGACCGGGGCAATGGCGCACACCTGTAATCCCAGCAGCTCAGGAGGCTGAGACAGGAGGATTGCAAGTCAAAAGTTTGTTTTGGCTTGTGGTTCTGAAGGCTGGAATGTCCCAAAATCTTGGTGCTGCCATCTGCTTGGCTTCTAGTGAGGCCTTTGTGTTCTGTCATAACAGGAGAAAGGCCAAGGGCTAGCAGGCATGTGCAGAAGAATCAACGACAGTAGTGGTGGCCTCACTGTTTAGCAACCCACTCTCTGATAACTGATCCAGACCCACAAGGACTAACCCCATCCTGCAAAAAAGGCATTTTTCCCTCTTAACTTAATCATTTCTGAAAGGCCCCACAGGCCAAACCACATTCTAGTCATAGCTGTAGACGGTCGGGGTTAGCCAGCGCTGAGTTTTTAGGTGATTTCTTCAGAGGAGAGAGAATCAAGAGAGGTACAGGTGTTTGCCAGGTAGGGAAGAGACAAGGGCCTAGTGCAGAGTAGAAGAGTGGAGGCCACACAGGGACTTAGGAAAACCCCGTATGGGTGTTCACAGCTGGAAATGGAGGTTTTGGAAATATGTGAGCTCAGGGATGTGACAAACACATTTAGTGACTGGGCTGGAGCACAGTCACAGATTTCTGGAAGAGGTCAAGGCACATAGGGACCAGAATGTTAGATGGATCACCCAAGGGGATATTGAAGTTTCAAAAATAATGACAAGAATAGAAATGAGGAGGGAAAGGGTGAGTTGGTGCTAATTTATTTTGTCCAAATATCTCCATTCTTAGTTGATGAAATTCAGTGTTAACCGAGAAGAATGTCTTTGTTAAACCCAGTCAATAAGAAAGACAGAAGCTGGGGCTGGGGATGTGGCTCAAGCGGTAGCACGCTCGCCTGGCATGCGTGCGGCCCGGGTTCGATCCTCAGCACCACATACAAAGATGTTGTGTCTGCCGAAAACTAAAAAATAAACATTAAAATATTAAAAAAAGAAAGACAGAAGCTCATGACTCAGGTTCATGTGATGCTTTAGGGGCAGTAAATGGTGACCCAACCCTCATAGTTAAACACAAATGCCTTTCTGTCAGCAGATGCTGCTGCGGCTTCAGCAATGGTGTCCGCGTCTGCCCCCTCGGTTTACAGTGTGCAAGCCCTCTCTCTCCTGGCAGAGGTAAATACACACCTGAGTGTGGTCCCTTGTGGAAATGCTTGCCATCCTGAATTATCGCAAAGGCATGTGTTTATTCTCAGGTGCCAGCGAGTGTGGGCTCACCCTCCCAGGTGAGCTCCAAAGTCAGTGAGGACATCGTTTGTCAGCTTCCTTTTGCTATGACAAAGTACCTGAGAAAATCAAGTCAAAATGAAGAAAGGTGTCTTTGGGCTCACAATTTCAGAAGCTTTAGGGCGTGTAGTGAAGCAGAATACCATGGTAGAGAGGGTGTAGTGGAGCAAAACTGCCCTCCTCTGGTGGCCAGGAAGTACAAAGAGGAGGGGCCATGACCCCAGTATCCCTTTCAAGGACCTGTCCTCAGTAACCTAACTTCCTCCACTAAGGTCCCACCACCTCCCAACAGTGCCCCAGGCTGGTGATCCGCCTTTACCCACAGAGCCTTGAGAGGAGCTGCCTCATCCAGACCACAGCAGGCCTCCAGCTACAGCGTGGGCTTTTCTCCTGAGGATATTTGTTTCTGTTTTCTTACCATCTGGGCCTTCTAGGTTCTGGCTTCTCTGCTGGACATGGTTTACCGCAGTGACGAGAAAGAGAAGGCCGTGCCCTTAATCTCCCGCTTGCTCTATTACGTCTTTCCCTACTTACGCAACCACAGGTGAGGCTGTCTCCTCCCTTTCATCCCCCCAAGATGCAGAATGTGTTTTGAGGAAGAATCTAGGGGTTTCTTGGCCTTGACTTCCGCTCTTCCCATCCCCATTTAGCGCCTACAACGCTCCAAGCTTCCGGGCCAGCGCCCAGCTGCTCAGCTCCCTGAGCGGCTACGCCTACACGAAACGCGCCTGGAAGAAGGACGTGCTGGAGCTGTTTCTGGACCCTGCTTTCTTTCAGATGGATACTTCTTGTGTTCAGTAAGAAACGCTGCCCTGGACAGTGCACTCTGGACCTCGGGTTGTGGTTCAGTAATACTCACTGTGGAGATGGAAGCAGACCCTTAGCATCGGCTCCGATCATAGGACACATGTCACAGGCTCGTAGTCAGCCAGGCCTTCACCAGAAAGGCACTCAGAATCTCTTAGGATACAAAGGTGCCTTTTTCATCAAAAGAATAATTTTGCTAAATGAAGAGCGCGTAGGCTGAGGTGTGGCTCAGAGGCAGAGTGCCCACCTAGAATGCACGAACCCTGAGTTTGATCCCTAGCATAGGAAAAAAAAAAAGAGAGAGAGCGAGTTAGCGCATTATTCCTGAAGAGCATAATATAGGGTTGTAGGTGTTCTAGGGACACTTGGTCCAGTGTTGCTTTGAGTTTCTTGTTTGTTTGTGGGTTTGAGATAGGATCTTGATGTGCTGCCCAGGCTGATCTCAAACTCCTGACCCTCCTGCCTCAGCCTCCCAAGTAGCTGGGACCACAGGCTTGTGCCACTGTGCCCAGATATGCTGCTTTATCATCATCATGAAATATTTGGCCAGCATTGAGGTGGCAGAGCCCACTGTGATGCAGGTGGTATCTTGACCCCATTTCTCATCTCATACACCCCAAGTTCATACTGAGATCTTGCAGTGGGCCAAGCCCTGCATTGCCATGAGAGATCACCTGAGACACAGATGCAAGATGTGCTTCCTGTGCCTTTTCCCTGGAAATCAAGGAACCCACTCAGTGGCTCCCCTGGCTTGCTGAATGGGCCTTTTTTAAAGACAAGGGTGGTGTGGGGAGAGACAGTGCAGATGGGGGCAGAATTTTTTGTTTGTTTGGCAGTGTTAGGAATTGAACCCAGGGATGTAGCTCTACCACTCAGCCACATCCCCAGCCCTTTTATTTTTTATTTTGAGGCAAGGTCTCACTAAGCTGCTTAGGATCTCGATAAATTGCTGAGGATGGCCTCAAACTTGTGATCCTCCTGCCTTGGCCTCTTAAGTTGCTGAGATAACAGGGTTACTTCACCATACCACACCCTTTTTCTTTTCTTTTTTAATTTGTGTGTGTGTGTGTGTGTATTTATTTTAGTTGTAGTTGGATACAATACCTTTATTTGTTTATTTTTATGTGATGCTGAAGATCTAACCCAGTGCCTCACACATGCTAGTCGAGCTCTCTACCACTGAGCCACAACCCCAGCCCCCACCCCCTTTTTTTTTTTTTTTTTAATTTTGAGACACAGTTTTGTTAGACTGCCCAGGCTGTTCACAAATATGCAATCCTCCTGCCTTGGCCTCTCAAGTAGCTGGGTGTACAAGTGTGTCCACCACACATGCCTGGGACAGCCTTTTTGTGTGCCCTAAATGTTTGTTCTGCCACCAGAAGGCTGCTTGGAGCCTCTGTCCCTGTGGGTCCCCAGATCCATGGATGCTCAGGTATCTTATATAAAATGCACTATATTTGCATAGAACCTACACACATTCTCCTTGTACTGTAAATCATCCCCAAGTGGCTTTTAACACCTAACAGAATGTCAATGCTATGTATATACTTGTTTTACTGTATTGTTTAGGGAATAATAACAAAGTCTGCACATGTCCAATACAAACACAGTCTTTTTCCTGAGTATTTTCAATCCATGATTGGCTGAGTCTGCAGATAGGATGTATGGAAAGGGCTGGCCATAAGCTTTTTGCTCTACTGGGTAGCCCAGATTAGCTCTTTGGAAGTAAGCGCCAAGGGTGGTATTTGTCTTCACCACCCACCACCTTCCCTCCACAAAACTCGGAGCCTCACCTGGTGTAGGTATGTTGAAGGGCAACCTTGGGAAACCAGAGCACCCTGGCAGTGTGAGTGGGCTTCGTGGCCAGCTGGAGTGAGCATCCTTCTTCCTGATGCTAGGGTCATAAAGAAAGGTTTTTAAATAAAGACAAGAAAGGTTTTATCCTTTCCTCATACAACAGCTTATGTATTTGTGTAACAGCCTCTTTTCAGAGGACAGTTTTATTTTTTTTAACAGATCTTATTTTAAAAGTAGGCTATTTTCTTGATGCTTTTAATTTTATTATCAAACATTGCAATTTTAACTAATATTGCTTTTTTTAATATCCAGTTGGAAGTCCATTATTGACCATCTTCTGACTCATGAGAAAACCATGTTTAAGGACCTAATGAGTAAGTTCTGTGTTCCTTGCCACACTTTAAGGACCAAGGCCAGCCTAACTGGCTCTTACCATGCATTTCAGAACCCCTCCCAAACCTTTTCTGTGCTGAGCCTTAAACTGTGATGAGATGTGCCAACTGTCAGGACTACGTGACTGTGTCCTCCCTGTTCCCTGTGTTTACTAGGAGGCCTGGACAACCCTTTTTTTTTTTTTCTTCAGTGCTCAGGATTGAACTCGGGGGTGCTCAGTCACAGAGCTATACCCCCTCAGCCCTTTTTATTTTTATTTTGAGACAGGGTCTCACTAAGTTGCTGAGACTGACCTTGAACTGGGATTCCAGGTGTGTGCCACTGTGCCCGGCCTGTGTCTGGCCTGATGACGCCTTTTTTACAACTTTATTGTGGAGAAATACTGCTGAAAGCAGCCAGGTTCACACCAGGTTCACACCTTTGTGTCAAAAGTAATTTGTTTTCCATAACAGGAGTACTTTTCTATACCTCAGATCCTCTTCTACTGCCCTGTCATTATATATCATTAATGAAATGAGTATTTTTAATAATACATGAAAATAATTATCACACACTCTCACTTAATCATGGTCATGATTTTTCAACGGGGAAAATGGGAATTACACTGGACTCAATTTCACTTAACCTCTGTCTGTAGTTTTCTTACCAAGATTAATCAATCTGTCTGCTATATATTTGTTCCAGACATGCAGAGCAGTTCTTTAAAACTGTTCTCAAGTTTTGAGCAGAAAGCCATGCTGTTAAAGCGCCAGGCTTTTGCTGTCTTCAGTGGAGAACTTGATCAGTACCACCTTTACCTTCCATTGATACAAGGTAAGATGGCTGTGTTAGTCTGTCTTTTGTTACTAGAACAGATTATATGAGACTAAGTAATTTATAATGAACAGAAATGTACTGGCTCACAGCTCTGGAAGCTGGGAAATTAATGGGCTCATCAATTTCTCTGATGATGGTCTTCTTCCTGCTTCATCTCATGACGGAAGGCAGAAGGACAGGAGAGCAAGAGGGAGGTCAAACTCCTTATTTTATAATGGCACCGATTATCCCACCTGTGAGGGTGGAGCCCTCGTGGCCTAATCACCTCTTAATAGCATTACATTGGCAATTGAATTTCAGTGTGTTGGATAGGACAGACCTTCAGACCACGGCAACTGGGCAGCTGTTCCCCACCCCATTCCCACGCAGAAAGACCCATAAGTGACTGAGTTGGCAGCTTCTTTTAAAGGGTTTTGCAGTACATTTTGGCACAGTGGTCAAATGTCACAAGGAGTACTCTACAGGGGGTCTTGCTGAACTTCAGAAACATTGCTTGACCGGGAATGTAGCTCGGGGGTTAAGTTTTGGCTTAGCTTGCACAAGACCCTGGGTTCAATCCCCAGCATCGCTGATAAAACAGAACAAAACAGAAATATGACCATAAATCTGAACTTTATTTTAAAAAAACAATCACAATATTATATTCTTTATAATGTTATTAATTTTAATTAGGTAGACTTTTAGAAGTCTGACCTTTTACTGTCTTCACACCAGTCTCCTGCTAGTGTCTTCCCACAGCCACTGTACTTCATGTTGATAGAACTCCCTCAATCAGCACTTTGAACAGGGGCTGGTAAAGGCCCTTTTTTCCTTCATATAAATTTTTTGTCTGCATAAAAAAAAAATTAACTGTCACAGATTTTGAGGGCTCTTTTCTGTCTGTAAAACATTAAAGGGGTGTGTTAGTCACCTTTCCATTTCAGTGACAGATACCTGAGGAAAGCAGTTCCAGGGAGGAGAGGTCTACTTTCACTCAGGGTTCCAGCCCATGCTTGGCCGCCCCCATTGCTTTGGCCCCGAGGTGAGGCAGAGCATCATGGCAGAGGCATGTGGTAGAGGAAAGCTGCTCAGCCCATAATAGCCAGGAAGCAGAGAGAGAGAGAGACAAGGTAGGCTCTTCCAGTGACTTCCACCGCCTACAGCTTCCTTCACTCCCAGTTGTCTCTTCAGCTCTCGGGGAATTAATCCCCTGATGGGGTCCAAGCCTCATGATTCAGTCACTTCCCAAAATCCCCGCTTCTGAACCTTGCTGCATTGGGTGACTTTCCAGATCCAAACCAAAACAGGTGGCAAAATGGATATTCTGTTTTTAATTCACCCTCCTCCAAGATATGAAAAAATTCTCAAACAGGAATTTATTTTTCTTAAGAATCATGGCCTAAATAGAATCAAATAAAATTAGTACAAGGATTTTGTTGTTGTTTCATGTTATAAAGGCTAACATAATGAACAATTCTACAAATAAAATCATAGAATGAATCTTTTTTTCTTTTGATCAGGTTCATGAAGGTGTAATTTACATGTAGTACATGTCACCCCTTGGTTATACAATTCTGTGGATTTTGATAAGCCCATGCATATAGACATCACCACAGTCAAGGTATAGAACGTTCCACCTCATTGTTCCCTCATGCCTCTTCTTTTTTTTTTTTTTTAAAGAGAGAGAGAATTTTAATATTTATTTATTTTTTTTTAGTTTTCGGTGGACACAACATCTTTGTTTGTANTTTTTTTTTTTTTTTTTTTTTTTTTTTTTTTTTTTTTTGCAGTACTGGGGATTGAACCAGGGCTTCATGAAAGAGTCTCCACCACTAAGCTACACCCCCCAACCGATTTTACTTTATTTTGGGTCTCCATAAGTTGCTTTGGCTGCCCTTGAACTTGCAGTCCTCCTGCCTCAGCCTCCCAGTTAGTTGGGATCCTAGGCATGTGCCACAGCACCCAGCTTTTGTGCCCTTGAGAGTGAGCCCCTCCCCATAGCCCCTGGGGCCACCAGTCTGCTTCCTGATGTCATTCACATCTGATCACATGGCATATAGCCTTGGAGTCTGGCTTCTTTCTCTTTGCATAATATATCTGAGAGTAATCCACATCATTGCATTTATTAGTGGCTAATGTTTTTTTCTAGGAGATTTTATTCTGTATTTTATTTACTCCCTCACCAATGGAAGGGCATTTGGATTGTTTTTAGGTAGAAACACGATGTGTCTTTTGCTCTGATCTTTTATAAACGTGTCAGCTCCATGTGTGTGCTCTTCAACATCTGTCGTCTCATTTGTGCTTTTCCTGAAGTCATCGGGGTTGACTCCTTTGTTTTTGGAACTAAGAACCAGGGGAGCTTAACCACTTGGGCCACATCCCCAGTCCTTCCTATTTTTTATTTTGAGCCAGAGTCTTGGCAAGTTGCTTAGGGCCTTTCCTAAGATGCTGAGGCTTGCCTCGAACTTGGGATCCTCCTGTCTCTGTCTCCCAAGTTGCTGAGATTATAGGCGACCACCACTATGCTCAGCAATATGATTCTTAATATCAGTATTAATCATCAGTCTACTTCAAGCTTCTAACTGTTGGAAGGTCTTAATTGTTTTAATATAAAACATTAACAACTTTTATGACTATTAATTATAATAATTTATATTTGCAATGATAAAGTATCTTTATACTTCAGATGATGTAACTTCAACATGTAATGCATATTAAGATCTTCACCTCATAATATCTTGAACACTTAAGATACATGAAAGCAGATATTTGAATATTGACAAATGCAAATGGCATGCCTTACATGAATTACCAAGAGGTTGATCTGATCAGAGGGAGACCAGGAATGCCAGTGAGGTCGAGGGCAGCCCTCCATTGATTTTGGCTGGAAGCAGATCAGAGCTGAACTTGGTTGCATGCCTACAGAATATGCAGGGGTGAAAACCAGGGGCATCAGGTTTCCCACAGTTGACATGCAGCTTCTGGATGTGCTTTACAAACCTGGCCAGGGGACAGTAGTCTCAATGGGAGCGCTGAGTCTCCTTTATCGATAGAGGAGCGAGTAGGAAATGAAGAATGTGATGGGCATGTACCTTGTTTTCCTTTTGGTCTGAGAGCAAACACCAGCTCCTTCCCTCTCCCACATCTTGGGTAAGACATGGGTGAGGCCCAGAGAGCTAGAGATGCTACCAGCTGCATAGAGGCTAGAATGAAAAAAAGAGTAGACAGCAAGCAGCCTTTCTCAAGCTGTGGTGTGCAGAATGTGTCCATCCAAACAATTCTGAAAAATCATTCCACTGAGGGTCAGAATTGGGGGCTGTGAACTAGCATGTACATTTTATATCGCTATTACAATGATGATCCCTAATAATACTAAAAATATGATGTTAACATAGTAGTAACGTTAAAATATGATTATAATATAACGATATTTATTTACTGCTTCTGAGGTTTGAACATGGGGCCTCACACACATTAGGCAGGTGCTCTACCACTGAGCCCCAGCCCCAAATCCACAAATGTACTGATTTATTTTTTCATATGTAATAAAGTCAGCATATTGCTGACTTAAATAGAAGGTGGTTTGGGAGCTCTTGGGGGAAAGAAAAGAATTTGTAAACAAGTACATTTCTTTCTCTTTTTTGTTGCCAATGCTAGGAATGGAACCCAGGGCCTTTCACTACTAGGCAAGCACTCTCCCAATAAACTACACCCACTCAAGCGCTACATTTCTAAAAAAAAGTACTGGCTTAAAATAATATACTTTTACCCTATTCTCGCTTTTGATTAGCTGTTTACAAAGCTCTTTCCTACTTATTGTCCTTGTGCCCAGCGCTGTGCCTGGGTAGGCCCAGCAGTGTGAGGGGCTGGAGTGCATTCACAGCAGTCTCTGACCGAGTCTTGGGACACTTGGCTGGCCTCAAGATGCTCCATGGAACAGTGACCACGTCTGCCTCTAAGGAGGGACAGCACTTCCTGGTGGATAGCTTAGCCCAACCAAAAAGGGCAGAGACGGCAGACTTCTCGTTAGGTTCTTTCACCCTGATTTATAGCACCATCAGATAGCAGTGAAAGAGATCGATGTGCATGGAGTGGCGAGCTGAGCACCCATCTTGGCTCAGAGTGACATAAATCTTACACTGATGGGGAGAAATGGGGAGACATAAATTCCACTGTACAAAGCCACTGGATGCACAGCATGAGGACTGTAGTTAATAATAGCATGTTACATCCTGGCAGTTACCAGGAGCACACCCATGAGGTAAAGGTATTAGGTAGCCTTGCAACAAAAAAAGAAAAGTGATGCTCCAAGATGGCGCTGCTGTCGGTTTGCTGGACTGTGTTGATCACCCTGTGTCTCACTGGGAGCCTGGGGACATCACGTACACCTCACATATACAGATTTTTAAATTTTACATTGATCATAAGAGAAACTATAATAAGCCCAAAACAGTTTTTAAAAGGGGTCAAGGTGCTGTTTTTTCCAGGAGCTGGGGATGTAGCCCAGTGGCAAAGTGCTTTCCTAGCATGTGTCAGGCACTGGGTTCGATCCTTAGCACCACATAAAAATAAACAAAATAAGGGCATACTGTCCATCTACAGCTACCAAAAACCAAACAAACAAACTTTTTTTTTTTTTTTAATAAATAAGGTGCTGTTTCCACAGTGAGGTGAGGGCTGACATAGCACCTCCAGAGGGTGCATCTGGAGGAAGGGCTCTTTGCCCCAGCAGCATGAGCATGGCTCATTGTCATGCACTGTTGTAGCTGTTCCCTTTCTCATCTCCCTCGCCCCGTGCCTTCCAGGTTCCATATTTTGTTCAAGGCTTTTTGCTGCAGTTGGAGTAAGAACAGGGTGTAGTATACTTCCTTCCTCTTGTCTGGAACCAGAAGTGAGAACTTCTTTTTAAAAATAACCAGCTTCCCAGCTACAGTGGTACTCCCAGCTGTCCAGGAGGCTGAGGCAGGAAGATCCCAAGATTGAGGCCGGCCTGGGCCACTTTAACAAGCCCCTGTCTCAAAATGTTTAAAGTGGGGAGTGCTGAGGGGTGCAGCTCATGAGTGTGCTCCTGGTTAACTGCAAGATATAACGTGCTGTCGGTTTGCTGGACTGTGTTGATCACCCTGCGTCTCACTGGGAGCCTGGGGACATCACGTACACCTCACATATACAGATTTTTAAATTTTACATTTACTACAGTCCTCATGCTGTGCATCCATTTGGCCAGCATGTGTGAGGCCCTGGGATTGATACCCAGTTCTGCCAAATAAATAAATAAAACCAGCTTTTCAAGTATCTGAGCTGTGCATTTCTTTCATTTGGTCAGACTACTTTTAAAGACAAAGAATATGTAATATTAAATTAGCTCAAATAAAGAGAAGTCTTGGGCTGGGGATGTGGCTCAAGCGGTAGTGCGCTTGCCTGGCATGCTTGCAGCCTGGGTTCGATCCTCAGCACCACATACAAACAAAGATGTTGTGTCCACCGAAAACTAAAAAAAAATAAATAAATATTAAAATTCTCTCTCTCTTTAAAAAAAAAAAAAAAGAAGAAGAAGTCTGTTGCTGATGTTCTGCAGCAGATCTTAGCTAGCATGACCATCACTGAGCTTTTCGCTCTAGCAGTGTTACACTCCTAAGAAACCCTTAAAAATCTCATTCTACAAACAGTTATTGGATAAATCTATTTTATTCGCTTGCTTCACTTACCATCCACCACCCCCAAGTTGTGCTGTCTGCCAGGCAATCCGTAAGGTCATCTACGTCACTCAGCTAAGGCTGCCTTTGGTTCCCATGTCTCCTAATTCTCATCCTTAGAAGAAGATGTAGCTGGGCATTGTGGCACATGCTGAGGCAGGAGGATCACAGGTTCGAGGACAACCTCAGCAACTTAGCAAGGCCCTAAGCGACATAGTGAGACCCTGTCTCAAAATGAAAAATAAGAAGGGCTGGGGATGTGGCTAAAGAGATTAAGCTCCCTGGGTTCAATTCCTGGTACCAAAAAAAAAGAGGAGGAGGAGGAGACGTAAGTGTCGAAGGTTGTCAGTGGACTTCTCTGAGCTGTGGCTGGGGGTTGACAGCCATCTGGCTCCCCTCCTTCAGGGCCTGCTCACTTCCCAGAATGGGCTGCAGGCAGCGGGTTGCACAGAACCCCCCCCCCCCGCACTGTCATGAAAATGTCAAAGCAGTTAGCAGTTTTGTTTTTCTTCTTTGGCTAATGAAAAACCCCAAGCTGCATCTTTTTGTGACATCTTTAAAATCTTCTTTCCGTAGAGCGCCTGACAGACAATCTCAGAGTCGGACAGACATCCACAGTTGCTGCTCAGATGTTTCTTTTTTTCAGAGTTTTGCTGCTAAGGGTATCTCCTCAACACCTCACCTCACTGTGGCCAATAATGGTCTCTGAACTGGTGAGTCTGCCTGTCTGTCCTGAGAGCAGGCTGGAGCTTTCTGAGATGCTTTTCATTGTTGTGCAGTATGACACTCCATGTGTAATCTTATTTTATCTGAAACTTGTTAATCAGGTTGGTAGTACTAGTCGGCTCCTTGTTAAATAGAGAATATTTTATCCTGGTTTAGTCTCTCCTGTCAGTTAAGCCAATTGATTTGTACCATTTCATATTATTTGCTAGATCCCCTCTCTGTGGCGCTGGGTCTGGAACCCAGGGCCTCACCACACGCTCGGCCAGCATTCTACCACTGAGTTGTGTCCCCAGCCCTGCTAGTTCTTCTAGACATATTAATTTTAGTAGATTTAATCTCCTTCCGATATTAACTTGAATACACATTTTCTCTTTAAGATTCAGACATTCATCCAGCTTGAAGACGATCTGAGAGAGGAAGACGAGTCACTGAGGTAAGTGGAATCAGGGATGTGTGTGTGCGTGTGTGTGTGTGTGTGTGTCAGGGCTAAGGGACGTTCCTGTGTGATGGAGGGTTGTCTAATGCCAAGTACTGTCTTCTCAGAGGACTTGTGAAGGGACCAGCTAGTGTGAAAATCTCTTAAGAAAACTTCACCTTATTATAAACTCTTCATAAGCAAATGAACTCTCATAGATGTGAAGGGATTTATAACAAAAATGTCTCTGCTAATTTATAGAAACAGCAAAATAAACAGAACAAAAGTTTCAGTGGCTGATGGAAACGGGCCCTCAGTGGCGGAGATGGCCCCGAGTGAGCTCCTCTTATACTTATCTGCGTGCAAGTTCTTGGACACGGCGCTGTCTTTCCCACCCGACAAGATGCCACTGTTTCAGATGTAAGTCAGACCAGCCGTCCTTCCCAACGGGGCCTTCCTCTCCTTCAGCTTCGCTTGCTCTCGCCCCTGCAGTAGCGAGAAGCCCCGGTATGAGCTTCCAGTGGCCCAGAGCCGGCTGGGAACCCATGCCACGCCACGCACAGCCCCGACGTTCCACGAGTTTGGTTGCAGTGGTGTTCATGAGTGTGTCTCTGCGCAGTGTGTGCCCGCACATGTTGTGAGTTTGGGCGGTTTTTCCTTGAACACACATTTATTTTTTTGCTATTGGATGCTTCTGGAACAGGGGTCACCCCCTGGTGGTCCTCGCTGCCTTCACATAGATTTTACTGTCCATCTGTAGTTAAATCTAAATGCCTTTATTCAGAATGTGCCGTGTCCAGGTCACTTTGCCCACTGGCGCACATTTCCCTCAGGCTCGACACAGCTGATCGGGGATTAATTTCATGCCTGGCCCCAGAGGCCACTGCTCTTTGTCCTGCCCCACCAAAGGAGTAGTCCTGCAGAAATGCTTGTGGTTAAAACATTTGTGGGTTCTCTTAAGTGCGTATTACTAAGTGAAAGAGCCAAACCGAAAGGCCACACACTGTATCATTCCAAATTGTATGACATTCTGGAAAAGACAGGGCTACACAGACAGTATGAAGAGCAGTGGTGCTGAGTGCGGTGGCACACACCTGTAGTCCCAGCGGCTGGGGAGGTTGAGGCAGGAAGATCATGAGTTCAAAGCCAGCCTCAGCAATTTAGCAAAGCCCTAAGCAACTCAGTTGAGGCCCTGTCTCTAAATAAAATATAAAAATGGTCTGGGGATGTGGTTCAGTGGTTGGGCACCCCTGGGTTCAATCTCTGGTACAAAAAAAAAAAAAAAAATGCAGTGGCTACTAGGGATTGACTGAAGGAGGGGAGTGGCTCAGGTCTTTAGGGCATTACTATAGACTACTGTGATGGTGGGTATATGTCATTACACGTTTGTCAAAACCTATAAGGTGTACACCACCAAAAGTGAATGAGCTTTAATGTAAACTATGGATGCTGTGTGATAATGGTGTATCAATGTGGATTCACAAATTTCACAAATTGTAACAAATTTCCACAGTGGCTTGGGATGTCAGTCGTAGGGGAGGCTCAGTATGAGGGGAGATAAGGGATATATGGAAATCTGTAATTTCTTGATTTAACTGTGAACCTAAATCACCAAAAAAGATCTATTTAAAAAAAAGAAAAAGAAAAAAAAAACAACCTGGGTTCAGATACACACAGATAGTTCTCAGTGGTGTTATTTATCATAGCCAAAAATTGGAGACTAACTCTTGCCCAGATGGTACGTGAATGAAAAACACGTGGTTTCAACACATAGTGAAATCTCACCCAACAGCATAAAGAAATGAGGAACTGAGACATGCTACACGTGAATGAACCTTATTCTAAATGAGAGGAGCCCGTCTAAGGAACACATAAAGTGATTCCATTCCTGTGGAATCTCCAGAATAAGGAAAGCCCTGGGGCAGCAGGAAGAGCAGTGGGCGGCCTGGACCAAGGGGTGAGGAGATCCAGGTGTAATTCTTTCAAACATCATAAGAGCCCTTGAGTGGTATATATTAAATGGGTGAGGCAAACATTATATCTTAATAAAATTAAAAAATTTTTACATGGGCTCTGATCCAGCATGTCTGACCTTTGGTTTTTCTCTCCAGTTATAGATGGGCATTTGTTCCAGAGGTGGACACAGAGAGCCCTGCCTTCCTACCAGATCTAGATGAGAATCACCAAGAATGCAAACCCCACACTGTTAGGATTCTAGAGCTTCTGAGATTGAAATATGGGGTAAATATTTTCTTTTTTAAATTACATTTATGCCAGGCACAGTGATGCACACCTGTAATCCTGGTGGCTCAGGAGACTTGAGGAAAGAGCATCACAAGTTCAAAGCCAGCCTCAGCAACTCAGTGAAGCCCTAAGCAACTTAGAGAGACCCTGTCTCAATAAAAAGTAAAAAGGGCTAGAGATTTGGCTCAGTGGTAAAGTGTCTCTAACAAAATTCCTCGTACAAAAAATAATAATTTTTTTTTTTTGTTAAATGGGAAAAGGGCTAAGTAGTGAGAAAGTAACTTCTATGTGACTTGATTTTAATGACTTGTAAATTTTTCAAAATACAAGTTTTAAAACTTGAAAGGACTATAAATTCCACCTTGTTTTCTTACCTGTCATCCAGTGGCTAAGATATATCTCCCTTGGTGGCACAGTCCCATGGAAGTCACCTTCCCCAGGTTGCTCTAGCATCCAGGAGGAGGGAGAGCCCACTGGGAGGAATGGAAGGCCTCAGCTTGGGTGGGAGTTCAAAGGCAGCCTCTGCAGTGAGATCCTAAATAAAATACAAAATAGAGCTGAGGATGTGGCTCAGGGGTCGAGTGCCCCTGAGTTCAATTACCCTATAACCAAATAAATAAATAAATAGAAGACCTGCAATTTGAGTCCCTGCCCCTGTCACTGAGCTGGGCATGAGTTTTCTTGAACTCATCTCTTAGGTGTGGCTGCATCAGGTGCTTTGTGGGCATCTCCCCTAGTAAAGCCACATCATTTTTGTGGTCTTGGTTTTGCAGGAAATCAGCGGCTCGGATGAGCTCACCATGAGGAGCGAGTTTCCTCTTCTGCGCCAGCACTCCATTCCCAGCGTTCGGCAGTTGGTGCCGTTCTTCAGGACTCTCAACTGTGCTTTTAAAACCCAGAGTCAGCTGCCTGCAGATGCCCCCACAGCTCCACTCGCAGAGCTTCCCGTCACCGAGAGCCCAAGGGTCTTGAGACAACTGGAGGAATGTGTGGAATATGATTTTTTGGAACACCCGGAATGTTAACTTCATAAGAAAGAATTTGTTCAGTTCATTTATTGATGCTTTAATGAAAACCCGGAAACCGTCTATACAAAAAAGGAGCCAGGATAGTACTTTTAAGCAACTCTTGTTTCAATTCCAGAAGTTAATTTCAGATAACTCTCTGTTCGGCAACAAAACACAGCTCCCTAACTGCCTTGTAATATATTTGGATCTCATTCTGTGTTTCTTCCTGGATTTATGTAATGGAAATAAAATTAATATATCATCTAATGGCAGTGCACAATTTATAATAGGAAGTAAAGTATAAAAAGAATGAAGAAGTCATTTTGTTGAAGCAGATGAATGGGTCTTTCTCAGTATATTCCTCTGAAAGTTTAAACTTATTTAAAGAATGTTATCTTTAATGTTTCACACAAATGTCCTTTAAACATTTATTTGATACTGAATTTTAGAACTAAAATATATTGCTTTCTGAAAATAATAATTGCCCTGTTACCAATTCAGCAGAGGTAAGCACTTGAATATATCTCAATAGTAGCCAGGTGTGGCAGTGCACTCCTGTTATCCCAGAAACTTTGGAGGCTGAGGCAGGAGGATCACAAGTTTGAGGCCAGCCTTAGCTACTTAGACACTGTCTCAAAAAGAAAAGGACTGGGGATGTGAATCAGTGGTAAAGCATCCCTGGGTTCAATCCCCAGTACCAAAATTGTGTGAGTGTGTGTGTGTGTGTGTGTGTAATATATACCAACATATTTGGCCCTTGCCCACAAAAATCACTGCATAAGAATTATGTAGTTTTAAAATTCTGACAACTGTAACCTTAGTTACGTATCTGTGTACCTTCCAAGTGCGCACTATGTAATACAAGTCAGTCTGCGCTCGCCCTTGGCCTTTTCTCTTTACTGTCTCCCCCGGGATTTCTGTACCACTTGGCAGACACTGCTGTACATTCAGATAACTCTGGCTTGGCAGCCTCTGATCCCACGCTCTGCCGAGCCTCTGTCTTCTGCCAGCTCCCCTGCTTCAGATCCTGGCTTGGAGCTCCTTCTCCATGGTGAGCACGGTGTGTCCTCCAGCCCTCCTCACGTCCACATTGCAGAGCGAGCTTAGTCCTCTCTCCTGTGAATGCTCACACACCCACCCACTCCTACTGCACACGATGGTACTCTGGGAATTTGATTAGTAGTATTAGTTTCTTTTAACATCTGACTACTGATTTGGTGCAGTGCAAAAGCAGTTATGTCATTAGCTCAAACAGCATTTTGGCTTCACCAAACCTCCCTGCCTAAGAGCTAAAAATTACCCCTGGATGTGAAGGCAATCACGCAAATACTGGTTGAAAATTACATGGAGGGTATGTCATTTTTGTGTCCAAGGAGATATTCTTAAAAACATTTAATGTTTGGTCACTAAAATTATTGAAGTGTGAAATAGTAAGTTCTGTGTCACAATTGCTTACACATTGAGTTATCTGTAACTCAGGCTGTGCGAAGCTGACCCTACCTTGATTAATAGCTAACGTCAAGGTAGATGTGTATGTACATTTATCAACAAAATCAATAGCTGATTTATATCACCAGCAGCTATTAGGCCATGAAAGTTGGTTCTTGAGTCTTCATGTAGACTTACAAGTTTAACTTTTTGGCTTTTCTCTCTCCAGTTGTTAGACCAGGACACAAGAAAAGACCACTGATTCCAATTAAAATCAAATTAAAGCAAGCTTATTATTTCGACCGGCCGGGCTGCCTTGCCCATCAAAATCGTGGGAGCCAAGGACAGCGGTGAGGCTTCTTTGCGGCCCAGTTTTATAGCCCAAAAAGTTACACAAAGGGGGGTTACAGATAACAACAAGGACTCTCAACTGTGCTTTTAAACATAACACAAGTTTACATTTTTGCTGGCCCAGGCATCAGAATTTATGGAGATCTTAGAGACTCAGAGAGGGTCGTTATCCGGCCAGGGAAGGCCAGAATTTATGAGGCGTCACTAAGGTTTAGGAAAGGGTTGTTATCTGGTCAGGGAAAACTGGACATGGGTGAGTTCAGGGCACAGGCAGGCATTCCAAGTAGGTTCAGAATTTGCAGTAATTTATAGTAAAGCCGAAATTATCTTTTCATGGTTTTGTGGCAAGATGCCCAATTTTAAGAAAAGATCAGGTTGGGTCTATCACAGTATTTAAAATACTTTATTGTTTTCTACTGATTCCACATATGATTTAATCTTTATTAACTAGAAATCCTAAAAGATGGGGATTCAACACTTGCATATTTATGTTTAGCTGGGAGTACTCAAAGTCTTTCTTTTTTTGTGTGCCAGGGCTTGAACCCAGGGTGCTTAACCACAGAGACATCCCCAGCCCTTTTTATTTTGTATTTTGAGACAGGGTCTTGCTAAGTTGCTTAGAGCCTTGCTAAATTAATGAGGTTGTCTATGATCCTCCTGTCTCCGCCTCCCCAGTCTCTGAGATTACAGGCCATGTACCACCACTCCTGACAAGAAAGAATTCCTAAAGTGATAACGCCCAAATCTCTTTTTCCTCAAAGCTGTTTGCTGTAGCTGAGAGTGCTAGCGCTCTTGTCCACATGGCTGAGCTTGACTCTCAGCTTCCCTTCCTACTTGCCTGGGCAGATGCTTTGTGCCTCAGTTTTCTCATCCATAAAATGGGACGTCAGTTCTGATCCAAAAGATGCTACCACCCCAAGAGGTAGCAGCTAGGCTACTCCATGCCATCTCTGTGGCCTTTATAAACAATTGTCAAAGTGTGAGGGAAAACAAAATGAGCATTTCTGATACTTTCTTCTTTCCACTCAACAGGAGAGCTACCTGCTCTAAGTTCCATGCTTATGTAGCCCAAGGAGAAAAGGAGGGCAGGCAGTGTGTTGGAGGGCAGGCAGTGTGTTGGAGGAGAGGTGCTTGCCAGGGCTTGTGGGAGCACATGCTGTGTTCTACTTTTAGATGTATGGAGCTCTGGGGGCGTTGGTGGGAGTATAGCTCAGCTCATTTGTGGGCATGAAGGATCCCTGCTGCAGGGGCCAGGCAGGGCACAGTGCCTCGCATGCAGGGCTTCATTTCTCACCACCCTGGGAGGTGAGGGCTGTTACCCATTCTGCAAACCAGCAGAACAGAACTGAGGGGGTTGGGGTGATGGCTTAGCGGGAGGGAGAGCACTTGCCTAACAGTGTGAGGCACTGGGTTCGGTTCTCAGCACCACATGTAAATAAATAAAATAAAGGTCCATTGAAAACAAAGAAATTGGGCTGGGGATGTGGCTCAAGCCGGTAGCGCGCTCGCCTGGCATGCGCGCGGCCCGGGTTCGATCCTCAGTGCCACATACAAACAAAGATGTTGTGTCCGCCGAAAACTAAAAAATAAACATTAAAAAAAAAATTAAAAAAAAAAAAACAAAAAACAGAACTGAATTTCAGAGATTCAGGGCCAGGAATCGAAACCTAGGGCCCTTTCACTGGAGAGTTCTTCCTATCAGCCCAGTACAGGGGAAAGTGAAACTGGAATTAGGCAGCTGCTGCCGGCCATCACCAAGGAAGAGACTGTTTCAACACCGCCTTGCTCTGTTACGACCAGATGCCCAAGCTTACAAGATGAGAAAGAAAATTGCTCTGCGCTCACTAACTCTGTGGAATCAAAAATAGAGTAGTCCCGTAAACATTGTTGGTAGAAATATAAATTGATTGATGGAGGAAATGGCAGTTTCTATCAAAATTACAAATGGACATATTTTTGACCTTACAAGTTCACTTCCAAGAATTTATGATATTCGTGTATATGTGCAAATTATTTATGTACACATTATGCATTATAGTATTAATAGTAATAGCAAAAATTTGGAGACAACCTAAGTGTCCTCCAGGGAGAGATTGGCTAAATAAATTACAATACATTGATATAAGGGAATATTACTGAAGCGCAAAATACTGACGCAGAAGGATCTCCAAGACATATTGATCAATGTAAAAATCAAGTTGCAACCCGGGTACGGTGGTGCTCTCCTTAGTTCAAGGCAAGAGGCTGGCATCCTTGAGGCCAGCCTCAGCAATTTAATGAGGCCCTCAGCAACTTAATGAGACCCTGTCTCAAAAAGTGTTGGGGATGTAGGGCAGTATGGTAAAGTGCCCCTGGGTTAAATCTCCAGTAGCCCCCTGCCAAAACAAATCAAGTTACAAACAGGTGTGGGAGTGTGTGCCTGCAATTCCAGCTACTCAGGAGACTTGAGGCAGGAGGATTGCAGGTTTGAGATCAGCATGGGCAATTTAGGGAGAACCTGTCTCAAAAAATAAAAAGGACTGGGGGTGTAAGTCAGTAATAGAGCACCCCTGGGCTCAATCCCTAGTGTCAAATATAAAATAAGAATAAAGATGGAAAGCTTCATAGACTATTTTGAAAGCACCTAGATTTCACATCATGTCTTGATTTGAATAAATAAGTCTATTTGACCCTTGTATGGGATTTTTAAATTCCTGCCCCAAAGAAGACAGGTTTTCTTTTTTTTTTTTTTTTTTTGGTACCAGGGATTGAACCCAGGGGCACTTAACCACTGAACCACATCCCCAGCCCGACAGGTTTTCTTTGACATACACACCCAGCCTAACTTGGCTTCTTTTTATTCTTTTGTAGTGCTTATTGGCTTCAGATCAACATTGGCACCAGATCAATATTAGATTTGCCATTTTATCAAGAGGCTCCCAAGTTTCGATTCTGAGGCAAAGCTGCTTAACTTCCCGTAAGAACACTGGCCTGCTAAACGATCGACTGACCCTACCCTAGCTTATGGCACAACTCCTAAGTAGCTTACTTTTTTTTTTTAGTTTTCGTGGACACAACATCTTTATTTTATTTGTATGTGGTGCTGAGGATCGAACCCAGCGTGCTACCGCTTGAGCCACACCCCCAGCCCAGCAGCTTACTTTTTTAATAATTTTTTTTTTTTAGTTGGAGGTGGACACAATATCTTTATTTCATTTTTATGTGTGGCTGAGGATCAAACCCCGTGCCTCGCATGCTGATCGAGCACTCTACCTCTGAGCCACAACCCCAGCCTCTTATGGCTTATTTTATATGAAATTCTTGCCTGGCTGAGGCCTTCCAGGAAACTGAGGCAGTGCAAAGACCCCCTTTCAAAGCCATGATTCGTGGGGCTGGGGTATAGCTCAGCTGGTAGAGTACTTGCCTCTCATGCAAAAGGCCCTGGGTTCAATCTCCAGCACCTCTAAAACTAAACAAAATCAAACCCTGATTCTTGTGACCAAGTCAGAAAATTTTCAGACATGTTCCTCAGAAAGGGGATACTCTCAAGGGAGAGAATGTGTCCTGTCAGAGAGGAAAGGGACAATATGTCTCTCCTGTCCTCCAGCTTTATTGGTGGAGTCCAAGGAAGCTTCCAGAAAGAACTGCTCAGGTCATCCTTTTGACTTTTTTTTTTTTTTTTTTTTTTTTTGGTAGATGGACACAATGCCTTTATTTTATTTATTTATTTTTATGTGGTGCTGAGGATTGAACCCAGGGCCTGGTATGTGTGAGGCAAGTGCTCTGCCAAGGAGCCACATCCCAGCCCCTCCTTTTGACTTTAATGGACATCATAGGAACTGCAAGGACCCCCTCCAGGAGAGGAGGGTGGAGTGCTCACAGAGTGGGAATTTTTAAGGAATTTGAGTCCCCTTGTTTTCCTCAATGTCCTGCCCCTTTAATCAGCTTATTACCCTGGAGTAGCCCTCCACAAGCTTTCTCTGTGGTGGTCCTGATATTTTGGTGGTTAGGGTGGTTGAGGGTTCTGATGTTTCTGGGACGAGGTAGGGTCAGGGCCAGCTGGTGGGGTGCTGCAGGACCTGGAAACAATGTTGTCTTACGGGAATGTAATTACAGGGGAGGTTGTCACATGGAGCCCCATCTTCCGGGTGCTTATTTGTCTCCCTGTGGTTTCAGCCGCCCTGCGTGGTCTTTTCCCTGCTAGCCCATTCCTGGCCGACTAGCTGCCTAACAGGGGAGAGTGAAAAGCTACACGCACACACCATCTTTCCAGAATTGTCTCCACTGTTGGAAATTTGGAAGATATACTGTACTGTGCAACCAGTTGCTTTATCAACTCATCGCTGTCCTGTCACACTCTGCTTCAACTGCCAGACTCTTAATGCACTCATCCGATTTCATTCTGTAACCAAAAGCTTGGTCCCTGTCCCCAGTGTCAATCAATGCCAATTTAATGAGGACATGGTTTTGAGAAAAAGAAGATTTGTTCCTTTGCTAGCAAAGGAGAAATACAGGAGACTCCTGTCCCAAAGTCTGTGACTCTCCAGATCAGGAGGGACAGCGAGTTTTAAAGGAAATTCAAGGGTTACTTTTCAGGTGTGCTCTGGTAGGGGGCCCAGGGCATGCGCTGACCTCAGCGTGTTACGATTCACTTGTTAATTTGGGAGTTGTTTACTTCCAGATCCTCAGCAGTCACCTGCTTTCCATAGTGGGTGTGTTCAAGGGCAATTAACTAGGGAAGAAAAGATAACACCCTCTCGCCAATTTTGTTAGGGAGGGGGAGAGGGGAGAAGAGAGGAAAAAAATTTAAAAAATAATAATAAAGCCTGGGGCTGGGGTTTTGACTCTACAGTAGAGTGCTCACCTAGCACGTGTGAGGCCTTGGATTCGATCTGCAGCACCACAAATAAATAAAATAAAATGAAGGTACTGTGTTTATCTACAACTAAAAAAAAAAAAAATTTAAAGTACTTTAAAAAAAAAAGTCTTAGAACAATGAGAGCTACATTCAGAAGGTTGTTACTGTTACCGCTGTTGACGAGTCCTTGCTTCCCCTATGTTGAAGTATAACACCAGAGAAGCATGCAGAGGCAAGGCCGAGGCAAGGTAAGAGTGGAAAGTAGAAGTTTATTAAAGGACAGCAGAAAAGACTTCTCCCGGAGGAAGAGGGGACCCACAAGGTGGAATCCGTAGAAGTGCGGTTGTCTCCCCATTTTATAGTTCCTTCAGTGATGGAATGTAGGTGGGAAGGCCCGAAGTGTGGGGCACAGGTGGGCCAAAGAAGTAATCTGGGCAGGAAGGACTTTTGGGTCAGCATCTTCAAGTTTGCTGGGAGCTGTTTCATTAGCACTTCTTTATGATGGGCTCTGGGCCTTGGGGACATTAACATTCCATGAGTTGTCCTTCCTTTCCGGACTTCATTAACATTCCAAGAGTCGTTCAGCTTTTCCCGGAATTCATTCTCAACATGGCCTCCGTTTTCGATTTTACTCGATATTAGACCCGATTTACCTAACTACACTGACTACCTAACTGTAAATCTGGCTTCATTACCACTGTTACATTTCCCCACTGTCAATTTCTACCTTCCATTTCTATGGAAAAGTAGGCAATAGGGCTGGGGTTGTGGCTCAGAGGTGGAGTGCTCGCCCCATGCATGAGGCACTGGGTTCCATCCTCAGCATCACATAAAAATAAAATGGGAATATTGCATCCACCTATAACTAAAAAATAAAAAGTGGGCAACAACATCTGCAGGTTATTTCCTGCTGAGAAGCTGAAGTTGGGGGGAGTAGCCCAAAGTCCTTGTTTTCTGTCAGGTGGGGCATGGAGAGTTAAGGGTATTAGGCATCACAGCAGTCCAAAGGTCCATGGTGGCAATTGGCAGGTGACTGCACAAGGTATCCATAAGGCAAGGTTTACGCTAGAACAACAATAAACAAGATAGCAAAAGCATTACTTTTTTGGTAAACAATTAATATGAAAACAATTAGTATTTCAGCCAGTCTCTGGAATGCAAGACAAGCTTGTGTCTCTAGAGTCCTTTGTGATAATTAACTATTGGTCACTCTTATAAGAACCCTTCCTTTACAGCCTCCAGTTTTACTTACTTTTCTTAGGGCTGACACAAGTGTACATCTTAAGTTAAATTAAAAAAAAAAAAAAGCATTGTTTTAAGTGTCCATATAGGACTGTGCTCAGGCTATTATACTCTCCTGCCAGGTGTTTAAGACCAAGCTGGTAAAAACTGACATTGTTCTTATCTATTCTTAAGAGCCAGCTGAGATTTCCTCTGAGATCACTCTTGGGGACCTGTGTGAAGCCTCCTGGCTCCTTTGGGTTTCATTTATCAGTCGTATCATGTGCCAGGATGGGTCAAGTCAGGGTCTTGATGACCACATATGTGGCTTTGTTGTGGAGGACAGACAGGCAGGGCACTGAAGATAGCAAGAGACAGGGGCTGGGGATATGGCTCACTTGGTAGAGTGTCTGCATTGCATGTACCAAGGCTATGGGTTCAATTCCCAGCACCACTGAAAAAAGAAGATAGTAGGAAAGATTTTTATTTGGTTGCAGTCAGGTTCAGAGGGCACAGCTTCCTTTCATTGTAATCAATTAATTAATCCCCTGAACCCCTTGTTCAGGTAGTTTCAGAACTTTATACCCAGCATGTAAGGGGAGGGGCTCAGAAGTTCACACAAAAGCAGCTTTTCCTTTCACTGTTCTGGCAAGTTAACCCTTCAAGGACAGCTCCTGAGAAGGGGAGAGCTTCTTCCCCCACCTTCTTCCCTCCCCCTGCCAGCTATTACCATGGAGTCAATTAGTAACTTGTCTTATCTTAGAAACGTAGACATCTCTGAGAAGCCCAGCTCAAGGCCAGAGGCCTTGTTTTTTTTTTTTTTTTTTTTTAAAAAAAGACAATTCCTTTATACATTTTGCATTTGCAAACACACTTCTGCAAACTACTATACTGGTTAAATGTTTGTGAAAAACTAGTAAAGGGGCGTTCAGCACCTGGAGTGATCTCTTTTAGGCCTGTGGCCAAGTAAAATAGAGCAACAGGAAAATAGGAAGTTTAACTACATTGAACTCTTTTGTAGAGACTCTTTTACTTATAGTCCTAAAATCAATCATGGTGAAGATTTCTGGAGAGCTTAATTAAGATCTTCTGTGAAGGAGGGGGTGCCACTACAGCTTCTCCAGGAAACTTCAGGCACTTCATTCTCCAGTGACCCTCCTCTTTGCAGAATGTGTATCACCAGTTGACTTTCTGTCCTCTCCATCTCCCTGATTGGCAGATCAGGTGACTCACCAGAGTATAGGAGCCCTCAGAGGGGTCCCATCCTCTGTGTGCTGGCTGACATTAGAGGGCAAAGGCCAAATATTGGCTGCTTTTTCCTTGACCCTTTTACTTCTTTGACTTTGGTCTCCCAGTTTTAACACCCAGCAAGCTAGTTTCACCAGTCTTAAAGAGGGAGTAACAGGTTACAACTTTAATTTTATAGTTATCCCTTTTATTTAATCGGGTTAGTATTAGGGCTGGAAATCACCATTATATACTATTTGTCCTGTAGGTGATGGTTTATGCTCTCAAATTAACCTGAGAGTTTTGTTTTTAGAAGCAGAACCTTTGTAAAACACTAACAGGCAATAGTTATAAAGTCTAAAAGAAATATACGAAGTGAAATGAACAGAGCAAAAACATTTAGCTTATATAATAGTTATGAATCAAGAAAAATGATTTTTATAATCTTGAACCTTTACTTACACATTATATCCCCTGTTTGAGATCACAGTAATCTTTAAAATAAAAATAATCTTTTGAACACAACTTATTTTATTTTAAAAAGTTTTCTTTTGGAGTTGTAGATGGACAGAACGCCTTTATTTTATTTATTTTCATGTGGAGCTGAGGATCAAACCCAGTGCTTCATGCATGCTAGGAAAGCGCTCTACCACTGAGCTACAGCCCCAGCCCCTTGAACCCAACTTTAATTGAGCTGAAGTTTAGCCTATTTTGGAGCCATTCTAATATGGGGTAAGGTGGGAGGCAGAGCCTTATCTCAGAAATGGCAGGGCTTTTCACAAATAACATAATACATCTTTACATCTGAAATATGAATAAAAAATTGTTTAGAGAGCTTTTAATCTTTTTTGTGTGGGAAAATGGTAAAATGTTTTTATGTTTTATAATATTTAGCTTTAAAGAGATCAGGCTCTCATTATCTTTTAAAAATACATTTAAATTTCTACCCCAGTGTAAAAAGTACCAAAATTTTACATACATCTTATTGATAATAGGTCCTGTTACAGAACATTAAATGACATAAATAAATCTCCAATTAAATTTGTTTTTTCTTTAAGTTTAAAATTACCATTTCAGACAACTTTAGTTTGGAGAACATTAGTTTGGTAAAGTACTTTTTCAAGCTTTATATTTTAAAACTTGTATACTAGAAGAACATGAGTATACTTAATATGCAAAGAACTAATAGTTAGCATCACCATTACACAGATGTCCTTATATTAATTAGGTTTAATTTTTCACAGTAAAATTTAGAATCTGTTGATCATTATAGGCTTGCAGAGTTTAGTGGTACTAGCAAAAATCAAGGATAGACTTAAATCTCTTATACATTTAGGGAACTGTGTTAATGATCAGAACTAGACTTAGTTAAAGCAGACAGATATAAGTCAGTTTCTCAAATGGCAGTGTGGCCCTTTTATGCCAGTTGCAAAATATAAAAGACAGCACTTATTGTTTAAATCTATATGAACTTTCATTTTATAAATTTTACAGAACATTGAGATAAGATTCAGACAAATATATTTAGTTTCAGATATATACATATCTCTAGACACATATATTTAGGTTATTTATGAAAAATCAAGCCTGGTTAAAATTGTAAGTTGGCTGTTTCCCTAACAACAACAACAACAAAAATCCTAAAAGTAATGGACACTAAACTTTAATATTTTATAGCTCTGAAGCTTTGCACCAATTGTTACTCATCAGTGTGAGGTTTTTTAAAACGGGAAGAATAGGCAGAGTAAGATATCTGGAAAGGCTGACTCAATTCACATTTTAAACAACTGTTCAGAAGAGAATGAATCCCCAGAATTCCCATTAATGTTTCTTAAGCAGTTAGGAGCAAGTTATTTCCTCCTAAAATAAAATCTTGGTTAAGATAACATTGATCATTTTCTTAGAGTCCCTTTGGCCTAAGGCCTTATTCTCTTCTGGAGACCTCCAGCAGAACAGGTTCTGTTTTGTTTTCCAGGAAGGCACTTGCAAATGAATTTGTTACTTTTTGGGAGAGCATGTTATTTGTACATTTAATTTACATAACAAATTTTATCCCAGGAGAGCTATCAGACAGTCTAGCATATTAAAAACAACTGTGCCTTAAATCTTTTTCCCTTCCAGTTTGCACTCATGAGGTTGGAACACAGGTTATTGTTGTTTGACTAGTCTGCCTATCATAATCATCATAATGCCATCAACTTTAAGTAAATTTCCCACTGTCAATTGTACCCAGAGATTCTCTTTTTAATATGTATGTATCTAGGGCCTTCATTTCCCTAGGGCGGGAAAACGAAGGTCCCAGATACATACATACATGAAGACCTTCATTCTGTCCGATGAAGGTCACATCGACCATACAAAGATTGTTAGGGACCCCTCTCTGTAGAAATCAGTGAAGCCAAGATATAGGTGCTTGAATTCATGGAGACTCAGGGAGGCCCTTGTATTTTAGCTTTTTGGGCAACAGGAAGGGCTGCACTCTGGCCAAACAGGGCATCCTGTTAGATCTTAAAAAGTGGAGACTATTTTGTCCCCAGGTTATAATTTTATTTAATAGTAGTGGAACCTATTGCCCCATTTCTTGTGACTAGCAGCTTTTATTTTTTACCCCCCAGTGAGATAGGCAAATTAATCATCGTGATTAACATGATGTGATGGGCCATACATGAATGTAAAGCACCCCAGATAAGGTTTTTTCAAATGTAAAGGCGACCCTGTGAGGCTAGCATTCTGGTCCACTCCTTTGTCTCCAGAGTCAGGGTGGGGGTGGATGGAAATGGGGGTGGACCCAAGTGACAGTTAACAAAAAATACAGCCAAAGAGACAGTCACGGGCCAAGGCAATAGCTCAGCTTTAGTGAGTGGCCTTCTCCAATCTTCTAGGCTTTGCAGTTGCTCTGTCCTTGGAATTGCAGTCATATCTCCCTGAAATGCCTCCACAGGAGGCTGTGGAAACTCCTCTCTATCCCCATTTGGCTCATTAGGTCGGCCTTCCCCTTGCCACTGTATCTAAAGTAGACCTCAAATTTGTAAGTGTTCATTTAACATTGATATAGCACTTTCTTTTCTTTCTCTTTTTTTTTTTTTTTTTTGGTCAAGGGGATTGAACTCAGGGGCACTTTACCACTGAGCCATATCCCCAGCCCTATTTTGTATTTTAGTTACAGACAGGGTCTTGTAAGTTCTTGTAAGTGACAGTACCATCTTAAGGAAAAAGTTTTGATTTCTCACCCAAGAACCTTTCTGAGAAAGGTGAAAAACCAGCCTCTACCTCAGAGCAAAGCCTGTCCAAGGAAGGGACATGACCTTTGTCCTTGGAAAGACCCACAGAGCACTCCTAGGCACATTCCCACCCTGCTAAATTGTTTATCTACAAATAACAGGAGAGATCTGCTGCCCCAGGTGTCCCTGACTCAGTCAGGCTAGGTGGGGATCCATAGCAACCCCCTAGCAGCCACCAATCAGCATGAGACAGGGAAATACCTGGGATGCCAGATGACCCTCCCAGTAGTTTATGGTGGTTGATAACATATTGGGAAACCATGTAGTTCAGCATGAACACCCCTCTTGGCTTAAACAAATCAGTTCAAATGAATACCCCTTTTGTACTGACCAATCACCCTTACCCAACTTGTTCCCGCCAGTGAATGTGCTCATCATGTTTTAGAGTTGTTATTTGATTTTCCCGTGGTGTGTGATGATTTGCTAAGAGATGCTATGATGTATGTGGGGGTCCCTGCCTTCTCCAAAGAATGTATAAAACTACTGCAAACCCTGGGCTTGGGGCCTGTCAGCATCACCAGTTGCTGTGTGTGCGAGCGGAGGACCTAGCTAGCTCACAATAAACACCTCTTTGCTATTTACGTTGATCTTGGTCTCTGGTGGTCTTTTGGGGGTCCCGAATTCGAGCATAACAAAGGACCATAGCAACCCCATCCTTAACTGCCCACATTAGGACCTGCCCTGCTCTAATCCCTGAGCCTGCCCCATAAGAGTTGAGGAACTCAAGCCTGTATTGCCTATCTCCATCTATGGAGAGATGGCCTTTATTTGTTAGCTCTGACAAATAAACTTTCCTGTGCATCTCTGCCTGGTCTCTGTGTTTCATTTCTCGCTTGCCCGTCTTCTGGTCCTCGCTTTCCTTTGAGTCTTACTGAGTTGCTTAGTAACTTGGTGTTGCTGAGGCTGGCTCTGAACTGGTGATCCTCCTGCCTCAGCCTCCCAAGCTGCTGGGATTACAGACATGCACCACCACCAAGCCTGATCCAGCACTTTCCATGTGCCAGGTAAGCTTCAAAGCTCTTTTAAAAATATTAATTCATGAGGCTGGGGTGGTGGCTCAGTGGTAGAGCGCCTGCCTAGCATGTGTGAGGCACTGGGTTCGATTCTCAGCACCACATATAAGTAAATTAAAAAATAAGGGTCCATTGGCAACTAAAAAATAAAAAATATTAAAAAAAATACTAATTCACCTCAGCAATTTAGCGAAGCCCTAGCAACTTAATGAGACCCTATCTCTAAATAAAATACAAAAAAGGCCTGGGGATGTGGCTCAGTGGTTAAGTGCCCCTGAGTTCAAAACCCCCAGCCCCCTCCAAATAATTAAATTCTCATATAGCCCTACAAGGAAAGTACTATAATTTCTCCCATTTTACAGGTAAGGATACCGAGACAACAAGATAAAGTAACATGCTGAATGTCACACAGCTAGTAAGTACACATGGAAGCTCAGACAGGCCTTGCACTTTGCCATTATATTAAAATGCTTTTTCTTTTAACCAAGTGCGGCTAAGACTCACCATTGATTTCACAACTCACTGTCATTACTGCCACCTCTCATTTAAGAGTCTTGAAACTTTCTCTATTTTGCTTACCAGTGTACCCTTCAGCACTCTTACTTTGCCAGACACCAAGAAGGCTCTTAATACACAGTTGATGAAAGAGATTCGCACCTAACAAAAATATCTGAAAGCCCCAGGAAACCGGAGACTTGCCTGGTTCAGAGCTTCGCAAATGGTAATAAGTAGCACTTCTAGGTGATTTACTTTATTCTTCAGTGACAAAGCTGACAAGAGATCACAGGGTTGTTTGGTTTTATATTTCTTTATTCTTTCATTTGTCCCGTCCAGCAGGACACATCAACGTGGGCAGCGAACCTAGATGGGGAGGAATGAAGGGACAAGAGACACGGAAGGTGACAGCAAGACAAAAATTCTGATCAAGCTGCAAACTTTTATTTTTCACACAGGGGTATTTATATGCTGGGGATGGGGAAGCTCTCTAATCAACAATTGCTGGATGTGGGTGGTAAAACTGCCAGCTGCAAGATGTCTGATGATCCTGATAACCGCAGGATGTTCCAGGGAGATAGGTAGCTGCAGGATGCCTCCCAGGCAGGATGTCTCCCAGGGGGCTGTCAGGCTAATCTTTGAAGGAGAATTTCCTTCTAGTCCCTGACATTCATTAATTTAAAAATACTTAACATTTACGAGTCTCAAGTTAAAATACATGATAAGATGCAAATTGCAGAAGAGTAGTAAAGGTAGTGATACCTTTGCTGAGTTACCTTTGCTGATTACCAATGCTGAGCTCTGTTTTCCCAGATGCACTTGACTTGGTCCAGGAGATGCCTTGGGATGGCCAAAAGCTGAGAAGTAAATGTACAAGGGAGAATGGCCAAAGGTGGAGTGATCCAGGCAGGAAGGAGCAGCCCAGAAGGCATTCTTTAACAACTTTTACAATTCCCTTCAGGAAGGAACAATTCCTGCAACAGGTTACCTTAGCTACAGGTTGGAGCAGGAGAAAGTTATCTTGGTAAAGGCAGAGGAAGGACTCTGCAGGCATTAACATTTCAATGCCCCAGAGGCAGCCTTCAACTTCCCAGACCCAAACCATCCTCTGTCTGATTACCTATCTATATTGACTGCCTGTCTTTAACCTTGCTTCAATGGAGTCCCATTATGCAAACAATACTTACTAAGTAGTAAGTCTGGAGTAAGCCTTTTTATTTCTATATTGCTTTTATTAATTTATTTTCCGTGCTGGAGATTGAACCTAGGCTTCAAGCATGCTAGGGTAGCACTTCCCCTGAACTACATCCCCAGTCTTTCTAAAATTTTGAGACAGGTTCTTGCTACGTCGCCCAGGTTGATCTGGAACTTTGGATCCTTCTGCCAAAGCCTCGGAGTCGCTGGGATTACAGACATGCACCAGGGCGTTCAGCTAAAGGCGTTTATCCGGTTGAAGGCTGATAATCTTCTGGTAACTTCCCAAAGAATGAACTATGTTCTGTCTTAATTTCTTTTCTTTGGTGGTGGTGGTGGTGGGGGGAATACCGGGATACTGGGGACTGAACTCAGGGCACTCAACCACTGAGCCACCTCCCCAGCCCTATTTTGTATTTTATTTAGAGACAGAGGCTCACTGAGTTGCTTAGCGCCTCGTGGTTGCTGAGGCTGGTTCTGAACTCGCGATCCTCCTGCCTCAGCCTCCCAAAGTGCTGGGATTACAGACATGCGCCACCGCGCCGGGCCTGACTTCATCTCGTTGCTGAGGTTCCTAAAATATCGACAGCAGTGAGCACTGGAAGCTTTTCTCCAGCGCAATTCAACATGCCAGGTCAAGCACCCGGACCGCAACCGGACCCAGGAATTTCGGGCTGGCGCACAAGCGCCCGACGCCCGGCCTGACGCCTACCACAGCCCGCGGTTAACAAGCCCAGCAAGTCCAAGCGCCGGGACTGCTAGTTCGGCTTTGCCTGTAGGCGGAAGTGAGGGCGGGGCTTGTTTGGGACCCGCCCCGGAAGTGGGTGGAACGTCGCACACCCGAGTCGGGTCGCGGCCGAGGCCGGTCCTGGCTTTGTAGCTCGCTCAAGATGGCGGCGCAGCC
>NW_025999968.1:56192639-56201376 GCF_001458135.2 Marmota marmota marmota
CGGGCAGAGCCGGGGCCAGCCTTGGGCCCTTTGCGGGTCCTGCGCCTCCCTGGCACCGAGGCCCCGGCTCTGGGTCACTGGGCTCTCCTCTTGCCCTTCGGACGCTCTGTTTCGGGTCCCTGGGAGCTCTTGGAAATCCTTCTAGCATTTCTAGTATCTGGAACCTTAGGGAGTGGTCCCACGGACTTAGAATGTCACGATCTGAAAATGTGGGTGTGGCTTTCTCACCTGATTATCCAGGAAAAGTTTATTTGACACTATTGGCATTCTTAGGTAAAAATGTATCTGCTGGCACTGAAATGCTGCGTGTTTGACACTTGTTTCATTCATTTAGCCTGACACGGACGAACACCTGGTAGAGTTCCAATTTAACATTTCCCCAATCCTGTGTGTTAAAAATCTGGTTTCATTCCCTTGATTATTTGTGAAGTTGATCATTTTTTTTCGCATTATTATTGTTTTGAACTCCCTGTTTAAATCATTTGCCCATTTTTCTAAATTCCTTTTTCTTGGGTTTGAGGGCAGGATCTTTATTGATTTATGAGAGTTGTTTACACATTCCGGAAAAAGGTTCTTTGGTTACATAACTGGCTTATTGAAAGAGGTAGTCTTTAGTAGTTGGGAGTATAGAGATCAGCTTTATTCTTATTACTGCCTTTAAATTTTATTAATTTCTTCCTCTCACCTGTGTGCATCTGGGCACTCTAACGTTTTCCTTGGCTTCAGATATGAGTCTGATCATGTCCAGTTTAAAATACCTATTCAGAGCTGTGGGGGGTGTGAGGCCCTAGATTCAGTCCCTAACACCAGAAATAATAAATAAAAATGAAATTTCTAATTTTAGCTTGGTGTGGTGGCGCAGGCCTGTAATCCCAGCAATTCTGGAGGCTGAGACAGGAGGATCACAAATTTGAGGCCAGCCACAGCAATTTAGTGAGGTCCTCAGCAATTTTAGGAGACCCTGTATCAAAAGACGACTTTTTAAAAGTTTTGCAGAACATGACCAGTTTGAGTCATTTTCAGTCAAGCCCAGAAACCTGTAGTGGACAATAGGAGTGACTTGGTTTTTTAACTGGTTCTGCAATTTGGTTGTTTTATCTTCCTGGCCTCCTTGCACTTGCTGTCTCTGCCTCTTTATGATTGAAGTGGGAAGCCTGATGTGGCACTGGCCTGTTAATCTCGGCTATTCTGGAAATTGAAGCAGGAGGATTGTAAATTTGAGGCCAGTTTGGGCAATTTATCAAGATCCTGTTTCAAAATAGAAGGATTGGGGATGTAACCCAAGTGGTAAAATGCCCCAGAGTTCAAGTGCCAGTTATACCCCAACCCCCAAATATTTAAGTGAGAAATCAAACAAAATCAAGGGTCAAAACTGTCTAAATTGTGCTTTGGCTAGCATGCTTGAGGCCTTGGGTTCCATGCTCATTACTGCAACACAAAACAAACAAAACAGTCTTCAAGAAGGCAGTTTCGGGCTGGAGTTGTGGCTCAGTGGTAGAGCACTTGCCTAGCATGTGTGAGGCACTGGGTTCAATTCTCAGCATTGCATATAAATAAATAAAATGAAGGTACATCAACAACTAAAAAAAAAAAAAGAAAGAAAGCAGTTTTGTTAGCTGGCTGGCTCCATGCAGCAGCTGTCAGTGTGCTAGGTCTTTCTTTTGTGGGTAATATGATCTGTTTGGAACCTAATTGACAAGAGGTTTCCCATCTGCAGCTTCTGGACAGTATCTCTACCAGTCTCTGCTTTTGCTTCAGGATAGGAGTTGGCAAGCTTGTGGGCCAAATCAGCGTAGCACCTGTTTTTGTATAGCATGTGAGATCAGGACAATTTATACAGTTGTAAATGATTGGGGGAAAAAATCAAAGAATATTTTGTGACATAACAAAAATTATATGAAATACAGTTTCAGTTTGCATAGTTTTATTGGAGCACACCCATACCCATTCATTTGCCTACAGCTGTCAGATGCTTCTATTAAGAGAGGGTATAAAAATTAATGAGCTTTTGCATTTGTCAGAAACCATAGAATTTGGGCTGGGGTTGTGGCTCAGCAGTAGCACACTTGCCTGGCATGTGTGAGGCACTGGGTCCGGTTCTCAGCGCCATGTATAAATAAATAAAGGTCTATCAATAACTAAAAAAAAAATTTAAAAATTAAAAAAAAATGTTTAATAAAAACCATAGAATTCAAGTGTCAAAGGGAACCTCCTTAGTATGTACAAATTTTAATCAGGAAAAGATCTCTCTCTTTCTCTCTCTGCTGTGCTGGAGATGGGTGGAATGCAGGGCCCTGGATACCATAGGCAAATGCTATTAACACTAAGCTACATCCACAGCCCACTATATATTAATTTAAAAAAAAAAATTATTTAGGAAGTCCGAGATCCAAAGTGACAAGACTTTAAAAATATTTGTGCTTTTTTTTTCTCTCCTTTTTTTTTTTTTTTATATAATATTTATTTTTTAGCATTTGGCAGACACAACATCTTTGTTTGTATGTGGTGCTGAGGATCGAACCCGGGCCCCACGCATGCACTTGAGCCACATCCCCAGCCCCTCTCTCTCCTTTTTTAAGTAAAATGCTTATACCATTTCTTTGTTGTTGATTCCTCACACCCTTTCAGAAATCCTCTCTGGGTTTAGCCTACACAAGCACTCTTCACTGCCTCCTCTTCTCCCAATGCATATGTCACTTTTGGGGGTTTCGATTATTAATATGGTTTGTTCTTACTCTTAACTTTATGCTCATGTGCCAGTGTACTATAATTGCATTTTCTTTTCTATATGGCTTTTTATTTTCCCTGAAGTTAATAATTAACTTACATTTTATTTGCTTTATTTCTTTGTGCTGATCACTCAGTAATCCAGATTTTCAGAGGAACTGGGAAATCTTTTCCAGATGTGTTCAGATACACCCAATATTTTGTCAGTTTGTTACTGGAGTCTGGCCAGAGGCCCAGCTATAGGGACCCCAACAAAGCAGGTGGGGCAAATGGAAAAAGTAATTGCGAAACAGGAAACCGACTTAATTTCCTTCCATAGGGAAGGAAAGGGGTGCCAGATCTCCTTAGCTTTGGTTTCAGAGGTTCTGAGATGAGCTTTAGGTTTAAGTAGAGGAGGAATTGGGGCAGACAAGAGTTATGCATAATTAAGTAGATTTGGTCAAAATGTGATCTGATTGATCCTTATATCAGTTTTGGTCTCACAATTTATCTTTGTAAAGGAAATTGCCCTTGTTCAGGGGATAATCTCTATTTGCTTTGTAGGATTTTTATCTGTCAGACCTGTGATCCTGGAGAGGGGTCATTTGGTTCCTATAAGATGATTGCTTCTGCTTAGGGGGCAGTCTCATCATGGGGTGATCTGCCTGCAAGGCTCCCAAGTACTAGACATTTCTAGCATTCTGTAGGGGATCTGGAACAGGATGTTGTAAAAGCTGGCAGATGAATGTTCCTGCAAGCGTTGCAGATACCTTAGTTATTCCCATCTTGGCAGCCTTGGTCTTGAAACAGGATGAGACTGGAAGGTAAATTTAGTGCTAATAAACTTTGAATTACCAGTTTTGGGATCTACTTCTTAAGTGATTACGTGTGTAGGTGCAGAGTTGAGTGGGAATCTGTCTCCCCAAAATTTAAGATAAAAAAGGAGACAGATAAAAATTGAAGTCAGAGGGCTGGGGATATAGCTCAGTTGGTAAAGTGCTTCCCTCACATGTACAAAGTTCTGGGTTCAATCCCCAGTACCACACATACACACAAAAAAATGCAGTCAGAGATGTCAAATTTTATTCTGCTTTTAGTTACCAATTGTGAAGGGTAACTACAGGTCCAAGTGAAGAGTCTGCTTTTTTAAAAAATATTTTATTAGTTATTAATGGACCTTTATTTATTTATTTGTTTATATGCGGTGCTGAGAATCGAACCCAGTGCCTCACGCATGGGAGGCAAGCGCGCTAACACTGAGCTTCAATCCCAGGCCCAAGAGTCTGCTTTTTAGGCAAAGGCACCCTCTTTAAGTTCCTGTTACAAGTTGAGAGTCATTGTTGTTTGAGGACTTCCCTTTAATGTTTTTCTCAAATTCCTTCTCCTTTTTCTGTCTCTCCATCCCAGATATTTTTCTTTTGGGATTTACTCTTTGCAAGCATTATAGTTTAGTGACTGACAACACAGGCTCTGGAGCCTGCCCTCCTGGGTTCAGATTCTGATTGATAGGTAACTGGATGTCACCTAACTTTTTTTGGTACAGGGATTAAGCCCAGGGTGCTTTACTACTGAGTCACATCCCCAACCCTTTTTATTTTTATTTTGAGACAGGGTCCCACTACGTTGCTTAGGGCCACACTAAATTGCTGAGGATGGACTTGAACTTGCAGTCCTCCTCTTCAGCCTCCTGAGTTGCTGGGATTACAGGCATATGCCACCGTGCCTGGCCTATTGCCGGATATATTAACTGTAACGTTTTAGAGATTTTCTTTTGCATACTGCATTGTCTTTATTTATTTTTTGTTTCTTTTCCTGTGTATTTTTGGTTTCTAATTTTATGCATTTTCAGATGTGTGGAGATAGTTAGCTTTCAGTTTACATTTTCAAGTGAGATACTAAAAGCTGTTAGATGTTCCTGCGTGAGTAGGGCTAGTCCTACTGATGGGCTTCACTATTGGGTTAATCAAGTAGGAAACAGCCATTTTATTGAGACCACTGCACATAAGTATGTGGTAGACCCTAAAGAATGGGAAAGTCTGTTTAAAACAACCAAAAGAATTGAATTTTTTTAAAAAATGAGAACAACAAAAGGAGATGCTATCAGTAGTAACTGTTTTATAAGATGTTAATCATATTGGGTAAGATGGTAAAAGAAGGTAAATGGGATGTCTTATTTCTTACAATTGTATGTGAATTTACAGTTATTTTCAAATAAAAATAGCTATCTAGAGGGCTAGGTAGAATTATAAAAGAACCAAATAGAACTTTTAGAAGTCAGTTTCTAGAGAGGAGTTCCACACCTAGTCATCTGCCATGACATGTAGAATCCTGGCTGCTAGCTATTCTGGTAGTTTGGCATGAGAGAGGGAGGTAGGAGTATCAAGTTGTTGCCTTTGCTCACATGTTTTTGAAACAGGAGGTCAGGGACCTCCCCCCAAAACAGGAATCCTTAGGATTAAGACTTCTCAGGGGAAGTAGGATGACCAAGCTAGCTCTCAGTCTTATGGGGTTAACAGCCGTACCAGAAAATTAGGAGTTAAAAAGTGCACCAGTCCTTAAAGCTATGGGAGTATGATATCATGCCAGGAGATGGATGGCAGGCAAGAAGTTAGCTCAGCCTTCTGGGGTTTTGTGGTCAGCAGAAATGCCAAGAAGCTAGAGCCAGACAAAGCAAAATCACCAAGACAAGGCCGCTGGGACAGGACAATAGTCTGCAATGTTCTAAAAAATAACATTAGAGACTTTCCCACACGATAAGGGGCAAATTCCAGATTGTGAGGGGCAAATCCATGTGTGTAATAGTCACAGAAGTAACCCACAGTTATCTTTATCCTGTCAGCACAGTAAATGGGATCTGTAGAAGTTCTTATAATGCAGAGCTTGCTGCCTGCCTGTTCTCCCAGCTACTCGGGAGGCTGAGGCAGGAGGATTGAAAGTTTAAAGCCAGCCTGGACAATTTAGATTTTGTCTCAAAATTTAAAAAAAGGCGGGGGGGGGGGACTTGCCTTGCACATGTGAGACCCTGGGTTTGATCCCCAGTCCTGAAAAAAAGAGGTAAAGAGGCCGGGCGCAGTGGCCCATGCCTGTAATCCCAGGTGCTTGGGAAGCAGAGGCAGGAGGATCCTGAGTTCAAAGCCAGCCTCAGCAATTTAGCGAGGCGCTTAGCAACTTGGTGAGACTCTGTCTCTAAATAAAATACAAAATAGGGCTGGGTTGTGGCTCAGTGTTCAAGTGCCCCTGAGTTCAATCCCTAGTAAGGTCCCCCTCCCCCCAGCAATAAAAAAAGATCCTGATGGCTTCCATCTCCTTCCCCATACTTTGCCCAATGTGATTTTCATCTGGCTGTTCATCTCTTTTGTGTGTGTGTCATCCTTTACAATGAACCAATAAACATAATTAATTCTTTCTTTGAGTTTTGTTAGCTATTTTAACAAATTATCATATAGGTAGGGATGGTGTGAACCCCCAACCTGTGAAGTATAGGAGATCTGAACTTGAAATTGGCATCTGAAGTGGGGTCTGTCTTGTGTCTGCATTAACTCCAGGTATTTAGTGTTGGAATTAAGAGTTGGAGAATTTTTTTGCTGGTGTGGGAAAAATCCACACTTTTTTTTTTATCAGAACTATTATGAGAGTATAGAAAAACTTTTCCCCCTAAAACCTCACATTTGGTTTGTTCATTAATCCATTAATGGGCATTTGGGTTGTTTCTCCCATTTGGCTTTTGTGAATAATGCTCTTTGAATTTGGACATACAGATATCTCTTTCAGTTCCTTTGGGTCTAAACCTAGAAGTAGAATTACTAGACTATATGGTGATTCCCTTTAAAAAACAAACAAACAAACAAACTTATTTATTTATTTTTGAGATGGAGTCTTATTATGTTGCCCAGGCTGAAACAGTCCTTGCTCAGCCTCAGGCAGTCACAGGCACAGGTGCCACCACACCTGGCTTATATTTAAATTTTTGAGGAGCCACCATTCTGTTTTTTCATAGCAGCTGCACCATACATTCCTAGCAACTGTTAACCTAAATAACAATGTAGAGAATAGCTCTTCAAAATGAAGAGTTAATTGGGAAAAGCAAGCTGTTGGCAATGCAGAATATGCTGGCAGAGTAAGTATGGACATAGGAAACGTGTGCTGTTAGGCAGATATTTGTGAGGACCCTTCCTTTATGGCCTTCCTGGGTTCTATTTTTTTAGGGTTTGACACAAGTTGACTCCATTTTGGTAGTGACAACTTTCACACAACAGAAAAAAAAAATTCCAGTTTCTGTATATCCTTGACAACACTTGTTATTTTCTGTTTTTTGTTTTCTAAATAGTAGCCAATCTAATGAGTGAGATAGCATCTAAGTGTGGTTTTGATTTGTATTTCCCTAATTGTTAATGATGTTGAACATCTTTTCATGTGTTTTGTTTAGTGGCCATTTATACACCTTGGAGTCCTTTGCTCATATTGTTAAATTGTAGGAGTTCTTTATATATTCTGGATATTAATCCCTTGTCAGATATTTGATTTGCAGATATTTTTCCTATTCTGTAAATTGTCTTTTCACTATATGTGTCTTTTGATGCATAATTTAAATTTATGACAGTTATATTTGAGAAATCATTCTCAAATCCAGTGTCATGAAGCTTTTCTCCTGTGCTTTCTCCTAAAGTTTTTTTTTTTTTTTAATAGTTTTAGCTCTTTGATTCATTTTGATCTAATTTTTGTATGCGTTAAGATAATGTGCATATCCAGTTTTCCCAGGCTCTTATGTCAAAGACTGGCCATTTTTCCCATTAAATGATCTTGGCACCATATACATGAAGGTTTATATGTATGTGGACTCTTCACTGTCTTGATCTTAGTCCACTAGTTTTCCATTGTCACAGGAATCTAGAGCTTACCACCATCAGTTTCTCCAGGGAACAGACCTTCATTCTTGTATAGGATTACCTAAGGCAATTTCAAGGCTACTCACGGTGAGGAAGGATCTGGTATATCTTTTTTTCTTTTTTGATATTGGGGATTGAACTCATGCACTCAATCATTGAGCCACATTCCCAGCCCTATTTTGTATATATATTTTTAAGAGACAGGGTCTCACTGAATTGCTTAGTGCCTCATAGTTGCTGAGGCTGGCTTTGAACTCACAATTCTCCTGTCCTAGCTGAAGCTTTGTATATCCAGTTAAATATCACTACTCTCATATCAAGTGCATCTCCATTCAAATCTTTTTTTTTTTTTTTGGTACTGGGGATTGAACTCAGGGCCACGTGACCACTGAGCCACATCCCCAGCTCTGTTTTTATATTTTTTAATATTTATTTTTCAAGTATCAGCGGACACAACATCTTTGTTTGTATGTGGTGCATGAGGATTGAACCCGGGCCGCACGCATGCCAGGCAAGCGCGCTACCACTTGAGCCACATCCCCAGCCCCCCCACCCCAGCTCTGTTTTGTATTTTATTTAGACACAAGGTCTCACTGAGTTGCCTAGCGCCTCCATAAGTTGTGAGGCTGGCTTTGAACTCTTGATCTCATGCCTCAGCCTCCGGAGCTGCTGGAATTATAGGCGTGCACTACCACGCCTGGCTTCCATTCAAATCTTTATTACCTGAGACCCTTGAGGATTTCCCCTATTATTTATTTATTTTGTGGTTCTGGGAATCAAACCCAGGGCCTGGTGCATGCTAGGGAAGCACTCTTACCATTGAGTTACATCTCAGATTTTCCTTATTTTATATGAGCTCAGTTCTTTCTTTAAAGGATATATATATATATATATATTTTTTTTTTCCCCCACTCAGACAAGGTTTAGTTTATTATTTTATTTTTTTTAATTTTTATTGTTGGTTGTTCAAAACATTACATAGTTCTTGACATATCATATTTCACACTTTGATTCAAGTGGGTTATGAACTCCCATTTTTACCCAATATACAGATTGCAGAATCACATCAGTTACACATCCACTGATTTACATATTGCCATACTAGTGTCTGTTGTGTTCTGCTGCCTTTCCTATCCTCTACTATC
>NW_025999968.1:56202397-56249658 GCF_001458135.2 Marmota marmota marmota
GATGCATGGTATTATCTCTACTCCTTTATATTGTCTAAGAGTTGCCCTGTGACATAATATATGATCTATTTTTGAGAAGGATCCATGTGCTGCTGAGAAAAAAGTGTAACTGCTTGATGTTGGGTGGTATACTCTATATATGTCAATTAGGTCTAGGTTATTAATAGTGTTATTGAGTTCTATAGTTTCCTTATTCAACTTTTGTTTGGAAGATCTGTCCAGTGGCGAGAGAGGTGTGTTGAAGTCTCCCATGATTATGGTATGGTGGTCTATTAGACTCTTGAACTTGAGAAGAGTTTGTTTGACGAACATAGCTGCACCATTGTTTGGGGCATAAATATTTATGATTGTTATGTCTTGTTGGTGTATGGTTCCCTTAAGCAGTATGTAGTGTCCCTCTTTATCCCTTTTGATTAACTTTGGCTTGAAATCTATTTTATTTGATATGAGTATGGACACTCCTGCTTGTTTCCGAAGTCCATATGAGTGATATGATTTTTCCCAACCTTTCACCTTTCAGTCTATGTATGTCTTTTCCTATCAAATGCGTCTCCTGTAGGCAGCATATTGTTGGATATTTTTTTTGATCCATTCTACTAGCCTGTGTCTCTTAATTCATGAGTTTAAGCCATTAACATTTAGGGTTATTATTGAGATATGGATTGTTCTTCCAGCCATATTTGTTTATTTATGTTACTTAACATGGTTTGTTTTTCCTCCGTGATTATTTTCCCCCCTTTACTGTCCTACCTCCCACTGTTGGTTTTCATTGTTATTTTCCATTTCCTCTTCCTGTAATGTTTTGCTGAGGGTGTTTCGAAGAGATGATTTTCTAGCTGCAAATTCTTTTAGCTTTTGTTTATCGTGGAAGATTTTAATTTCATCTTCCATCCTGAAGCTTAATTTCGCTGGATACACAATTCTTCAATGGAACCCATTTTCTTTCAGCGTTTGAAATATGTTGTTCCAGGATCTTCTAGCTTTCAGCGTCTGTGTTGAAAGATCAGCTGTTATCCTGATTGGCTTACCCCTAAATGTAATCTGCTTCCTTTCTCTTGTAGCTTTTAAAATTCTCTCCTTATTCTGTATGTTGGGCATCTTCATTATAATATGTCTAGGTGTGGATCTCTTATGATTTTGCGCGTTCGGCGTCCTGTAGGCTTCTAGGATTTGGGATTCTGTCTCATTCTTCAAGTCTGGGAAGTTTTCTCGTATTATTTCGTTGAACAGATTGCTCATTCCTTTGGTTTGGACCTCTATACCTTCCTGTATCCCAGTGACTCTTAAGTTTGGTCTCTTTATGTTATCCCATATTTCTTGGATGTTCTGCTCATGGTTTCTTAAGAGTCTCGCTGAGCTGTCTGTTCTTTTCAAGTTGAAATACTTTGTCTTCATTGTCTGATGTTCTATCTTCTAAGTGTTCTACTTTGCTGGTAGTATTCTCATTTGAGTTTTTAAGTTGGTTTATTGCTTCCTGCATTTCTAGGATTTCTGTTTGTTTGTTTTTTATAACCTCTATTTCCCTGTATAGTTGATCTTTTGCTTCTTGGATTTGTTTATGTAATTCATTGTTGAAGTGATCTTTCATTGTCTGATTTTGCTGTCTAATGTCTTCCTTGAGACTCTAGATCATCTGAAGCATGTATATCCTGAATTCTTTTTTTTTTTTTTTAATATTTATTTATTTTAGTTTTCGGCAGGCACAACATCTTTGTTTGTATGTGGTGCTGAGGATCGAACCCGGGCCGCACGCATGCCAGGCGAGCGCGCTACCGCTTGAGCCACATCCCCAGCCCAATCCTGAATTCTTTATCTGACATTCCATCTGCTGCAGATATTACCTATTCTGAAGTTGAGTTGACCTGCATTGCTTGTGGTCCTTTCTTTCCTTGTCTTTTCATACTGCTCGCGTTTCTTTCTGCTTGGTGAAACTGTTGTGTTATTGAATTTTCCCCCTATATATTTATGTTGCTCTTGTATAGTTGCAAAGTCTCCCGTGAAGGCGCGGGTGGCGGCTGTGCTCCTTCTCCAATTGGGGTGATCTGTCTATCACGCCAGCGGGCCGCTGGGCCCCTTCTCCGGTTCGCGTGGTCTGCCTACCTTGCGGGCAACGGCTGGGCCCCTCCTCCAATAGGGGTGATCTGACTACCACGCTGTCAGGCCGCTGGGCCTGTTCTCCAGGTTGCAGGTCTGCCTACCTTGCAGGCGCAGGCGGCGGCTGTGCCCCTCCTCCAATTGGGGTGATCTTTCAACTAGGCCAGCAGGCCGTTGGGCCCCTTCTCCGGGACGTGCGGTCTGCCTACCTTGCGGGTGGCAGCTGGGCCCTTCCTCCAATTGGGGTGATGTGTCTACCACGCTGGCGGGCTGCTGGGCCTGTTCCCCCGGTCGGTCGCAGGTCTGCCTACCTTGCTGGCGCGGGCAGCGACTCTGTCCCTCCTCCAATTGGGGTGATGTGTCTACCACGCCGGCGGGCCTCTGGGCCTGTTCTGCCGGTCGGTTACAGGTCTGCCTTCCTTGCAGGTGTGGGCGGTGGCTCTCAAAGGATATATTTTTTAAAAAATATTTTTTAGTTATACATGGACACAATATTTTTATATTGCTTATTTATTTTTATGTGGTGCTGAGGATTGAACCTGATGCTTCTCATGTGTGAGGCAAGTGGTCTGCATCTGAGCCACAACCCCAGCCCAAAAGGATATATTTTTATTGGTACATTATAATTATGCATAATAGTAGAGTTCATTATGCTGTACTTGTATATGTGAATAGCATAATTTGATCAGTCTCATTCCCTAGTACTTTTCCTTCCCCTCCCTCCATTCCTTCTTTCCTTCCTTCCTTAGGGCACTTAACCACTGAGTCACATCCTCAACCCTTTAAAAAATTTTTTATTTTGAGACAGGATCTCACTACGTTGCTTAGCCCTTGCTAAATTGTTGGGGCTGGCTTTGAACTTAAGGTCCTCCTTCAACATTCTGAGCCCATGGGATTACAGGTGTGCGCCACCATGCCCAGGTAGAATTCATTTTTCACTGCTTTCCTCTTTGCTTATATGAATCTCTTAAGAATTAAGTGAGAATTGACATTCCTACCATCACACTCTACCTTACATTTAAATTCCTAGTATAGTAGCATGGACCAGAATACCTTTTTTTTTTTTTTTTTTGGTACTGGGGATTGAACCCCAGGGGTGCTTAGCTGAGCTACATCCCCAGCCCTTTTAAAAAAATATATTATATTAGAAACAGGGTCTAGCTGAGTTGCTAAGTGCCTCCCCAGCTGCTGGGATTACAGGCATCTGTGCCCCCTCACCTGGCTCTGAATACCTTTTTTAACTCTAGACCTCACTTCTTATGAATATATGAAATGGAGCAAAAATAGAAGGACTGATCTCATGGTGGTTATGGTGGTTGAACTAGTCTTTGTCTCTTTGTTTGGTATCCAGAAGTTTTATACCCCAAGGCCATGCCTCAGGGTAAAATTTAGAATGGGTGAAGGTTGTTTCATTCTTATATAAATGGTAGAATTGGGACTGAAAGATCTAAGCACTGGCATGTTCTCATGTAGATTAATTTGAGAAAAAGCTTCTTGTACAAGATATAAATCTGGAAATTGATTTTCTTTAGAAATTTATGGTATTGTTCTTAAGAAAGTCTTAATTATATATATTCCATATTTTATAAACATATACTGTAGAAAGTCCGAAATGCATGTTTTCTAATTTGAAAAGCAGTCTTTACAGGATATGATTTTTCAAATGTGTAGTATTTCACCTAATGAGTGGTACTGAGGACTTTGTGGATCATCTGAAAGCAAGTGTGGACAAAGGAAAAATTGACCTTTTTCTGACACCTGGTGGCAGCAACTGAGCATTGTAAATGTCCTTGGCTTGCTTTAGATTTAATCTAGTTTGGGGAACTCTTAACACTTACCATAGTGCTCCCTATTCTTTTTGTTTTTCTTCTTCAAATATGAGTAAATTTGTTCAAAATGAACACAAAAAAGATTGTATGGAAATTCTCTGCATAGTAAAATTTTCAACCCTCAACCTTTTATTATTTATTTATTTATTTAAAAAAATTTAAAAATATTTATTGTTAAGTTTTAGGTAGACACAATATCTTTATTTTACATTTATGTGGTGCTGAGGCTCAAACCCAGTGCCTCGTGCATGCTAGGTGAGCACTATACCACTGAGCCACAACCCTAGCCCCTCAATCTTTTATTTTTTTAAAAAAGATTTAAAAATTTTTTGTTGTTGTTGTAGATGGACACAATACCTTTATTTATTTATTTTATGTGGTGCTGCGGATCAAATCCTGTGCCTCACACATGCGAGGCAAGCTCCCTCCCACTGAACCACAATCCCAGCCCCTTAACCTCAACCTTGTAAAACCATATGTACATTTTTGTACATTTGCTGTCTACATCATTCAGGAAATTAAGAGAGTTCCTATAGTATGAGGTTAATCGACATATTCTTTAATAAAATAGTATCTTGAAGGGGTTGGGAGTTGTGAATAAAATCAGACTTAAAAGCCTTGGAATAAGAATGGTCTGTTGCATTGGAACTAATATTTGATATTGTTCGAAGAATTTCTAGATGCATACTGTGCCAATGTCACACAATTGTAATGAACCTAAGAGTTATAAACCAAGTCAAAGGGTCCAGTAGTGACTGTTCAAGAGACCATCAGAAAAACCTGTCATGAAGCAAGTTCATTAGATCCAGTACACTAAGGAGACCCTCTCCCACACAATTGTGTTTCAGAGTAGGATGATTAGGATGTTTATAGGATTTTAGGACCTTGGCTGAGTCATTTTAAGGTAGGTAGCCGTTGGGGATTGGGCCATTGTGGATGGATACAAGAAGGCAAGGGTTTTGAAACAAGTCTTGATATGTAAGTTGTTTAGTTGGTTTCCAAGAATCTTCTGTGTTGTATTTCCCAGATATATCCTGGAGCTAAGTCATTTTTGTACAGCCTCAGTTTGTTTCACACTAGGACAAATAAATTATATTGGATTTTGTTCTCTTTTAAAAGTAAGATCTAAATTAATTTACATGAATCATTGGTTTGTTTCAGCTTTGCCCGAAGTTTTTACATACAAATTCTACTAGTCATACTTGGCCATTCAGTGCAGTTGCTGAATTAATAGGTATGTAAATTGACATTTCATATATTATCTGTTGCTTGCACTTACAGTTTTAAAACTTTATTGAATAATAATATACGAGTGTACTTCAAAAATTTTTATCTTTAATAATATTAGTAGTAAGGCTTACCTAGCATAACAATTATGCAAAAGGGTGTCAAAATCACTGTTTAATTTTCCTTATAATATTACCCAAGTATTTCATAACATTTAGGATTCAATTTGCTAAGTTTGTACAGTGTTTATATTGAAAACATTTTCATTCTGATTATCAAAGTTAAAAATGAGAATTATGCTTCTCAATATATACTGAGTATATAATAGAGAATGTATATAATATATAGAATGGATTCGTTTTTCTGGTGTTATGAAGATTAATATGTTAGATTTGTGATAATAAATTCTTGCTTCATCCAAAAGATAGGATGAGCAGGGTCAAGGATTTTTATATATGTATGTACGTACGTATGTATGTTTTGCTGTATGGGGCTTGAACCAAGAACCTTGTACATGCCAAGCAAGCACTCTACCCCAAAGCTACATTCTTGGCCCTCTGTTTTTGTTTTGAGAAAAGGTCTCACTAAATTGTTGAGACTGGCCTCGAACCTGCAGTCCTTCTGCCTCAGCCTTCCTAGTCACTGGATTATAGACGTGAACTACCACATCCAGCTAGGATTTTATTTTAATAGTGTTGTAATGAACATTAAAAGAGGCAGGGTTGCAGTCAGATTTGCATTATGGGGTCATGATTCATGCAGATGAATATTTTTTAGGATTTTAGTATATGTTTTAAAAATATAGTAAAAGGACACTTTATTCTTAGGTATAATTAAATTCCTTATCAAGGAAGGATCCACGTGCAAGGAAAAGAAGGACTTTTTGAACAAGCACTTTTCTTTGTTATAGTTAGGTTTTTCCAAGTATTCCAACTAACACATGTATTTGGGTGATTCCCCCCCCCGCCCCAATTCTTGGAGTGGGTTTGCTTTAACATTGTAGTTCTTATTTTTATGGCAACCTGTTCCCATGACTTTCATGGCACTGTTTGGGGTATACCCCATTTTAAGTTTTTTTTTTTTAATTTTTTTTTAGAGAGAGAGAGAGAGAATTTTAATATTTATTTTTTAGTTTTCGGCGGACACAACATTTTTGTTTGTATGTGGTGCTGAGGATCGAACCTGGGCCGCACGCATGCCAGGCGAGTGCACTACCGCTTGAGCCACACTCCCCAGCCCAGCATTTTAAGTTTTTAATAAAATAGTATCTTGAAGGGGTTGGGAGTAAAAAGATTATTTAATTCTAGGCTGCTTTGTAGGCAGATAATTGAAAATATCTATAATACCTATAATAAGGTCTTCAAAATATATTTTGATTGGTTAAGGAATATTCAGATGAATCACGAGTTGATTTAATTTCTGGTACCATTAAAAAATCTTGGGTTGGGGCCGTGGCTCAGAGGTAGAGTGCTTGCCTACTATACATGAGGCACTGGGTCTGTTCCTCAGCACCACATAAAAATAAAATAAAGATGTTGTGTCCACCTATAACTAAAAAATAAATATTAAAAAAAAACTTTTGTTTTTAAATGTATTCCTTTATACTTACATGGTCTAAGAGAAATGAGTTGAGCTAAACAAGGATGTTAAGTATACAATAATAGAAATAAAAGCCAAAGAAACTTTTGTTAAACTGACAAGGGCTATGACTGTAGCTTATATATATGAATATGTAGCTTAACAGAAAATGAAATTGACTTTTCATTTATTTAATAAATGTTATGTACCTTCCATGTTAATTCATAGTGCTAGTTGACACTCAATTCTCAGTTTCCCTTATGATAGCCAGGCTGATCCTTTTCTTAATCTTCTCTGGGTTCAGTGATGTTTTACACTAATTTAGTGTGACAGGTACCAGTCTTTGCTCTATACTTAATATGAAGAGCTGTAGAAGGGATTAATTCTGCAGTAGACAATGAATATAGTTTCCTGTTTCCAAACCTTATGAATTCCTAAAAATTGTAGCTTTTAAAGTAGTCCTAAATGTGGTAATCTGTTGCTTGTTAAAGGATTGTTCTAATTGTTCTTTAAAATGCAAACTCAAAATTTCTCAAAACCTTTTGTGTCCCAGATAATGCTTATGATCCTGATGTGAATGCTAAACAGATATGGATTGACAAAACAGTGATAAATGACTGTATATGCTTGACATTCACTGATAATGGGAACGGTATGACATCAGATAAATTACACAAAATGCTAAGGTATGTAAAAATGTGCCACACATCTGAAGATCAAGGCTTTAAGTAGTTAAAAAATTCAATGTGTCATACTTTGTATCCTGTTTTGGTTTTTTTAAACATGAAATTTCATACACTCAGTGTGAGTGATTGCCTTCTGACCATATTTCTATTAAAACTTACCATGGGGGGCTAACTTTAAATAGATTGAGAGATTGAGAAAGCAGCATAAAGTAGTCCTAAGGTCTTGGGCTATAGGATCAGAGAATAGGATGCCAGTGTGAATCAAATGTGTCTGAAATGGAAACAGACTGTAGTATAGATACAGGGTAGAAGAAAAATTTAGAAGCATAGTTCTTTTGTTATCCCTTAAATGTTATGCTGCCAAAAGGTTTAGTTGATCCCATCATTAATCATATCACAGTAGGCTTGCTGAGAACAAGAGAATCATGAGCACTTAGAGGAAGAGGTTCATGGGGTAAAATCTCAAGTCCCAGGACCCCAGATTATAACTCGGCCAACTAATTGACCAGGATGTGCCGGCAGCGAGCTACTGTATTAGTACCTGTAATTCTTACACCCCTGTGATATAGATTTGATTTCCTTTGCTTCAGAGATGGGAAGATACATCAAGATAGATTAAAAGTAATTTGCCCAAGATGATATAGTCAGGAAGGTGAGGCCAGCATTTGGACCCAGGCTTTTTTAACTTGGTATTATACTTGCTGAATTTGAAAAAATTGAAGATTATGAGTGTTTATTTTTTAAATTTTTTCTTTTTCTTTTAGCTTTGGCTTCAGTGACAAAGTCACCATGAATGGTCATGTCCCGGTTGGATTGTATGGGAATGGCTTCAAGTCAGGTTCTATGCGTTTGGGTAAAGATGCAATAGTTTTTACCAAAAATGGAGAAACCATGAGTGTGGGCTTCTTGTCTCAGACCTACTTGGAAGTCATAAAAGCAGAACATGTTGTTGTTCCAATAGTGGCATTCAACAAACACCATATCCTTTTGATTTTGAAATAGAAGCTGTGGCGAAACTGAAAAAAATATTGGGAAGCATTCTACCCTTTTGCCTTTCTTCAGATTCTTGTTTTTTAATCACACCTATTCCAGTTTTTGTCTGTGTCAACTGCCTTTAACCCTACACCTGAAGCTCAGGGTTTGTTCTCTTTATTGGAATTGTGCTATGGAAATCCTGAATGTTAAGGTAGTTACATTTAACGTTAAATTATTTTCAAGGGCTGGGGGGATAACTTAGTGGTTATTGTGAACCTAGCATGAGTGAGACCCTGGGTTTGATCCCCAGCACCATAAAAATAAATAAACAACTTTTTCCATAGCTCTCCTTTTTATTTTAGGTTAATTATGGGTTAGTAAAGACTTCTGTGGTATGACTTGAAAATTTTGCTAATGATTATGAAAAGCAAGATAACTTTAGAAAAATTTTCTGACACATTGAAATATTGGAAGGCATTAAATTAAATTAGTAATAATATTAATAAACTTAATTTTTATCCTTTCTGATATTCATTTGAAATCAAACTGTCATTTTAAAATTTTGAAAATACTTGAGAAAATATTTTTCTGCTATTTATTAAAGTTAGTTTACATACTATATTTGTGAAAAGCATGTTGGTGATCTGAGTCTTTAACCAAGGACATACGTCAGATGATTAATTTAGCAGAATCAAAAGCAAGCCTTGCTGCGATTCTGGAACATTCTCTGTTTTCTACGGAACAGAAATTACTGGCAGAACTTGATGCTATTATGGGTAAGAAGGGGACAAGGATCATCATTTGGAATCTTAGAAGGTAAATGTAGACCCCAGCTAGTTGGTGACCATTTGGGAAGTAAAGTACATGTTTACGGTTGATTTCATTAAGTACATTCATTATTACACAAAGAAGAAATACATGGAAAGGTAATTTTGGTATAGTTAATGATTTATCTTTCTCAGGATATTTTACTGAAGTCACTTTGGCTTCAATTTGAAATACTAGAAAAGAATTCCTGTTTATGCCACTCAATCTCCATTAGCACTCTATTTTCAACCATTCTGCCTCTCTTCTCAAAAAAAAAGAAGAAGAAGAAGAAGACAAAAGTCCCAGGAACAAGTTCAGCTTATAGAAATCTTCCATTTTTGTCCATTAAAGCTAAGCATGATCTAGCATCATAGATGAGATTTTTTTGTGTGTGTTGCTAAACTTTATGATTCTTTATCCATTCAAGGATAAAAATATTTGTAAATAAAAGCTTTAAAATTTTTTTTTTTTTTTTTAAAGAGAGAGAGGAGAGGGAGGGGGAGAGAGAGAGAGAGAGAATTTTTTTTAATGTTTATTGTTTAGTTTTCGGCAGACACAACATCTTTGTTTGTATGTGGTGCTGAGGATCGAACCCGGGCCGCACGCATGCCAGGCGAGCGCGCTACCGCTTGAGCCACATCCCCAGCCCCAAAGCTTTAAAATTTAAGAACAATTTGTTTCATTGAGATATCTAAAGATATACTGAACCATAGGAATAAAGCACAAATAGCAGTAAGTCTAAAGAACTTTAAAACTGCTTTGAGCCAGGCATGGTGGTGCACACCTGAACTACCAGTGACTTGGGAGGCTGAGGCAGTAGGATCACAAGTTCGGGCTAGCCTAAGCAAACTCAGCAAGACCCTGTCTCAAAATAAAAAGGACGGGGGTGTAGCTCAGTGGTAGAGCACCCCTGGGTTCAGTCCCCAGTACTGAGGGGAAAAAAAAAAAAAAAAGTGTGCTTTTTGATGGTGTGGGGGGGTCATAAATAATAAAATTTGTGCTTTTCTGACTTATTGAATTTCCTTTTTCTTTTTTTTTCTTCTTGCTTTTACTTCCTCGTCCTTCCTCCTGGATTTTTTTTTTTCTTTTTTCAGATGTATTTCCATCTGAGTTTCTGTTAGAGGTTTCAGAAGATCATTGTAGATTTTCATGTGCAGTTCTAAGAAATAATAGAGCTCATATACCCAGTTTTCCTAATGGTAACATCTCACAGTAGTGCTGTTGATCGTGGCAGGATATTGTCATTGATGCAGTCTAAGTAGAGGACACTTTCATCATCACCAGAATCCCTCATGTTGCCTTTTTATAGCCACACCTACATTTTCTTAATAACTGTCAATCTTTGTTCTGTCCCCTTTCTATAATTTTTTTTCATTTCACATAGTGTTATATAAATGAAATCATACAATGTAAAACCTTTTGGCTTTTTTCACTAACGTAATTCTCTTATCGTTTTACATTGCCACCAGCAATGTGTGAGTGATAGAGTTTCCCTAATCTTTGGAATTCCTTTTCTTTTATACTTGTCCCTCTCATGAAGTCTACTGGGTGTGAGTTTATTTTGTTTTTTTCCTAAGGATAGTATTTGATGCTTATCTTGTCTGAAGTTAAATTTTGCTGCTTTCTGAAAATTACTTTTACAGCTACAAAAATGCGACGGAGTTTGATTTTGAAAAGGATAAATATGACATCAGAATTCCTGAGGATTTAGATGAGGCATCGGGGAAGAAAGGGTACAAGAAGCAAGAAAGAATGGACCAAATTGCCCCTGAGAGTGACTATTCCTTGAGGGTATGTATGCAGCTCTCTTCATGGAAATGAGAAAGTCATGGAGTAAAGGAATTATTAGCAGACTTACAGTACCCCCTGTTTTTCTAAAGGTTGGCAGTGATGTCTATAGGAAAGCATTGCAGAAAGAACTGATATATAAGTTTTCATTGGCCCACTGGTTGTTTCATTTGCTTAGAAAACCTTGTAATTGCAAAATCATCAGATCTAACAGTGCTTAATAGTTTTTACTATGTGCTTAGATTCTTTGAATTGACGTTGTTGGAATCAGCATATTTTATGATGGCTGTACTGATTTTTTAATTTTTTTTTCGAGGTGCTGGGGATTGAACCCAGGGCCTTGTGCATGCTAGGCAAGCACTCTATCTACTGAGCTACATCCCCAGGCCTGTACTGATTATTTTATCAAAAAATACCAAAATGTTTTAAACCATTTTTTTAAAATATTTTTTTTGTTGTAGTTGGACACAATACCTTTATTTTATTTATTTATTTTTATGTGGTGCTGAGGATCGAACCCAGGGCCTCGCATGTGCGAGACAAGTGGTCTACCACTGAGCCACAACCCCAGCCCCTAAACCAATTTTTATAATACTATAGAATACTCACTATACCTTAATTATCATCCTGAAGAGAGTATATATTAATATAGTTTTATGATAAATATCTCTTGAGATTTGACCTTAGAACTGGCTTTGATTTTTTTTGTTTTGTTTTGTTTTGTTGCTGGGGATAAAATCCAGCACGTGCAAGGCAAGCATCAGCCCACAAATGGGTATGTTTCTAGACTGAAGAAATGAAAATCTCAATTTAACAGTGTTGATATAAGAATATTAAATTTCTTAGTATAAGACATGATAATAATGTTTTTGGTACATTTTTATGTGCTAAAATTTTATGTGTTAAAATTATGTAGTAACTAGAAGCTGAGAATCTGTTCGACATTTACATGTTTTACCATGTGGTTTCATAATTATAAACCTATCAATTACTGTAATCTGAAATGTATTATTCCTGTTGCTGTGGGATGCCATAGCTGTTTAAAAAATCTTTCTCAAATATGAACCAGATCCAGAGGCAGCCAGGGGATTTGATTTGAATACACTAGACGTACAGTATTTTAAGATGTTAATCGTGTGTGTGTGTGTGTGTGTGTGTGTATGTTTGTGTGTGTATTGGGGATTGAACCCAGGGTCTTGTGTAAGAGGCAAACATTCTACCAACTGAGCTATTAATGAATTTTATAAATGACAAACACCACTTCTTTTGAACTTGGGAATTAGGGAAAAAAAGAAATGGTCAGTTAGGTTTGTATTGAAGCTTTCGTCTTTTCTTTGTGAGTTACTCATGTATTTCCATCTGAGGTTTCTGTTACAGGTTTCAGAAGATCATGTTGTAGGGGCTGGGGTTGTGGCTCAGTGGTAGAGTGCTTGCCTAGCATGCTCTAGGCACATGGGTTCGATCCTCAGCACCACATAAACATAAAATAAAGATATTGTGTCTACCTAAAACTTAAGAATAAAAAAAATATAGATCATGTTGTAACATGTTTTAGGTCTGAAGTTTGGTCAGATTTATTAAGTATCTCAACATTTATATATTAAGAACTGAAAACATACTTTGACCATAGCTCAGTTTTGAAAAAGCGCCATATTTCTCTGTTCTGCTTATGCATTGGTGCATTATTTAGAATTTTTTACTTGTCAAGCCTATATAATTTTCTCTGAATTATATTAGATCCTGCTCATTATTTTATTTTTGAATTTTAGGTCATTAGATTGTTATCTCCGTATCATTTTTTCTGACCACAGTTTAGTGAAAATAATCAAATTAGAATAATTGTACCGCTTTGAAATCTATGTTATTGCTGTTACTATTTTTTGACTCTGGGGACTTAATTCAGGGGCCTTGTATATGCTGATAAATACATGGTTTACCATTGAGTTATATACCTCCAGCTCTACAATATGTAATATTTTACTGAAATGGTGGTATGTCTGTTCTTAAAGCAAGGCGATAACTTTCTGTTTAAAGCTACATCAAAATAATGTTGAATAAACCTGTAGATAATTATTTAGAAAGTACCAATATTGTTATGTTTCTTTTAAGGCTTACTGCAGTATATTATATTTAAAGCCAAGAATGCAGATAATCTTACGTGGACAGAAAGTGAAGACACAGCTAGTTTCGAAGAGTCTTGCCTACATTGAACGTGATGTTTATCGACCTAAATTTTTAGTATCCTTTATTGTTTGATGCTGTATAGGCATGTCAATCAAGCATGCACTCCTTTGCCCCTTTTTCCTTTTTTTTTTTTTTCCTTGATAGGGATTCTAATTCTTTTCAACTTTTCCCTTCTTTATGCACTTCAGAGTTCATTAAAATGAAACAGTGATTTGAGGAGAGTGAGGTGTGTTTTTTTTCTTCTCAGAATTTTCCTTAACCTTTTAAGACTAAAACAGTGAGAATTACTTTTGGATTCAACTGCAGAAATAAAGATCATTATGGCATAATGATGTATCACAGAAATAGACTCATCAAAGCTTATGAAAAAGTTGGATGTCAGCTAAGGGTAAGCTTTATATTTTAAAAGAATGGTCTATTTTTAATAAAAATTAGAATAATGTTATTGGGATAAAGGCAAAATTATTTTATAGTGGTTTTGCTCATGATTTTTAGACGCCAGTCTCTTAAAAATAATATTAGTATTACATTTTAATTTTGTATTAATTTCTCATTTGATCCTGAACAGTCCTGTAAGGGGAGTTAGGATATTTATTTTGCCCCTACTTTATAGATAAGAAAATTGGGGCTAATAAATAGGATGTGCAGTTTGCCCAAGATCTAACAGTGAGTGTGGATCTCAGCCATAGATGCCCTTCTTTTGCCTGCATTTGATATGGGATCAGTGATTTTTTTCTTACTGGAATGACACTGGTTAGATTTTATTAATGTTGACTGAAATAGCCTGAAAAATAGTATCTGATAGGCTATATCTTTTTAGGAGATAATTCCTAAATATATTGGGACTGTCCTCTTAAAAAATTTCCATTGTTGTAGAATCCACGTTAAGATGATGAGCTAGTTCACTATGTCTGTCTGTCCTGTACATATTTACATAGGCATTTTTTAGGGTGTGTGTGTAGCATTTTCTACGAATTCAATAATTTGAGGTTTGTAGAAACTCAATAATGAAAATAATTCTAAAAATCAACTTTGTTAAAAAAATATTTGGGGGGTGGGGTACTGGGGATTGAACTCAGGGGCACTTGGCCACTGAGCCACTTCCCCCCAGCCCTATTTTGTATTTTATTTAGAGACAGAGTCTCACTGGGTTGCTTAGTGCCTTGCTTTTGCTGATGCTGCCTCGCGAGCTGCTGGGATTACAGGCATGCACCTCCGCACCCGGGGAAAAAAGTTTTTCAGGCTAGGTGTATATTTTGCTGGGGTGGTGCTGCACCCCTGTAATCCCAGCAACTCAAGAGGCTGAGACGGGAGGATCACAAGTTTTAGGCCAGCCTAAGCAAATTAGTGAGAGTCTGCCTTATACATAAAAAGGCTAGCTCTTTTTTTATTTTTTACTTTTTTAAAATATTTATTTATTTATTTATTTAGTTATCGGCATACACAACATCTTTGTTGGTATGTGGTGCTGAGAATCGAACCGGGCCGCACGCATGCCAGACGACCGCGCTACCACTTGAGCCACATCCCCAGCCCCTGTTTTTTTTTTTTTTTTTAGTTCTCTGTTTTTTGTTTTCTGTTCATCTTTATTCTAAATCCTTTGTAGAATGTTGTAAGCTCTACACAGTATAATCATGTGGATTTATCTTGAATGCTATTTGAATAGGTTGGAACTCTGCTTCACCTATTTTCATGGCATGAGTCCAGAATAGTAGCATTTTTGCAGAAGTATGTGAAAACTTTGTTGGGCTTTTCTTTGTAATTGTTAATTTCATTTGAAAATTAATGCAAAAATCTGGCAATTGTGATATGAGATATAAATGACATTTACTTAAAATGCTAATTTTCATTTGCAATTAAAATACTAGTTGCTAGGAATATTCTATAATGTGCTATTTAAGTTAATAAATTTCATTGGTAGTTAGAAATGCATTTTTGATAATATGCCTTATTTCTCTAGTGCTTTGGGATTCAAAAAAATAATCTATCTGCTATAGAATATAAATTCTTTTTCTTTTGTCATTTATGAATTTTACTTCATAGGATACAGGGCCCATTTTGCAAACACAGTTAAATTTGCATCATGGAGGCTGGGGATATAGCTCAAGTTGGTACAGTGCTTGCCTCGCATGTACAAGGTTCAGTCCCCAACACCACAAAAATAAATTTTTTTTTGCATCATGTACAGTTTCTAGTTTCGCGTTCAGTTTTACCTTGTAAAATTAGGCTTTTAGAACAAACATTTAATGTTTGTCTTTACCAGATGGTGGAGTGGGCCAAAATGCAGATGCTCAGACTTACCATGCTAGGTGTTCAGCAGAAAATTATGATGAGGCACAGAGCATGCCCTCAGCTCAGTTTGAGGAATATCCTTAGACCATCAAAAAGTCTTTCTGAAGACTGATGATGAGATGTCTCCATTGACTTCACTGCCTTATAAAGTCTGGGAAGGGCTCTCCAGGCAGAGCAAGCTTCTGCAAAGGAAGGGGAAGAAGTTTCTGAGAGTGTAACATCATGAAGAACAACTTGTGTTGTAATTGGGGAACAAAGTAATTGGAAAGACAGGAAGATGAAGCTGGAAAGAAGGATGACAAGAACTACAAATGAAAGGGGTCTTGTTATGACCGTGGTTTACTGGTGGTCTGAAATGAAGAACCATTGATGTTTTTTGTTGTTGTTTGGATTTTTTGTGGCACTAGGGATTGAACCCAGGGTTTTATACATGTTAGGCAAGTTCTCTACCACAGAACCCTTTCTCCAAACCCCCTTCCCTCACCACTTTTTTAAAAAATTTATTTTTGAGAAAGGGTCTCGCTAAGTTGCCTAGGCTGACCTTTGAAGTTGTGGTCTTCCTGCTTTAATTCTCAAAGCTAGGATTATAGGCATGCAATACCTTGCCTGTCTCCACTATTGACTGTACTAGGGCTCAAATCCAGGGTCTCATGCATGCTAGGCAAATCACTGAGCCACATCCTTAGACCACACTGATGGCTCTGAACAGAGCAGAATTGTGATTAGATTTACATGGTTTAATTAATAACTTTACAAAAATTTTTATTTTATAAGTTACATATTCTTCCATTTCCATTTGTAAGTAGACTCAGAAATAAGCTATAATTGTGAACAAAATATACTTGTTAATAGCATGTAAATATCAGAATTCAACAGTTAATTTGAATTGATTAATTTTAGCTAGTATAGTTTCAAAAAATAACTGGTGTGCTGGGCATGGTGATGTGTGCCTGTAATCCCAGCAGCTCGGGAGGCTGAGGCAGGAGGATTATGAGTTCAAAGCCAGCCTCAGCAAAAGCAAGGCATTAAGAAACTCAGACCCTGTCTCTAAAGAAAATACAAAATAGGGATGGAGATGTGGCTCAGTAGTTGAGTGCCTCTGAGTTCAATCCCTGGTTACACCCCCATCTGCCCCAAATAACTGGTGCAAGTGACCTAAGTTTTTATTTCATCATATTGGCAACTGGTTACATTTTTATTTTTGTTTTTGTTTGACATGGGGTTTCTCTGTTATCCTCCTGTCTCAGTCTCCCAAATGCTGGGACTGAGGACTTCACAGACTATATATGCCAGAATTTTTGCTAGGCATTGCAGATACTGAGATGAGATACTTCTTCTTTTTTTTTTTAATGAGTTACCTCTTGTTTCTCCTGTCTTAAGAAATTGCATCCTGGGCTGGAGATGTGGCTCAAGCGGTAGCATGCTCGCCTGGCATGCATGCAGCCCGGGTTCGATCCTCAGCACCACATACAAACAAAGATGTTGTGTCCGCCGAAAACTAAAAATAAATAAATAAATATTAAAGATTCTCTCTCTCTCTCTCTCTAAAAAAAAAAAGGAAAAGAAAAAGAAATTGCATCCTGGTTGTGGTAGTTCTTTTTTCCTTGTATAAATTTGGCGATGATAATACTTGTATAAACGTATAGTTGGAATGCATTTAGAGAAAAGTTTTAATACATTTAGTAATTAACTCCCAGAAAAATAAAATAAAAATGAAAATATTCAGTCTAAATTTCATGAGACTCATGTGAGTATAGATTAATGATTTTTTAAAAACAAATTTTGAATCTTTAAGAGTACTTTGAGCACAATGTGTTATGCTTAATGTGCTGATTTTATTTTATTATTTTCAGGCAAACAACATGGGTGTTGGAGTAGTTGGAATTATAGAATGTAACTTCCTTAAGCCAACTCATAATAAGCAAGATTTTGACTATACTAATGAGTACAGGTATGTTACATATTTAAATTATTGACTGAGATTTTTGGAAATGGATTACTAAGAAATCCGGGATTTTCTTTATTTTTTATGAATCACAGAAGTAGATCTCATCAGTAAAGATAGTAGAATACACTTGGAATGGATTAGAATTTATAGGATGGAAGAAAATAGCTAAATGCCTTTTCTGTGTAAGCACGTCACCCACCCATTTACCTGAAAGTTCTGTAATGTAGTATTAATTTTGTAAAATGAAATGTAAAAATATCCATGTTATGGCAAGAAATTTAGATGAGGAGAAAGTTTTGAAAATATTTACAAAATAAGTGAGGGGCTGGGGATATAGCTCAGTTGGTAGAGTATTTGCCTAGCATGCCTAAGGCCCTGGATTCAATCCCCAGCACCACCCCCCCAAAAAACCAAAAATCAAAAATTAACAACACCACCACAGTCAAAATAAGAATTCAATAATTTTAAGTAGGTATCAAGAAGGCCTGGCCATTCCTGATCTCTAGAAGGTGCCTGGTGTTGCTGCAGTGGGCTGTTAGTGGGAGAAGCATGGCCTGAAGCCACAGCTCTAGCTCCTCTGTGAGTACAGTGCTCCACCCAAACAACAGCAGAGTACAGAACATGGATGGGATTTGGAGCTGAAAAACAGTAAACAAATAATGTTATAATCAAAAAGTCAAATGATTGTTTAATAAGATTAACAGAATCTATAAGTATCTGGCAAGACTAAGGGAAAAAAATAAGAACATATGAATCATCAGTATGGGAAGTGAAAAGGAAGATACTGTAGGTCCTATAGGCATAAAAACATTGAAAGGATAGCTTGAACAAGTTTTCACTATTTTTATGGACATACTCCTTTGAAATTGAATCATTGCTTAGAAAACTTCCCATATATTAAATTCAAACATTTAAGGAAGAAGTAGTATCAGTCATACACAAACTCTTCTAAAGATATCCTAAGGTCACATAATCTGGACAATAAGCTCAAGACATTATAAGAAAGGAAATGTATATCAATCTCTCATCTTAATTAAAATTAGTCAATTATAATTAGTTATAAAATCTGAAAATAATAGCATACAATCCAGTGACATGTAAAAAAGATACCATTAAAACCAAGTGAGCTGTATCTGAAGATAGCATGTGTATTATTTTTTAATATTTATTTTTTGGTTGTAGGTGGACACAATATCTTTATTTTACATTTATTGGTGCTGAGGATCGAATCCAGTGCTCGTGCATGCTAGGCGAGCATTCTACCACTGAGCCACAACCCCAGCCCAGCATGTGCAGTTTTAATATTCAAGAATCAGTATAAGGGCTGGGGATGTGGCTCAAGCGGTAGCGCGCTCGCCTGGCATGCGTGCGGCCCGGGTTCGATCCTCAGCACCACATATAAACAAAGATGTTGTGTCCGCCGAGAACTAAAAAATAAATATTAAAAATTCTCTCTCTCTCTCTCCCTCCCTCTCTCACTCTATCTTTAAAAAAAAAAAAAAGAATCAGTATAATTCATCACCTTGATTTTTTTTTTTTTTTTTCGTACTGGGGATTGAACTTAGGGGTACTCGACCTCTGAGCCACATCCCCAGCCCTATTTTTTATTTTATTTAGAGACAGGGTCTCACTGAGTTGCTTAGTACCTCGGTAAGTTGAGGCTTTGAACTCATGATCCTCCTGCTTCAGCCTCCCCAGCTGCTGGGATTACAGGTGTGCACCCAGCAGCAAACATTATTTCTAATGGTGAATTGTTATTGACAACTTTCTTCTAAAAAATGGGAATGGGATGAGGATATCAGCTCTTCACCATTGTTTTTGAAATAGTAGTTAGTTCAAGGTAGGAAGAATAAATGAAAACTAAAACGAAAAGGATTAAAAAGGTAGAAGTAAATTCATTATCTAGTGTTGATTGTATCAAATATATATAAAAATTTCAAAACATGCAAAAACCTTAGACTTGCAAACTGTAAAATAATGTAGAAAGAAATTTAAGAAGTAAATAAGTATGTATACCAGAGTTAAAAATTGGAGGGCTGAGGGCTGGAGTTGTGAAGCTCAGTGATAGAGCAATCGCCTAGCATGTGTGAGGCACTAGGTTCAATCCCCAGGACCACATAAAAATAAATAACTGAAGGTATTGTGATCATCTACAACTAAAAAATTAAAAAAAAAAAAAAATTGGAGGGCTGAAAATTACAAAATAAGTTTTTCTCTAAAATGATTAAATGAATTAAACCATTTAATTTTTTTTAATCTTGCCATATATGTGATGGTGTTGATATTAAAAGTCTTATTATAAATTCTTTGTGAGAATTTGGGAGGATTAAAGCTACCTAAGACAGTCATTTCAAGAACAGCAAAGCAGGAGGACTTACATGTGCTTAAATGCTACTAGATATTAATTTATTACAAAGTTGTAGTAAGTAAGGAAGTCTGGTGTTAGTGATAGGATAGATAGTTTAGGGACTTTTATTTTCTATGCATCTTGTGACCTGATTTATCTCAAAGATTACATCATTGTGTAATGGAAAAATGATCATCTTTCTAAAAACTGCTGGGTCACTTGGCTTCCATATGGACAAAAGGAACCTTAACTCAAATGAAAGTCAATTCTAGATGATTTTTTCAACCTGAATGAGAAAAACAAAAATGTCATGTGGGTTTTTGGTTTTGTTTGGGTTTTGATGTTTTTGGGGGGGCGTAGGCGTAAGTGATGCTATGGATGGAACCCAGGGCCTCACTCATGCTAGACAAGAGCTCTACAACTGAGGAATACCCTAGCCCAGTAAGGCATGTTTTCAAATCAGAACCCCAAAAGTGTTGCTCCTCTTGGGCAAAATGAAAAAGACATAACTAATGTTGGCAAAATATAGAGCAGTTAGAACTCTGTTAAATCACCGGTCCCACGCAGAAGGTGGCATACATCTGTAATCCCAGCAAATTCAAGGCCAATATGGGCAACATAGGTCCTGTCTTACAATTAAAAGGACTGGGATATTGCTTAGTGGTAGGGCACCTCTGGGTTTAATACACAGCACCCTCCTCCCCAAAAAAAATCCTATCTGTGGAAATGGTTTATTATTGTTTTTTTTTTAATTTTATTTTTTAATATTTATTTTTTAGTTTATTTTTGTAGTTGGACACAATACCTTTATTTTATTTATTTTTATGTGGTGCTGAGGAGCAAACCCAGGGCCTCGCACATGCTAGGTGAGTGCTCTACCGGGGGGCTGAGCCACAATGCCCCCCCCCCTTAATTGTTTTTGAAAGCTGTTAAACTATTAAGTGAGTATCAGTGCACACCTTATGACCTTGCAAAAATGAGTAATGACTCACAGGCTGGGGAATACAGGGAATGAGAAAAAGATGAGATTGAGTCAAGGGATATGAGGAGAGGAGCAGGTTTGGGAGGGGTGATACATTCTCATTTAGACTTAGAATGTGATGCCATGGTGAGTTGGGTAGGTTACGAAGTGGTTTCTACCTAATGTTAACCTGCCAGAGTGTAAAATATGAAATCCTGATTTTTAAAAACTTAAAAAATTCAAAATGTTGTATTATTTGTATCTAAGTTCTTTGTGGTTTCTCTTACAGTAGTTGTTTAATGAATAATTAATTATTTAGTTGTGGCCTTTGTCTTGGTTTCATGAATTTATTAATGTCTTATTGTGGGAAAAGTGAAAGTCTTCATTGTAAAGTATAAGATCTTTTGAAGATGGGCTGGGATTGTAGCTCACTGGTAGAGCACTTGTCTAGTATGTGTGAGGCCCTGGGTTTGATCCCCAATACCACATAAAATAAGTAAACAAAATAAAGCATGTGTCCATCTACAACTAAAAAAAAAGATCTTTTGAAGTATTAATATTTTTTTTGCTGGTAGTGATGAGTACTTTTCATAAATCAAAAGTTTTGCCAGGCGCCATGGCGCATGTCTGTAATCACAGCAGCTTGGGAGGCTAGGGCAGGAGGATCCTGAGTTCAAATTTGGCCTTAGCAACTGTGAGGTGTTAAGCAACTCAATGAGACTCTATCTCTAAATAAAATACAAAATAGGGCTAGGGATGTGGCTTAGTGGCGCAGTGTCCTTGAGTTCAATTCCTGGTATCAAAAAAAGAAAAGAGGGGCTGGAGTTGTAGCTCAGTGGTGGAGTGCTTGCCCCTCGTGCATGAGGCCCTGGGCTTGATCCTTAGCACCACATAAATAAATAAATGAATAAATAAACAAAAATAAGATATTTTAAAAAAAGTTTTGAGTTCTAATTTGAATTGAATTTGGTTGGGATTGAAATGAAGGGAGCCTCTGGTAGTCTCCCAGTAATTACTTTACAATATACCTCTGAACGGAGGGCCTAGTGCACTAGTATTTTGTTTGTTTGCTTATTATTTTTTATAATGAATGGGGATCCAGCCCAGAATCTCACACTTACTAGGCAAATGTTCTCCTACGGATTGTACCCTGGGCTCTTCAACTGTTTTATGTATTATTTCCAAGATGATCCTCTCTCTTTCCTAGGAACTTACAAAAAGTTCTTATAGGAACTTGGCATTACTTTGAATGTTCTTTATTAGTCATATATTCTGGACATCTTTTCTTTTCACGGTGGCCATGTAATGATTTTTAGATCATTTACATTTTCTCTTGTATTTGAAAAAATTAAATCTTTATTATGCTTTTTCTTGATTTTATAATTTTGCTTTTTAAAGACTTACAATAACAGCACTAGGAGAAAAGTTGAATGATTACTGGAATGAAATGAAAGTGAAGAAAAATTCAGAATATCCTTTAAATTTGCCAGTTGAAGATATACAGTAAGTATATTTAAAAAGTACCAACTCACTCTGTTGTCAAGATGTGGTATTGGAGAATAAAGTGATTGTACTGTTTCACAAACTCTTTTTAAAATTTTTTTAGTTGTATATAGACTCAACGCCTTTATTTTTTTTATGTGGTGTTAAGATCGAACCCCGTACCAGTATTCACCCATCTATATGATACATGCTTATATCTTATTTCATTTTAAAATGCAAATCTCAACACATTAAATTGATTTCATAATCATAACAAGTTACATTTTATAGTTTGAAAAAACAGTGGTCTAGTGTAAACATTATGAGCATGAATCTAAACCCAAACAAGTACAGATTCTGGTTCTGCTTATGTATAAAGTATTAACAGTATGATGCCTGACAAGCACTTAATAACACATATCATATATTAACAATCCTGTAAACAAATGAGTAATATCTATATGTATCAATAAGGAAAGATATCCCAGATGTAATGAAAAACAATAAAGATGCAGCTCAGTGTATAAATTCCCTCCCCACTTTTTTTTTTTTTTTTTGAGCATACATATACACATCTCTATTTTCATAAACATGGAAAATTTTTTCCATGATTCAAAAAATTAACAGAGGTGATCTCCTGAAAGAAAAGCTTTTTACTTCATAAACTTCTGGACTATTTTGAAGTTTTGTATACCAATATAAATGAGGTGTTTTTTTTTTGTGGTTCTGGGATCAAACCCAGGACCTTGTGCATGCAAGGCAAGCACTCTACCAACTGAGCTATATCCCCAGGCCCTATAAAATGAATTTTTATCCTTTGGTTTTGGTGCTAGGGATTTACTCTAGGATCTTGTGTATGCCAAACACAGACTCTCCCCTTCCTGTTTTTTAAAAACTAGATTAAAAATGTTATTGACATTATGGTGATGTCTTAATATGTTAAAATGGGTCTGCATAACTTTTTTTTTTATTGATTGTTCAAAATATTACAAAGCTCTTGACATATCATATTTCATACATTTGATTCAAGTGGGTTATGAACTCCCATTTTTACCCCGTATACAGATTGCAGAATCACATCGGTTACACATCCACGTTTTTACGTATTGCCATACTAGTGACTATTGTATTCTGCTGCCTTTCATATCCTCTACTGTCCCCCCTCCCCTCCCCTCCCCTCCCATCTTCTCTCTCTACCCCATCTACTGTAATTCATTTCTTCCCCTTGTTTTTTTTTTTTTTCCCTTTCCCCTCACTTCCTCTTGTATGTAATTTTGTATAACAATGAGGGTCTCCTTCCATTTCCATGCAATTTCCCTTCTCTCTCCCTTTCCCTCCCACCTCTCGTCCCTGTTTAATGTTAATCTTCTTCTCATGCTCTTCCTCCCTATTCTGTTCTTAGTTACTCTCCTTATATCAAAGAAGACATTTGGCATTTGTTTTTTAGGGATTGGCTAGCTTCACTTAGCATAATCTGCTCTAATGCCATCCATTTCCCTGCAAATTCCATGATTTTGTCAATTTTTAGTGCTGAGTAATACTCCATTGTGTATAAATGCCACATTTTTTAATCCATTCATCTGTTGAAGGGCATCTAAGTTGGTTCCACAGTCTAGCTATTGTGAATTGTGCTGCTATGAACATCGATGTAGCAGTATCCCTATAGTATGCTCTTTTAAGGTCTTCAGGGAATAGTCCGAGAAGGGCAATAGCTGGGTCTGCATAACTTATTTATAGAACTTGTAATTTTCAATGAGAAAAATATAAAGGCAAGGGGCTGGAGATGTGGCTCAAGTGGTAGCACGCTTGCCTGGCATGCGTGCGGCCCGGGTTCCATCCTCAGCACCACATACAAACAAAGATATTGTGTCCGCCGAAAGCCGAAAACTAAAAAGTAAATATTAAAAAATTCTCTCTCTTTCTCGCTCTTAAAAAAAAAGATAAAAAAAATAAAGGCAGTCTATGAACTTCCATAAAAAGAAAAGTACAATATTATATGTCAAATTTTTTTACATTTTGACAAATTCAGAAACATGCTATAATTACATAAGAAAGCAAAAGAACACACAACATAAAATTGGTTAAATTATAGAAATGTAGTTTCTTTGTTTTTTATACTTGGGAGTTTTACTGTGCTAATAAATAAACTATAGATAGATTCAATACTGTAGATGTTAACTTTTTTTTTTTTTAAATTCTTTTTGGTTGTCAATAGAACTTTATTTTGCTTTATTTGTATGTGATGCTAAAACTCAAACCCAGGGCCTCACACATGCTAGGCAAGGGCTCTACCACAGAGCTACAACCTCAGTCCTAGATGCTAACTTAATGTAAATTTCACAAGGCATTTGTAATTTTTTAAGTTGGTATTATCATCAAACAAATTTAATAGTATGTTATTAAACAAGATAGTGAAATTGTTTTGTTCAAATTGTTCAAATTAACTTTTTGGAGATAGCCAATATCATTATTTTTTTTAAATATGTGTAATAATAATAGCTATGTCACAGATTTTTCAGGAAAAGAGTTCAGTGACTAGACATTTTGTGCTAGAAATAATATAAAAATCAAATGAAGTCCTTAAGGGTCTATATTTCTTTCCTTTTTTATATTTTTTAAATTCTAAAAGTTTTTTTAGTAGTAGATGGACAGAATGCCTTTTTATTATTTATATGTGGTGCTGAGGATTGAACCAAGGCCTCACACATGCTAGGCAAGTTGTCTACCACTGAGCCACAATCCCAGCCCAGGGGTCTGTATTCCTACAGTGTTGGTTTTGTTTTGTTACAGGAAACGTCCTGATCAAATGTGGGTTCAATGTGATTCCTGTCTGAAGTGGCGAAAATTACCAGATGGGATAGATCAACTTCCAGAAAAATGGTATTGCTCCAATAACCCTGACCCACAGTTCAGGTACCATATAGTTGGTAGTACCCTTTTTGAAAAGGCAGAAAGTGCTTTTTAATATGTATGAATAGGCACTGGTGACATGTTATTCCTATTTGATTTCTGTCTAGAAACTGTGACGTTCCAGAAGAACCTGAAGATGAAGATTTGGTACATCCCACTTATGAAAAAACCTACAAAAAGAAGTAAGTGCTGTATTCATGTCTGGTGAGGATATGATGCTTAAATCATAAGTAGCAATGTTTGGCAGCATTAATTGATGTTTCCCCCAAAGCAAAGCTAGTATAACTAAAAAAGATGATATGGAATGCATAATATCAAGCACTTTTTTTCCTTAAGTTTGTGCTGTGAACATCTTTTTCTTCATCACTTGGTGGTATTGCTATCCTATTTATAAGTTATATGAAGTATTTTGATCATTTTGAACTGTACATGAACTGTAAGTGAACACATTACCCTTAGGAACTAACAGTCTTAACAGAGAAGGTGATGTGTGTGTATTACAAATTAGAAGTTTGGGAGTGTTGTGAAAGGTACATTGTAAGGAAGCTCTTAAGGAGAGTCTTCTAGCTGGGGTTGTAGAGCTGGTGGGTAGAAATAGGTCATGAAACTTCATGAAGAAGGTCATTTTTATAATAGGCTTCGCAGGATGGGTAAGAGCCTAATTAGAGTAAATATGTGAGTGGTAATAATGCAAAATGGAAGTGGAGCAAATAAGATGTGAAAACTTAAGGCTAATGTACTACTGTACACAGAAGCTGACTTCACTAAAAATCTTTCTGGTGTACTGTTCTTTAGTTAAATTTAATAGCCGTATTAGAACTAAAGAAACCAGTTAGAAGCCTATGTGATATTCTAGTTTAAAGATTTGCAGTTCAGGTCTGTAGGGATACAAAGTTTTGTTTAAAAGTTAATTAAAAATATAAAAAGTATTCCCTTGTCTAAGGGTTTGCCGCTCATTATAATGAAATTAAAGCAAAGTTTAGTGTACATATCTGAGTAATTGGTAGTGAAGGGGCAGGTATAACATTAGGAAATGGGATGGAGGTGTAATAATGAGGTAAATTTAAATGTTCATGTTTCATCTTTTCTTTTAAAGCAACAAAGAAAAATTCAGGATCAGACAACCAGAAGTGATACCACGGGTAATTAAGCTTTCCATTTCATAGCTGTGGATTAATTTTGGTAGTACATAGCTTTAACCAATAATTGCCTTTTTTTTTTTTTAATTTTAACTTTTTTAGTTACAGGTGGACACAATGTCTTTATTTTACTTTATGTGGTGCTGAGGATTGAATTCAGTGCCTCACGCATGCTAGGCGAGTGTTCTACCACTGAGCCACAACCCCAGCCCCAATAATTGCCTTTTAAATTTTGGATTTTCGTAACAGACTGAAGGAATATTGTTTATTTATTTCACAATCCTCCCCCTCCCCCTTCTACCCCTCCGTGCCCTCTTTTCTGACTCTATAACTTTTTAACCAAGCAACTCATTCAGACTGTTCGGTTGTATTTAGTTGGGCATAATCTGAGTAAAAGCAAAACAAAGTCTTATAATTTATAAGAATCTTACTGTAATCCCAGCTACTCAGAGGCTGAGGCAGGAGAAGGTCAGCCTCATCTATTTAATAAGATCTTGTCTCAAAGTTTTAAAAAAGGACTGGAGATGTAGCTCAGAGGTGGAATGTTCCCCAGTACCTTTAAAATTAAAAAAATAAAAAAAACTTACTATTAGGCAGTTGAGGAAAGAAAGAGTCGCAGGGCCACCCAGAGAACCTGATCCAAAGCTGGTGTTTTCTTCTCCTTTGTTGACTTCTCAGACTGCCCTTCACATTTCTTTCTTACTGCTTACTGATATTAAGGAATTTTGCTGAGTAGTTAAATTTCTTATATAAGGAGTTTTAATCTGCTGTGGGATGTGTATGTTTGCTTAAAATTTCATTGAAATGTTTTAGTGTAGAGGGTTTAGGGGTGAAAGATCTTGAAGGAAAAAGAAGAATGGGTTTATTTTGGTTTATGTATATCTTCCATTCCTTTCTCAAAAAATATATTCTTAGCATCTCTCAGTAAGTCCTATACTATAGTGTCACCACATTACTAAATCTTTTTTTGGCTTTGTGGGCCACGTGGATGTTTTTTTGTTTGTTTGTGTGTTTTTTTGTTTTTTAATCTGGTGCTGGGAATTGAAGCTGGGGCCTTGTGTATGTGAGGCAAGCACTCTACCAACTAAGCTATATCCCCAGTCCCACATAGATTGTGGGTTTTTTTAAGATATCAATGGACCTTTGGTTTTATTTATTTGTATGCAGTGCTGGGAATTGAACCCAGTACCTCAAACATGCTAGGCAAGTACTCTACCACTGAGTCACAACCCCAGCCCCCCCACAGAGTTTTTATTGCATATTTTTTCTTGTGTTTACATCCTTTAAAAATGTAAAACCATTTTTAGCCCATTTCTAGGCTGCATTTGGCTTATTGGTGTATTTTTACTCCCTGGTTAGCGTATATTTAGGATAGTTCTCAATATCCCATGAGATAATGGGAAAAGAGAAGCTTGTATCTTGTGTTTCAGGTACGTAACATTTAGATAGTTTTTTTAAAGATCTGTTTTTGTCCTCCAACAGATTAATGCTGAACTGTTTCGGACAACCCCTGTTTCAAGTCAGAGTTTTTCTCCTGTGAGGGAAAGTATTTCAAGGGGACATCATTCAGAAGTGACAAATTCCTATCCAACAAGACCTATAAATAATCATCGAGTTTCACCTCAGTCTGAACCTGAGAACAACAGGTTTGTTGTGTTTTTCTATTTGTGGAATATTGAATTGAGCCTTTATGTGACATTCCTATGGCAATAATGCAATTCTAGGCAATTACAGTTTATATGAATGTAAAATATCTTAAGGACAAATTACTTTGCTTTTATTGTCTAAATTTTCCTCCATCCTCAAGGTTGCCGAACATACTGCCCAAATAGCAAACCAGTATAGATAGCCCTCCAAGTGTGGAAAAAGTAATCCATTGGTGATAATTTGACAGGAAACTACATAAAGATAATGAGGACTGGTGTTGTGGCTTAGTGGTAGAGCACTCACCTTGCATGTGTGAAGCACTGGGTTTGATCCTCAGTACCACATAAAAATAAATTAATTAAATAGAGGTATTGTGTCCGTCTACAACTTAAAAAAAAAAAAAAGAAGCAGGTTTTAGGCCCAGCATGATAGTTCATGTCTGTAATCACAGCTGCTTGGGAGGCTGAGGCAGGAGGATCGCAAGTTCAAAGCCAGCCTCAGCAAAAGCAAGGAGCTAAACAACTCTGTGAGACCCTGTCTCTAAATAAAATAAAAAAGGGCTGGGGATGTGGCTTAGTGGTTGAGTGCCCCTGAGTCCAATGTCTGGTACCAAAAAAGAAAAGAAAAAAGAAACAGATATTAGGAAGGAAAAATAAAAGTATGTAAGTATGTATTTAACCTCAAATATATTAGTAATTACACAAAGTATAAATGGAAAATGAGGCAGGTTTAATTCAGGGAAACTCTTCTATTTGAAATGATAGGGAATACTAGTGTGCTTTATGGTTTATCTTTGGTCATTGAATGCTGATAAAAACTGTGATGCACAAATGAAAATGGAAGTGCTATTCCCTAGAAAATACAACGACAGGATCTGGGGTAGGGACCTTATGGTTTGGGTATGTATTCCTTGGAATGCTTCGAAGAGCTCAGATGAAGAGATCTTTTACAGTATACAGATCTAGTGCTTGAAGGAGATCTCAATAGTCAACTATTTCCTGATCTGTAAAAGGAGAAAATAATGACTTCATTGATTCAATGATCAATTCTGTAAATCTGTGTTTGTTTTTTTTTTAATGAATATGGGCTATTTTTTTTTTTTAATTTGTTGAGCATGGGCATTTATTAAAAGTTTAAGATAATGCTGGGCACGGTGGCACTCCTCAGGAGGCTGAGGCTGGAGGATCACAAGTTTGAAGCCAGCCTCAGTAGTGAGACCCTGTCTTAAAATAAAAACGTTAAGGGGCTGGGGTTGTGGCTCAGTGGTACAGTGCTCACCAAGCACGTGAGGGGTGCTGGGTTCGATTCTCAGCACCACATAAAAATAAAATAAAGGTATTGTGTCCAACTACAACTAAAACAAAATATTTAAAAAAATAAAAACGTTAAAATGGCTGGGAATGTAGCTCAATGGTAGAACATCCCTGGGTTCAATCCCACACTACCCCCAAAATAATAGTAATAATAATTCTTATTATTTTAAAAAATTTATAATTGTGCATTTGTTAGAATCATTACTAATGGTCATCCATTTTGTTTGTAATTTATAATCTTACATTTTATATATAATTTTTTTCCAGCCTAAAACGGAGGCTTTCTACTCGTTCCTCAATTTTGAATGCAAAGAATCGGAGATTAAGTAATCAAACATTTGAAAATTCAGCTCATAAAGATGACAATGATGATGATGAAGATGTGATCATCTTAGAAGAAAACAGTACTCCCAAACCTGCAGTAGATCATGATGTTGAAGTTAAACTAGAACAGAGTCACATTGAACAAAGTAGTGTTCAAGTTGAGCTTGTGGGCAGTGCTAAATCTTGTGGGCAGGCTAACCCAACAAGCACTGCATCATCCAGGTGTGATCAGGGTACTACTGCAGCCACCCAGACGGAAGCACCAAGTTTAGTTATTAAAAAGGAAGAAATTATTGAAGATGAGATAGATGTAAGAAATGATATAGCAATACTGCCCTCCTGCGTAGATGCTGAAGGAAAGATACAGGAAGCCCAGGAAACCTTTGCTAAGGCTGCAGATGATGTTGGCTGCCAGTTACAGGAGCTGAGAAATGAACTACTTTTAGTCACTCAAGAAAAAGATAATTATAAGAGACAGTGTCATACATTTACAGACCAAATCAAAGTGTTACAACAAAGAATACTAGAAATGAATGACAAATATGTGAAGAAGGAAACTTGTCATCAATCTACTGAAACTGATGTATTTTTACTTGAGAGTATTAATGGCAAATCTGAAAGTCCAGACCATGTGGTATCTCAGTATCGGCAAGCTTTGGAAGAAATAGAAAGGCTGAAAAAACAGTGTAGTGCTTTGCAACATGTAAAGGCTGAATGCAGCCAGTGTTCTAATAGTGAGAGTAAAAGTGAGATGGATGAAATGGCTGTGCAGCTTGACAGTGTATTTAGACAACTGGACAAATGCAGTATTGAGAGGGACCAGTACAAAAATGAGGTGAGTTGTATCATTCCACATAGTCTTGAAAGTCCAGGGCTATTTAAAACTTAAGGAACTGCTAGATTGGAGAACTTTCATTTCATAAATAAATAAGTGTTTGTTACTCTCCTGGTTCTTAACAAGGGGGTTGGGCCTATTGGGGGCATGTAGTTGATGTAGGTGTATTTGGTTCTTACAGTATTTGAGGAGATTGCTGGAAAAGAGTGGATGTATCTAGATACAGTTAAGTTCTGTAGTGCACAGGATATAGCTGTAAGATAGATTATTATCTTGTTCAGAATACCGATACCATCCCTTTTAGATACTTAATTCCTCAATATAGTCAGAACTTTGCATCCATTATTAGTATGCCTTTCAATAACCATAATGAGTTAGATGTTGATATCCATATCTTATAGATGAACTCTCTGAGGATTAGGTTTGTTCTCAAATGGCACAATATCTCGAAATTACCAAAAACAGACTTCTTCATTGTTCCTTTGCTTCTCATTATGCAGTTGTGTTCTCAGATGGCTCTTCAGGACCAGCCATCATATCTGCTTTCCAAGCTGCAAGAAAGAGAAGGGGTATAGTTTCTTGCAGTTGCTTGTAGTCCATCTTGCAGAACTTAATTCACCTGGTTAGTGGGTGCCTGTCAGGGAAATGGAATCGGTCTAAGGGGTCTTTTACTGAAGAAAGAGAGAAACAGTAATTACCAGGAAATAATTGGTAGGTAGCCTGTGCATAAGCTTCCACTTCAAATCCAAGAAGCTCCTTTTAAATCTATTTTATGTACATTATATTTTGTAAAGTTTGAGAGAGTTTCCTTGCTCCTTCCTGGAAATATTGCTGACATAACTGTTCACTCAGACATTCTTCATGATATGTTAGGTCAGGATCTAGATGACAAAATATATAACAGTCAATACAAGCTTATTATAAGTTGGTATTAAGTGTGTAAGAAATGAAAACCATAGTGACAACAAAATTTAGGCATTAGTGTCTTTCGAAGTTTCAATTTTTAGGTACCATTCATGTAGTTATTAACGTTTTGTTTTCTTTTACTATAAAAAGATGTAGAAGTAAAGCTAAACAAATGAAACTTTGTGTAAAATTATTGGGTGTGTTTAACATTTTTTGATAATTGGTAATTTTTATCATGCCAGTTCTCTATTTCTTACTTTAAATTTGCACTTCAACAATATTTTAAAATTTTAGTTATAAAGTTAATTTATATTTTTGTCAGGTTGAATTATTGGAAATGGAAAAATCACAGATTCGTTCTCGGTGTGAAGAACTCAAAACTGAAATTGAACAGTTAAAATCTGCAAGTCCTCAGAGAGGAACAGATGTTTCAACTTCAAGTAACATTGAGGAGTCTGTAAATTATGCAGATGGGGAAAGGTAATATTAAATGAGGTATTTTGCTGGGGCTGCAGTTAGAGTAGAATGCTGTTTTTTTCTATTAATACACATTAAATATTGTTCTATGAAAAGAAGTCATTGCTTTATAATGTTTTGAACAACCAATAAAAAAAAAAAACAAAATTTTATAGCATAAACTCCACCCTTATTAGCAAATGCTGGTAACTGCTGCAATTCCAAATACCCTTGCAGTCATTTGGAAAATGTTCTGCAGTCACATTCACTGAAAACATTTACAACAATATTTCTCATTACTTTTTTAAAAAATATATTTATGTATGTATATAAAAAAAAATAAAAATGCATGCATCCCAAACCTGAAAAAAAAAAAAAAAAAAGAAGTCATTGATGTCTGCTGTCATACCAGTGTTCTGTACAGATTCAAAAGAGGTAACATCATTATCCCTTCAAGTTGCAAACAGTTAATGTTCTGTTTAAGTGAAAGAACCTAGAAGGAACAAAAAATGGTTTGAGACAGGTAATCCCAGTGGCTTGGGGACTGAGGCAGGAAGATCACAAGTTCAGAGTCACCCTCAGCAACTTAGCAAGGCTCTAAGCAAATTAGCGAGACCCTGCCTCAAAATAAAAAAGAAATATATATATGCACACGCACACCACACTTACTAAAACCATTCATCTGTTGATGGGCATCTGGGTTGATTCCATAATTTTAGATTCTTACGAGCGGTGCTGCTATGAACATTGATGTGGCTGTGTTGCCTAGTATGCTGATTTTAGTTTTTTGTTTTTTTTTTAAGAAAATACTCAGGAGTGGGATAGCTGGGACATATGGTAGTTCCGTGCCTAGTTTTTTGAGGAATTTCCAACTGCTTTCCATTTTATGTACATTATTTTTTTGTGATGTTTGAGAGAGTGGTTGTACTACTCTGCAGTCCTCTAACAATGTATCAGTGTTCCTTTCTCCCCACAACCTGTCCAGCATTTATTGTTGTTTTTTGTTTGTTTGTTTTTGTACCAGGGATTGACTCCAGGAGCGCTCAACCACCGAGCCATGTCTCCCGTGCTTTTATATATATATTTAATTTTTTTTTAAGTTATAGATGGACACAAAACCTTTATTTATTTATTTTCACGTGGTGCTGAGGATCCAACCCAGTGCCTCACACATGCCAGATGAGTGCGCTACCACTGAGCCACAACCCCAGCCCTTCTTATTTATATTTTATCTAGAGACAGGGTCTTGCTAAGTTACTGAGGCTGGGTTTGAATTTGGGATCCTCTTGCCTCAGCCTCACCAGTCACTGGGATTACAGGTGTGTGTCATCATGCTTGGCTTGTTGTTTACATTCTTATTTTTTTTGGTGTGGGGGCGGTACCGAGGATTGAACTCAGTAGCACCCAAGCACTGAACCACATCCCCAGCCCTATTTTGTATTTCATTATTTTATTTAGAGACAGGGTCTCACTGAATTGCTTAGTACCTTGCCATTGCTGAGGCTGGCTTTGAACTCCTGTCTCAGCCTCATGAGCTGCTGGGATACAGACATGCACCACTGAGCCTGGCCTGTTGTTTATATTCTTGATCATTGCCATTCTGACTGGAGTGAGATAGAATCTTAATGAGGTTTTAATTTGCATTTCCCTGACTGGTAGAGGTATTAAACATTATATCATATATTTATTGGCCTTTTGTGTTTCTTCTATTAAGAAGTTTCTGTTTAGTTCTTTTGCCCATTTATTGATTGGGTGATTTGGTTTTTTTTTTTTTTTGGTGTTAAATATTTTTAGTTCTTTGTATATTTGGATATTAATCCCCTATTGGAGGAGTAGCTGGCCAAGATCTTCTCCATTCTGTATGCTGTCTTCATGCTCTTAATCGTTTCCTTAAGCTGTCTAGCATATCACTATTTTCCAGGTGATAATGATACTTAAATTAGATATTTTGCTAGTCCATGTTTTCTTCAGTCTGCAAATTAAAAGTATAAATAGGGACCAGACCAAGCGAGTAATTGTAGAAACGCTGTGCTTTGACCTGGGCTAGCATTTGATGGGTAAGGAGATTAAAATCTAATGAATCTAATAGATAAAATGAATTATTAAATCCAGTTCTTCAAGTGAAGTTTTGCTTTTCTTTTGTTTAACTCTGTTTCATTTTGCAAAGAGTTGATTCTAATGTTTTCACTTTAAAATTCTGTGTGTGGGGTAATCCATACTGATATTCATCTAATGAGTCTCCTATTTGTATTTGCAGCCTCAAACTTCGATCTCTTCGAGTTAATGTAGGACAACTGCTGGCCATGATTGTACCTGATCTTGATCTTCAGCAAGTGAATTATGATGTTGATGTAGTTGATGAGATTTTAGGGCAAGTTGTTGAGCAAATGAGTGAAATCAGTAGTACTTAAAGTATGTCTCATGAATTAATAAAATACTTGCCCAGTCCTTTTTGTTGTATGGCTTTCAAAATATAAACAGTTTTGTTCTTTAGTTTTGATAGGTAACAGACTGAAGAACCATTATCTTTACTGTATTCTATGCATTCAGATGTGGTCACAGATATTGTGGGCACATTTCCATCTTTTTTTAATGCCTGTGAATTGTTGGTATTGAGCAGCTGAATAGCTAACTTATGACTGTTTTGAATGTATATATTTGAATGTAAATATTAGGCCCATACATATTTTTTTATTGTTCCTAAAATACGTAAGTGATTTTCACCAAGAGCTTTTCAGGTTGCCCCTAAGCTTTGTGCAATTTTTTCTGATTGCCAAAAGAGTATTTTTCTTGGAATTGAGGGCTGTACCATGATATAAATGAAAATGCTACTACCTTTGATTTTCTTATAAAGGAGTTTAAATAATTTTTAAATAATGTAAGAGCACTCCTGATTACAGTCTGCTTATAAGGGAATGAGCATTAGTGTTTCTTTTCTATAAATTCCTATCTCTTGACACACATTATTCATGAAAATATTGTAAGCAAAAACTGACTCCATTTTGCCAGGGTTTTTCTTGTGCTGAGATTGCCAATCATGATCAAACACAAAGTGTTTTTATAAAACAAAGAAACAATCGTTAGTATAAAGTATTGAAAATATTAAATAACCACCAAGTTTACTTTTGAAGCCCATTTTTAGCTGTTTAGTCAGCATGGAGTGGGCACAATAATTATTTAATATTTCTTTTTGTGAAATTTCCTGTACAGCCTTTTGTAGGATTATTGCAGATTAATATGAGTTGAGGAAGACAATCTTTCTTGACAATACTGCAAACCTTTTATTATATTACAGACCTAAGTGTTTTACATCCTGGAGTTAAGGAACAAACTGCCCTAGGATTATAGTATTACATGCCATAATATATGCTTTATTGTTTTATGTTTTGTGCAATCTTAAAGAAATAGCTTTTTATTAAGTATATATCTCTATGTGTATATAATTAAAAATCATATTTTCAACAACTAAAATAGGCATTATTTTTTCCAAAGTTTTATCATCGCTATTTATTTTTACTTTTGTTTCTGAAAATTCAAGACATATTCATTTTGTATGTATGCTTAATTACATGTCTGTCATACAATATTGAATTTCTATTGTATATTACCTTCTGGAAAGAGCAAATAAATGAAGATTGTTTTTATTTGCTTGATAAAGTAATTGAAAGTGTATTTTTGGTATGAAACTGGTTTTGTCTCAATTGTAACTGCCCACATTTTTAAAATACATTGTAATAAAATATATGATGTCTGCCTCTTCAGATATCCTTTTTAAAAGATTCAATGTTAACTTCAATTTATTTTAAAACTAAAAATGTATACTTTAGATTATCAGGTTGAGCTCATTCTACTAAATTAATTGTTAGACTAAGTGTTTGAGGCTGAGTTCGTTAGAGAGAATGTGTGTGTTTGTTGTATTCAAGAGGAAAACTTTTTCTTGTTTAAAAAAAAAAAAAAGCATTTCATCTGGAGAAAACTTGCCTAAATGATGACACCTGTATAAATCACACAAGTTTGTGAATATTTGTTGATGTAATAGGGTTTTTTTGGAATTTGCCATTTTTTCCTTCTTGCTGGTCAGCTTTTATATTTTTGAATTACCTATCTTAATTAATCTGGAAAAAATAATTGTGGAATTAGTAAGAGAAATTTGCTAAATTTTATTTTTTATTTTTATTTTTGGCAGTACTGAATGTTAAGCCCAGAGATACTCTACCCCTGAACTACACCCTAGTTCTTTTTATTTTGAGACAGTCTATATTGCCCAGGCTGGGCTTGAATTACAATCCTCCTTCAGGCTCGGATTACAGGACTGTGCCACTTCCATCTGGCTCTAAATTGGTTCTTTAGAAGTACTTCTATATTTTTCACTCCTTTAAGAAATATTGCCATGATATGAGGCTGAAAATGTAGCTAACAACAAACTTAAGACATCGAGGGCTTTTGCAAGACTTATCAGTTTTCCTTGTTGTTGAGTTTGTAGAAATCTAGTGTTGGAGGGAAGTCTTACTTAAAAATTTTTTCTTTTAAAACAAACAATGGCAAAAAACAAAGTATGAGGAAGCCCCAAAAATCACAGTCTAGACCTGCTTTGGTCAACTGAGTCTACAGAGTAGTGAATGCTGAGGGATGGCACAGACTAAGCGCAATGAACATGTCCTGTGTCCTTCCTTTGAGCCTCAAGTCCTAATGTGGCGGGAGGTCCTGCTGGTCATACTGCCTGTGATCTCAGATGCTTGGTTCTTACACTTGGGTCATACTGGTCATTGAGGAATCATTTAAGTGATTTTTTTTTTTTTTTAAAGTACTATACTGAGAATTGAATCCAGGGGTGTTTTACCACGAAGCTACATCCCCATCTTCCCCTTCCCCCTATTTTAAATTTTACATTTTGAGACAGAGTCTCACTAAGTTACTGAGGCTGGATTTGAACTTGGTGATGGATTGTAAGTATGTGTTACCACACTTAGTGAATCTGCACCCCATTCCTTTTTTTTTGGGGGGGGTACCAGGGATTGAATTCGGGCATCACTGAGCCACACATTCCCAGCTCTATTTTGTATTTTATTTAGAGACAGGGTCCCAATGAGCTGATAAAGTGCCTCACTTTTGCTGAGGTTGGCTTTGAACTCAGGATCCTCCTGCCTCAGCCTCCTGAACTGCTGGGATTATAGGCGTGCGCCAGCATACCTGCTTGCACTCTATTCTTATTAAGTCAGTTTTGGGGGATGGACCCAGATAAGTATTTTTGGATTTTTTTTTTTTTTTTGTATCAGGTATTAAACACAAGGGTGCTTAACTTCTGAACCACATCCTCAGCCCTCCCACCCCCCTCCTTTTTTTTGCTTTTATTACTGGAGATTTAATCCAGGAACATTTAACCACTGAGCCATATCTCCACTCTTTGTATTTGAGACAGGATCTCAATAAGTTGCTGAGACTGGCCTTGAGCTTGTGATCCTCCTGCTTTAGCTTCCTGAGCCACTGGGATTACAGGTGTGTACCACTAACTCCAACCCCATAACAGTATTTTTATGTATTTATTTTTAGTTGTAGATTCACACAACACCTCCATTCATTTATTTATTTTTATTTGGTGCTGAGGATCAAACCCAGTGCCTCATAGGTGTGAGGCAAGTGCTCTGCCACTGAGCCACAACCCCAGCCCCCCGTAATAGTATTTTTTTAAGGCCTTCCCACCCCCAGTGTGCCATCAGAGCTGAGACTTATTGTTCTGTCGCTTCTGCTCATGAATATTTAAATACTGAACTCAAGTTGTTTATGAAACAAACTGGATCAGCATGGCCGTTTTCTCCTTGGGGCAGTCAAGGAGGAAGTGTAAATGGAACATTGCTCAATACCTCTTGACAGGTAACCCTCAGAGTTTTGTATGTTCTTTCAGAAAATATTGACTACCTACACAGATACATTAATATAATATTATATGTATAAAATTTATTTTTAATGTGGTGCTGAGGATTGAACCAGTGCTTCACATGTGCCACTGAGCTACAACCCCAGTCCCTATTTATCTATTTTAATGGTATTAGGGATTGAACACAGGAGTTCTCTACCACTGAGCTACAGACTTTTTTTCTTTTTTCTTTTTAAGAAATGTGTATTTTTTTTTAAATTTTAATATTTATTTTTTAGTTTTCGGTGGACACAACATCTTTGTTTGTATGTGGTGCTGAGGATCGAACCCGGGTTAATTTTTAAAAAAATATTTATTTTTTAGTTGTAGCTGGACACAGTACCTTTATTTTATTTATTTATATGTGATGCTGAGGATCGAACCCAGGGCCTTGCCTGTGCTAGGTGAGTACTCTACCACTGAGCCACAACCCCAGCCCTTAATTTTATTTTGAGAGGGTCTCACTAAGTTGCCCCGGGGTTGGCCTGGAACTTGCCATCCTCCTGCCTCAGCTTCTCAAGAAGATGGGATTACAGAAGTGTGCCACCATACCCGGTTAGCCAGCTTTCAAAAAATGCCAGGAAAAGTCTCCTCAGATGAACCTGTGCATTTCTTTTATCAAGCAAAAGCAAAGCATCCCATGACATTTGTTTCCTGATCTAATAGGAAGCTCAGGGGTGGGCTAAGTCTCCTTTGGAAACTTAACCCCACTTAAAAAGGCTTGCTGTATTTGTCTTTGCCTACTGATTGGTGTACAACTTCAAAATGTTACATTATTGCTCTTTTTTTAATATTTATTTTTTGGTTGTAACTGAACACAATATATCGATTTTATTTATTTATGTGATGCTGAGTATCAAATCTAGGGCCTCTCACATGTGAGGCCAGCGTTATACCCCTGAACCACAACCCTAGTCCTTAATTGTGGCTCTTTTGTTTGTACTTGTGTGTATCATTAGTGATTGAACCCAGGATACTCTACCACTGAGCTATTTCCTCAGTACTTTTTGTTTGTTTGGTAGCAGCAATTGAACCGAGGGGCACTTAACCATTGAGCCACCTCTCCTGCCCTTCTAAAATTTTAAAATTTAGAGACAGGATCTCCGTGAATTGCTTAGGGGCTTGCTAAATTGCTAAGCTGGCTTTGAATTGTAGCCTCCGGAGCCGCCGTGCACCACTGTGCCGGGCCTCACTTTACCTTTTAATTGTAATTGTGTACATTGCTCCTGGAAGACACGGTCTCTATTTTATTGTTATTTGAAACTCCAGTGACTAGGCTGGCTTCTTTTCAGGGTGATAACTCTCAACTACTCATGAACACATTTTGACGTTTTGGGCAGGTCACAAGAACTGTTTACCCACCTGACCTATCTTTTATGAGACTGTAAATACCCCAAGGGTATTTACACTACTGAGGATCCAGTGCCAGCATAGGGGCCAGCATATAGCAGATGCTTAGTACCTGTTTGCTGCAAGAATGAACCAAGGGGCTGGGCGTGGTAGCACATGCCTGTAATCTTAGGTGCTTGGGAGGCTGAAGCAGGAGGATCGCACGTTCAAAGCAGGCTCAGCAAAAGCGAAGAGCTAAGCAACTCGGTGACACCCTGTCTCTAAATAAAAACAAAATAGAGCTGGGGATGGGGCTCCGTGGTCGAGTGCCCCTGAGTTCAATTCCTGGTAGCCCCTCCCAAAAAAAAAAAAAGCGAACCAAGGGAATAAGTGATCGTAGTAAAGAATTTATAGTCTCATCCATTCTTTCGTCCCAGCGAATCTGCAGGAATCCGTAAGTCTGCTGGAGGAACCCTCCTTCNCCCCCGGTCGCCCTCCCCGGGCGTTCCGCCGTGCCTTTCCGGCTTTGCCCGAGAGTCCTGCGCTGTGGGAAGCTGAGCTGAGGAGGCGCGGCTGGAGGTGGAGCGCGCAGGTGGGAAGTCGGGGTAGGGGGCGTCCTTTCCCCGGGCGGCGCGCACTTAGGCGGGTAGCGGGATTCCTGCCCAACACTGGTACTTATTCCGTTGATCCAGCTTCCCTCTGCCTTCGGAAAAAGGACCGCCCTTCAGTACTCGGGAGGATGAAAGTCATCACGTGTGAAATAGCCTGGCACAACAAGGAGCCTGTGTACAGCCTGGACTTCCAGCATGCCACGTCTGGCCGGGTCCACAGACTGGCGTCTGCGGGGGTGGACACCGCTGTCCGGGTAAAGGGGGCAGAGGACGGAAGACCCAGGGAAGCCCCACTTGGAGCCACAGTTTTCATTCTTTTATTTAAAATTTATGGCATCCTCCTCAGGTTGCTCTGTCAGCCCAGAATGCTAAATTCTTAGAACCTGAAATGAGCAATGAAAGTAAGACAGAGTAGTGTTTGTAATTTTTTTTTTTTTTTTTTAAATCTAACTTGGAATGAAACCCAGGGCCTCCTGCATGTTAGGCAAGCACTATATCACTGAGTTACATTCTCAGCCCTTTTATTTTGTGGCAGGGTCTGCTAAGTTCCCCAGGCTGATGGGAAACTTGTAACACTCCTGCCTCAACCTCTTGAGTAGTCAGGTACAGGTGTGCACTACCATCACCAGGGAGAGTAGCTTTCTTATTTGAGTAATAGTGTCTACATTGTTCCAACTGGATGCCCATTATGTTAGAATCCTGGTCTGGGTTCCTTTGGAGTGACAATTTGCTCTAGAAAGCTGTGGGAGGGAGGACCACAGGTATGGAACTGTTCATGGTCTGATAGGAGAGATTCCTTCATTTTGTGTTTCAAAAGCAAAATTAAATTTTCTTGCTGAAAATAAGCATAGAAATGTTTTAGTACAAGCAAGGTAGTGAATGCTCATTCTTTGTTTTTTTTTAAGTGAATGTTTTGGTATCAACAGATCTGGAAGGTAGAAAAAGGACCAGATGGAAAAGCCATTGTGGAATTTTTATCCAATCTTGCTCGTCATACCAAAGCTGTCAATGTGGTGCGTTTTTCTCCAACTGGGGAAATTTTAGCATCAGGAGGAGATGGTGAGTATTGTACTTCAAAAATCCATTGGGATCTACATACCTACTTGTCTCATGTCAGTTAGTGACATTTGAGCTAAATATCCTTTTTATTTCAGGTATCACTGATCTTCTCAATCTGGCATTTAGATAGTTCAGTAAAATACTATTTGGGCAAGTGTGTCAGAGTGAGGAGATGGAGGATAACAATATTAAACTTAGAAGACCTGCTTGAAAACAGTTCTTTTCCACTTGCTCCTTGAAGATGGTTGGAATCAGGCAGGAAGGGTGCTTGTCTTTTGTCAGTGTTGCAACAGTTCTGGCTCTGTTTCGTTGTTTAATATCTGTGGTGATTAGAGTGGGTTCCATGGCTCTGTGTAATTAATTGGTTTCAGGAATTACTTTAATGAATAGCCTTCTAACTTGTCATTGTTTGGTAAGAGCAGATGGATTCAGATTTTCTGTCTGCTTAAAACTATACAGAAAAGTAAATCTTTTACCATACTTTCAAATAGTATAGAAAATGTATAAGATAAAGTAAATGTGTGTTTTTATTTGGAACAAGAGGAAAGGGAAATAGTTGAGTTCAGTGCTATGAGGCTCAGAGTGTGTCATATGTATGTGGTTTATGTGTGTGTTTACAGGAAAAGGTAGAGGGTGGGTGGAAGACCACTGGGAGGCCAAAGGCTGTCTCCTGTGAAGTTGCACAGGACAGCTCTGGTTTTGCAAAGCCTCTTGGCCTTGAAGACCCAGAAACCTGCTATTCTTCAGTATATGTAGAGTATCCATCTGTCAGAGCCAATCATGTCAGCCAAACTCCCAGACTAATGCATGCAACCAGGGTTCTAGTCAAGTTTGAGTGGGACACATATGTTCATACATTGGCAAAATCCATTTACTTTGCTCCTATGAACATTTTTAAACAAGAAGCTAAATCATTGTCAGAAGGTTATGTAGGAAGTGTAGAGTCAAAATGTGAGGAGTCATCAGGCACAAGACATAGCTAGCTAGCATCAGGCTAAGATGACTGGTATATCCATAATGAATTGTTGACACTTAAATGGAGCATTCCATGCACCAGGCATCATGTTGTAAATGCTTTGTGCATATTGACCCACTTAGCCCTCACAATAGCCCAATCAGGTAGGTATATTATTATCCTCATTTTATATGTATACATATTTTTTTAAATTATATATTTAAGTTGTCGATACACCTTTATGGTACTGAGAATTGAACCCAGTGCCTCACACATGCCGAGCAAGTGCACTACCATTGAGCCACAGGCCCCCACCCCCTCATTTTATATTGAGGAAACTGAGTCATCAAGATATTCAGTGACTTGCTGAACGTTACAGAGGAACAATTTGTAAACTTTTGCACTGGTGGGTCTTTCCTCCCCCCCCCCGCCCCTTTTTTTTCCCTATTCAGCTACATGTAGCTTATGCCTTAATTTGTTAAGGCAATGGCATTTTGCTGACTATGGGGATCCTTCTTTAAGGTGACTTTGTATAGCTCTGGTCTGAGGTTGATTTTTTTGTAATGTTAGTTTAGAAGGCACGCCTATTCTTCCTGTCCAGATTCTTAACAAAAGTAAATCATCATGGCCACAGTGTCCACTGAACAGAAAAAATGTTGTTTAATGCCCTAAAAATCCAGAAATGGAGGAGTGTGCAGTGAAGCATGGCTTATCTGAAATTGAATCTCTCCACAGATGCTGTCATTCTGTTGTGGAAGGTGAATGATAACAAGGAGCCAGAACAGATTGCTTTTCAGGATGAGGATGAGGCTCAGCTGAATAAGGAGAATTGGACTGTTGTAAAAACCCTGAGGTGACCTAAGGAGGGACTGTGGGAGTGATTTATCTTTATCACCTGACACATTAAATGGAACATGCCTTTTGCCCTTTATATCTAACTTAAAACTTACTTATATGAGATAGTCATAAGACAATAAAAGATAAAAACATGATTAAAGAGGATTTTCTTTTATAAAGTTTTCCTTAGTAGAAAGTAATCAACATCAAATATACAAATATCTTTGAAAGCAGTTGTTTATAGCCAGTGCTAATATAATTCTTGAGGAAATTTCTAGAATCTCATTCTAATGCATGGTTCCAGAGTTTGTGTTTATAATTTTAGCAACCTTTTCCTTTTTGGGATAATGACTTTTTTTTCCTCTCTGTCCTGTTTGGGTTCTAGGGGCCACTTAGAAGATGTTTATGATATTTGCTGGGCAACTGATGGGAATTTAATGGCTTCTGCCTCTGTGGATAACACAGCCATCATATGGGATGTTAGTAAAGGTAAGAGAGGTTTTTTTATTAGTGGGGGATGGAATATTCTAAGTATTTAAAAAAGTGTAGCCTGCTTTATCTTTAAAAGCCATAAGAAAAGTTTCTGAAGTGAACTAAAATTGGTGGTTGTACTAGCAGAAGACAGATTAGTCCCATATGCCATGGGTCCAACTCAGTTTTTAGGGCTCCATTCAGAGTGTAGGAGGCTTTGCAGTGGTGTTGTGAGTTACTGGTGCCTGTGAGAGGCAAATCTCATGTGCTTGAGAGGCAGACATGAGGGGAACAGGCACCAAGCAGAGGACTTGGTCATTTGTAACTAATGTGGCATTGCATCCTGGTTGGTGTAGGTGCGATCAGGTTTCCGTTTTAGGAAATCAGGGAAAGCTGAGGACATTCCACTGCCTTTACAGCATTTGTTCTCTGTTCTGGGAGACAGGAGCTATGTGAGAAGTTGCAGTGGTTTCCAAAGCCAATAGTAGCTAATTCCCAGTCATCTTTATCCCCTGCAGTCCTTTATTCAGACCTTTTGTTCTCACCCAGACTCCTCCTGTACTCTTGTCTAATGTGCAGGCAACTCACTGTCTCACAGCCCAAGTGCCTGGCTAGGGAGTCCAGGATTGGAGTTGGCATTGGCCGTTACTATGTACTATATCAGTTCAGTTTTCATCTATTCTAAAAATCTCTGTTCTATCCAGCCATTTGGGCCATCCTCTTTCCAGCCTATGTCTGTCATCCTCTCACTAATCAATACCCAATATTCTGGCATGATGAAGGACCAGTGTCACTGTCTTTTTTTTTTTTAAGTTGTAGATGAACACAATATCTTTGTTTATTTATTTATTTTTATATGGTGCTGAGGATCAAACCCAGGGCCTCACACATGCAAGGCAGGCACTCTACCACTGATCTATGGCCCCAGCTCCAGTGTTACTGTCTTCTGTCCTCTTCATATCTGGCCATTGTTTTCAATGATTTCAGTTCTGTGAGGCCAGTGCATCTAGTACCCCCTCAAGCTAGTTGTAATGACCTTGAACATTGTGAGTATGCTGGCCACTACTGTAGTTGCTGGCAACAGTGGGTCTGAAATGGCTACATGGTAGTGGTGGGGGGTGCGGACAAATACACAGATTGGTATAATGTCAAAATAGGTGCTAGGAAAGGCTGTTTGGGAGAACTGCCGTGAGCTTTGGGCCCTTGTACAAACAGGCCTGACTGAAGTGAGAGAGCAAACTGTGTACATTATTTAGGAAAAGAGTGCTTCACCTGTGGGAACTGTAAGAACAGGCCCTGTGGCAGGAGTCACCTGCCTTATCCAAGGAACAGGATGGAGTAAATGTGAGGGAGGATGGGACTTGACAATACTTGCTGATGGACTGGCTATAATTCTAAGCTTTTGGCAGCCAGGTGGATATTGGTGCCATTTCCTGAGATTAGGGACTCTGTGGGGAGAGATAGTTTTGGCAGAGTGGCTGAAGTCAAGGATACATCTTAGACCCTTGTTGCTTAACTGTTCTGCCAATGTCAACCAAGTGTCCTGCTCTTTCACTAAAACCTCATCTCCTTCAGGTTTTTGAATGTGTTTACCCTCAGCTTTGTCTTTCAGTGTGCACAAATCCTAAGTCCTCTGCTTACCGTTTTTCAGCTCCTCTGGCCTGTTATTTCCCCTCCCTTGCTCCCCAACAGAATCATATACCTGCCTGTCAGTCCCTCTGACCGTCTTTCCATCTCCATGTCCACCTTCACAGACCCCAGCCTGGGCTGAGTGCAGTTGCTTCCAAGCCTGCATTCCTTTTGCTTGTTAGAGTCAGACTGATTTGCCTTCTCCCACTAGCTATTTCATCAAAGACCTTCAGAGGTCTTCTGCATCCCTCTTCTCAACCCCTGCACCTCAATCCCAGCAGATTTTCAGAAAAGAGTTTCAGAGAGAGAAAGAGAAGTGCCATCAAGTAGAGCAGAAGGGCAGGGAGTTAGACTGAAACATGTATGTTGCATGTTGTGTGTGTATGTCACTGGCAGCTTGAAGATTGACAGTTTCGGTGGGTGGTGGGGAGCGACTTCAAAGTGAAGTGCTGGGAAAGCGACTTGCATACCACTTTTGAGAGGCTTTTCTTGCTTTGTTCCTTTTTTAAGAACGATTAAGGCTTTTGAATGATGATTTAAAGTGTCAATACTTCTTCACTCCTATTATGAGTGAAGTATAACAGTCTGGCAAACCTGTAAGTTTGGGGCTAGTCACATTTTCTGAAGGGCAGATAGGGAGCCTCATTTTGTTTAGAAGTTAGCAGAACGAGTGTGAAGTTAAATGAGTAGGATTTCAGGCTGATGTTTGTTGCAGAAGAATCTAGGCCTGCAGATGGATGTAGCATCCTTGTAGGCTTGCATCCTGTGCGATAGGCTTGTATGTGTGAGTTGGTGGAAGCCTTTTGTGTGAACATCAAATCAGTCTGATTGAGGTTGATGACAAGAGATGAGGGGAATGGGTAGGGCATTGTAAAATGACACAGGGAACCTCATCAATTAGTTGGTTGCAGTCTGCCATGGTTAAGGATTTGGTATCAGATGAATGTCAACAGAGAATACTTGCTGAGAGCCATAGCCAAGTAGGAATGATGCATGGCGTTTTTGGTTGAAAGGTGAAGCCAGCAAGCCACTGAGATGATATGATTATGTTAAGATCTGCATTCAATTGGATATTAGACCCCCTGCTGTCCGCCTTGGCCTGCTACTTTGGAGCTCTAGCGGGACTCCCAGAGAGTTCCCATTGGTTGGGGAAGTGCGGTAGGAGGGAATTCCAGAGGAGGGATTTCCTGTTGGTGTAGTGTGTCCTGGGAGACGGCCGAGTGCGTGGCATTCGTGGGACTTTTGGAAATAAAGTTTGTTCCTGCTTGAGTGGCTCGTGATTTTGTGCCCAGCCAGACTGTGGCAATACTTAAAATGTAAGAATTGAACAAATAAAAAATTGGCTGATGAAAAAAATGGTTAAGGCTCCATAACTCCTTTTTATCCAGGGAACCTCTCTGTGCTGCTGGCTTTATTTTCTGAGTATTTTCCTCAAAGTCTCTTCACCATCCCTATTAACATTGCTCCAGTTCAGGCCCTTCTTAGCTGATCTCCTAACTAGTGATTATTTTTGCCAACTCTCCTGAGCCTCAGTTCCATCTTTAAAACATGGTCACTTCCCAGTTGAGTGTTCTTGGCTCATGCCTGTGCCTTTTCCTCACGATTTGGCTCTCACCTTACCCAGTAGCAGTTCTCAGTTACTTGTCACTACACCATCTATGCTGAGCTCAGCTGTTGTAGAATACCCTTCCTGTTCCCTTTCATTCCCCCTACATCTTGCTGGATGTGAAGACATCGGGTCTTCTCTGATGCTTACTCCTGCTTCTCCTCTGATCTGTGTTGTGTTGTACCTGTCTATAGCTGCCCTGGCTTTCCATTATTCTATGAGCTTGAGTGTAGGGGTTGTGTGGAATCGGCTGTCACAGGTTTGGAACAGAGCCTGTCTCTTGCTGTCTGCTGAATGATGCAGTGGAATAAAGGGAATAATATTTATGTCATAGTTTATATAATTTGTTCCCAAGGAGGTTTTGGTAATGCTATTGCTTTTTTTGTAGGACAAAAGATTTCAATTTTTAATGAACATAAAAGCTATGTACAAGGAGTAACCTGGGATCCTTTGGGTCAATATGTTGCTACTCTAAGCTGTGACAGGTATGTTAGTATTTGGCAAGTTGTCTTTGCTTGGTATTTTCTGCAAAATGTTTTTTTTTTTTTTTAATGTTTTTTTTTTTTTTTGTAGTCATAGATGGATAGAATGCCTTTCTTTTATTTGTTTATTTTTATGTGGTGCTGAGGATCAAACTCAGTGCCTCACGCAAGCTAGGCAAGCACTCTGCCGCCAAATCACAGTCCCAGCCCTGCAGAGGTATTTTTATTACAACCAAGATCAATAATAGTCTAGCTCTGATTTTTTTGTTCTTTTTTTCATACTCTTATAATAAGTGGAAACTGATTAGGGCAGGTACCTTACACAGATTTAGCACTTGGTAAATCTTTATTGAAGGGTAAATTAATGTAGGAAGAACTATTATATTTGATTTCTCAGGAGAATTAAAAAGTCTTTTATGAGTGGGGCGCAGTGGTGCAGGCCTGTAATCCGAGTGGTTAGAGAGCCTGAGGCAGGAGGATCTCAAGTTCAAAGCCAGCCTCAGCAACAGAGAGGTGCTGAGCAACTCAGTGAGATCCTGTTTCTAAATAAAATACAAAAAAAGTATTGGAGATGTGGCTTGGTGGTTGAGTGCTCTTGAGTTCAGTTCCCAGTACCCCCCCCCCCAAAAAAAAAAAAAAA
>NW_025999968.1:56249675-56286612 GCF_001458135.2 Marmota marmota marmota
AAAAAAAAAGTCTTTCATGAATATGACTTAAACAAAAAATGCTAGTTGGAGTATTTATTTAGCGTTCTCTCTTTCTCTCTCTCTCTTTTTTTTTGTGGTGATGGAGATTGGATTTGGGGTCTCATGCATGTTATGTCAGTGCTCTATCACTGAGCCATATCTATAACTCCTATATTTGACTTTTTTTAAAATTTGTATTTGTTGTAGATGGACACAATACCTTTATTTTATTTACCTATTTTTATGTATTGCTGAGGATCAAACCCAGTGTCTCATACGTGTGAGGCAAGTGCTCCACCACTGAGCCACAACCCCAACCCCTATGTTTTACTTTTTGATGATAGTTACTAGTATAGTGATTTTAATGACCCCATTTAAATTTTTAATGACTGCATTTAAATTTAATAGAAATTAAATATTTTGTCCTTCTTGAAAAGAAGCCTTGTTGCTGTATTTATTGGTGCTATTGCATTTAAGATCTGGGGTTCCAGGTGTATTATTTAACCCATTAAGTTCCAAGTTTTTAATTCTGAATATTTTAATAAAATTGATATAAGCGCATTTAAGTAGATTAGAAATCATAACCTAGAGCTTATATATTATGTAAATTATTATTTAGTAATATTATAATTAATACAATTAGATTCTTCTTATTATCTGTAGTGTATTTAAGCTTTAATATCTGGGAACATAGAACAAAGTAGTTTAACATAATAGTCCTTTTAAATATTCATCCAGCTACTTTTAACTAAAAAATTGAATTTAATATAACCCTGGCCTAAAAGCAACATGTAGGAGTTAGTGTTTATTTTTCATAGACTCTCCTGTTGTATTCTGGATGCCATTTATTTTATGATATTTGTGTTTTGTTCAGGCAATCAGGAGTAACCAGTTTGATTGGTTAGTAAGAATAATATGAGTTAACAACCAGATTTTCTGCTGGAGTTCCCTTAATGTTCTAAATATCCAAGAGTGAGACTCTTTTAACACAAAACAAACTTCACTATAGTCATACAAATTGCCACTGGGACAAATGTCTAAGATCTGAAACACAAGACTGGGCCTGAAGTGTGTCTCACTTGAGAAGTTGAAACATGCACTGAAAATAAAATTGTGACATTTTTACCACTGCCGTTTCCTTAAGGTGGTTAATATTTGCCTCTGTCATAATTCTTCAATTAAGTCTAAATGTCAGTGGTACTGGTCTGCAGACTCGGAGTCCTTGGGGCATAGATTGGTAATAGATTGCTTCTGTATGAATCATAATTCATTTGCTAGAAGAGGAAAATCTATTCTTTCTTCAGGGTATTGAGGGTGTACAGCACACAGAAGAAGCGTGTGGCTTTTAATGTTTCAAAGATGCTGTCTGGAATTGGGGCCGAAGGAGAGGTATGAAATATCATGACATCCTTTCAGAAGTCTGTTAATTGAGACTTAGGAAGTCAGGAGGTCCTCCCTTGTAGCTAAATCACTGGCCTCGGGACTGGACACCTGGACTAAGTATACCATAAGGTTTCCTCTTGGAATGGAAGGGGACTGGTCTGTATGGAAATGGGGACATCTGGGGACAGGAGAGAGCCAGTGGTGGATGATCGTGGTTTGCAACCTAGCAAATCACCTGGGAGGCATTAAAAGTGAGTGTTCCCTTGGCTTGAGGTAGCAGGGTCTCCATGATTCTCAGGTCTAGCTAGAGTGTATCACAACTGATCTGGGAAGATTCTTGTATTAGGCAGCAGAAGGCAAGTTGGGTGTGGTAGTGCATGCCTATAATTCCTGAGGCTGAGGCAGGAGGATTGCAAATTCAAAACCAGTCTAAACAACTTGGACTTGATCTCAAAATTTAAAGTATCCCTGGGTTCAATTCTCAGTGCCAAAAAAAAAAAAAAGTTGGTTATGATGGTGCACACCTGCAATCTCAGGAATTTGGGAGGCTGAGGTAGGAGGACTGTAAATTTGAGGCCAGTCTCAGCAATTGGTGAGGCACTAAGCAACTTAGCAAGGCCCTCTCTCAAATATTAAAAGGGCTGGAGATGTGGTTCAGTGGTAAAGCACCCCTGAGTTCAGTTTCCAGTACCAAAAATAAAGGCAGGTGGGTTGAATGTTGCCTCAGCGGTAGCAGTCAGTATACCATCTTGCAGGTCAGTGGAGAGCTCTGACAGAGCCAGCATAGATCACAGGGCTGGTAGTTAGGAGTAGGAAGGATCTGAAAGAACAACGAGTAGGTCTCTGTTCCTAAGCAGTCATGACTTTCGAGGCAGACACTTAGGTGAGGGGGAGCAAGTCAGTTTTTGGAGCAGCAAGGGGACTTGGTGCAAACCCAGCCCGAGGGGCCAGGGGAAGGCCCTGTGGGTATAAACTGACTGGCACTGAGAGATCATGTCTATAAAGGAAGGATAGTAATGCCTGCTTCCTTCAGGTGTTCAGAATGGAATGCCAACAGTTATAAGGTATTAATAAATGGTGGCAGAGGCTGTCCCACACAGATGTTCAAGAAATGTTGTAAAAACCCGGTAAAGAGCAAAGGTCTCCTGGTTGTCTTCCTGCTTCTCTCCAGTCTCACTCTCCAGACAAACCACTGTGGTGGGGTGGGGTGTATACAGAGTTTTAAAAAATTATTATACAAACACACATACACATATGGAGACACAGATGCACATATATAACTTAACAGAAAGAGATATTCAGTTCTCATGATTATTTGATTTGTAATATGTTTTAATTTTATTTATTAGTACATCGTTAATAAATGGTAAAGATTTAGTGTGTAAATCTTTATTTAAAGATTTAGAGTAATGTTTAAACTTTGTATGCTATAGGTGAGAAGTTACCGGATGTTCCATGATGACAGTATGAAGTCCTTCTTTCGTAGACTCAGTTTTACTCCTGATGGATCTTTGCTCCTCGCCCCAGGTGTGTTGACAGCTTTTGATCTAAGGGTGTGATGACAGAACAGGGGTGCCTGTGCTGCCCTTTTGTAATGCTTCTTTTCAACTCAGTGAAGTCTGATCAGAGCATTGGTCTCCAACTTGTCTGCACATTGAAACCTCCAAGGGAGCTTCCAAAAGATAGTGCTGTGTCCCACTCTAGAGATGGGAGTTTATTGGTATGGGGTGTATTACCTGGCTTTTGGAATTTTAAAAACATTTCCAAGTGATTTTGATATTCAGGTAAGTTTGGGAATGATGAAACTAGAGTGGTAAACAGTTTATTTTAGATAAATTTTTCAGTAAAAAAAATTACCAATAAAACCTTTTACTGAGTGATTTTTTTTATTAGACATGTATGTGGAAGTCATAGTTCTAAAGCCAAAAATAAAGTGCCTATTATTTTTATTATTCTCAAGAATGAAGCAACCTTCATTGGAGAGGGACAAGTTTGGTTGAACTAACCTGTGGGGTTTAGTTGTCAAATCTGAAAAGTCAGCAAAATCAGCAAGGGAAAAATAGATTTATTGGCTACAGGAAGGCAGAAGGTTAAGCCCAACATGATCAGGCAGAGCAGTGTTGTGGCTAGATTGTCCACAGAGATGTCAGCTAATTTATATGGCTTGACGAACATCCTTAGCATGAAGATGACAGTATTGCCCTGGTCAGGTTTGCCACCAAAAGTCCCAGTCAGGCTGGGCATGAGTCATTCATGCATATATATGGGTGAGGATTTAAGGAACTTTGAGAGCATTTTGGGGACACTTCGATGCAAGAAGATTCAGGACCAAGAAGTAGTAGTTGCTAATGTTGTTTACTAAAGTTACTCACAAAAATATTTTTATGCAAATTTATTTACTAAACTTAATAAAAAATCCTTTATTAAATGGCAACTCCCAAAATATCTTTAGTTAAGATAAGGTACCAGATCGGAGTTTGCTATCACCATTATTGTTTTTTGTGAGGTTAATAAATATAGGAAAACAGGAAAATGAAATTACCCAGATTGGAAGAGATAAACAACTTTTTATGCCTTTGATAGGATTGTATTTATAGAAAAATCTAAGGGATTTAAAATATAATATAAGCATTACAAAAAAAGAATTTGATAAGGTGGCCAGTATTGGGTAAATACATAAAAATCTGTATCTTCTATACTGCAGTAAGTCTAAGAAATGGAAAGAGGAAAAGTATCCCAGTAGGAGCTGCAGGTGTAGCCTGGTGGTGGAGTGCATGCTTACCATGAATGAGGCCCTGGGTTCAATCCCAGCACTGAGGAAGAATCCATTTATATTAGTGAAAAACCCATAAAATACATGAAAGTGAATTTAATAAAAAAAAAGGCACAGAATGTTTATGAAAAATTCTAGATTCTATTATTAAAGATTGTAAAACAAGTTCTTTTTTTTTAATATATTTTTTTATTAGCTGTTGACAGACCTTTATTTTATTTATTTATATGTGGTGCTGAGAATCAAACCCAGTGCCTCACACATGCTCGGCAAGCACACTACCACTGAGCCACAACCGGCCCCATAAAACAAGTTCTGTATAAATGGAAATATATTGTGTTCTGAAAATTATCACCAGTTTAATTTTCAATTTAAGTCCTATTAGAGGGTTTTTTTGTTCTGTTTTGTTTTGTAGTACTGGGGATTGAACCCAGAGGTACTTCACCACTGAGCCACATCCCCCAGCCCTTTTTCTTTTTTGTTTTAGCAAGGCCTTGCTAAGTTTCCCAGGCCGGCTTTGAACTTGGCATCTTCCTACATCAGCCTCCTGAGTAGCGGGGATTATGGTTGGGTGCCATTGAATCTACAGGTATTTTTTTTTTCTTTTTCTTTTTGTGGTGCTGAGGCTTGAACCCACAGCCTTGTGCGTACAAGGCAAGCATTCTACTAAGCAAGCTATATCCCCAGTTCCCTGGTTTTTTTTTTTTTTTTTTTTAGTTGTAGTTGGATACAATACTTTTTAAAAATTATGTGGTGATGAGGATTGAACCCAGGGTCTTGCACTTGCTAGGTGAGCGCTCTACTGCTGAGCCACAACCCTAGCCCCTATTTTTTTTAAAATCTCAGTTTTCTTTAGTAGAACAAATGCTGACAAGTATCCGAGGAAATATGAAAAAAAAAAAAAAAAAGGAAAAAGAGTTGAGTGTTTGCCTCATCAGATACCAAAAAACACTCTGACACTACTGTTGTCAAATCAATATGGTATTGGTATAGGACTACACTAAAAAACTAGTGAACTAGACTGAGAAACGAGAAATAGGGATATAAGGGAATTTAACATATGATCATAGGTGGAATTTTAGTGGGGAAAATAGGTTATCCAGTGAATGGTACTGAAAAACTGTATGAAAGAAGATAAAAAATTAATTCTAAGCCAGGCACTGTGGTGTACACCTGTAATCCCAAGGTTCTGGGAGGCTGAGGTAGGAGGATCACAAGTTCCAAGTTCCAGGCCATTCTCAGCAACTTAGAGAGACCTTCAGCAACTTTGCAAGACTGTGTCTCAAAAAATAAAATGGGGTTGTAGCTCAGTGGTAAAGCAATACCCCAATACCAAAAAAAGAAGGGAAAAAAAAAAAAAAACAATTTTCAGGTAAATATAATACTTAACTATAAATACAAAAATATAGAACTCCTAAAGAAACAACAGGTCTGTTTGCATTTTAATATAAAACTTTGATAATGGCAAAAGATGCAGCAAGTTGAACTAGTGGATGGATGGTGGAACTGGAAAATAATATTTGTGTTTGTGGTATAAGGAAGAAAGGGCTGCTATATATTGTATTCAACAATCCTAAATACACAGAGGAAGAAAATCTCAGAAGAAAAATGGCAGTTTGTAGCAGAGCAAACCTACATATTGAGTGGACCACAGGAAAAGATTCTAAAACTCAGTAGGGAAGTACAGATTGAAGTATCATAACAACTAGATGTCTCTTTATTTCCATCAGACTGGAAAAATAATACTAACTATTGCATGCAGAATGTGGGTATTGTTGCTGGGAGAGTGGGTCACCATTTTGGAAAGCAGTCTGGTAACATTTAAATGTATGTGCCATCCAGTCCATCTGTCCACATCTGAGAGCCAGTTCCTTAAGAAGTGAATGCAACCTGGAATCTAACCTGAGAGTCATGGAGGCCTCCCAGGGTTTGGCATAAGCCAAGACCTTGAGCCCAGAGACCTTGCCCATTATCTGGGTGGGGAAGATCTCACCAGAGGAGAAAACATTTTATTTTATTTTTTTTTTAGTTTTCGGCAGACACAACATCTTTGTATGTGGTGCTGAGGATCGAACCCGGGCCGCATGCATGCCAGGCGAGCGCGCTACCGCTTGAGCCACATCCCCAGCCCCAAGGAGAAAACATTTTAGAAATGTGCTGAAAAATGAATAAACACTTGCCAGATGGCTAATAGTTTGGGGCATGGTGATATGGGGATAAGCATTTTAATTTAAATATAGTAGTAAAAGATACACAACAAAATTTACCACCTTAATCATTAAAAAAAAAAAAAAGTAAATGCATAGTATGTAAGGTGTGTTTCAAAGATGTTTACTGCAAGCATTGTAGTGGTTAAAAAAAAAAAAAACACACACAAAGCAATACTCATTAACAGAGGAGGTAGTTTTATACCAGTAAATAGTATGCAGCTACTAAGAAAAAAAAATGCATTAGGGCTAGGGATGCAGCTCTTAGTAGAGCATTCGCCTAGTGTAAGTCAGGCCCGGGGTTCAATCCCCAGTTGCCAAAAATAAGTAGATACAAATTGACCTTCATGAGTAGTTGGCTGAGAAAAGCAAAATAAGGAAAAGTTTAAATAATATCTCATTTCTTAAGATTCTAAAAAGAATCTATCATATGGGTATACATGTGGTTGAGTTACAGCTGTCTGCATTGATTATATGAGAATAGAAGAAATATAAAAGTGACATAATGGTTTATTAAAATGGATTACTTGGAGGTGGAAAGATAGACAAGATGGGTAGAGGGTTAGCAAAGCAAGAAATAGTAAATAGACTGCTGGTACTGCTGACTGCTCTTTCTGATAGATATGAAATGGTCATATATAAAATGATATGTGTATGTGTCAAGAGATACGAACATGGAGTAGGGAAGAGTTTATAAGAGCACTTTAATGTCACAGCCTCTCCCTGGTAGGCTTTGCCCTGGCTTTCAGTACATCTAGAGTAAGTGAGGACAAGCTGTCAGAACTGTTCCCCAGAGCAGTCAGGCTCTGCTTGAGGCTGGGGATCGCTGCACTGGCTGGCTCTCCTTGCATAGTCAAGTCTGGATCAGGCTGATGGGGAAAAGCCCGGGTCTCAGTCTCTGGATGACAACCAAGGACTAAATCCAGGGACAGAGAGGCGGATCCTGGGCAGCTGGATCTAGTTTCAGGCTTCATCAGCTTGATTTGCCTGGATTTTCAAAAATGTTTTATATAGCAAGGGTTCCCTACTTTATGTTCCAGTTCCCAGGGAGCTGCCAGACCCTCAGGTGAAGATGCAGATAGGTAGAACTGGAGAAAAGAGCAAGAACAGATAGTGATGGAATATTTTTTCTTGTCTTCAATAATAAAATAACATTGTCCAGAGAATACCATTATGGGGGAAAACTTGACAAACCAGAATTGAAGGCTCTTAAACTTTTGCTGGAGAACAGTCTAACCTAACACTGACTCACCTCTCTTTTCCTTCTGTTCCACAGCTGGATGTGTGGAATCCGGTGAAAATGTAATGAATACAACTTATGTTTTCTCCAGGAAAAATCTCAAAAGGTATACAATAGAGGGAATATTTGAGATGCTTGCCCTCTCTTTGTGCTTTTGCTGAGCGGCAGTGTCTATTTCTAAACTATGTTTAATTTTTTAGGCCTATTGCCCATCTTCCATGTCCTAGCAAAGCCACGCTCGCTGTTCGCTGCTGCCCTGTCTACTTTGAATTGAGGCCGTTGATGGAAACAGGTACCCTTAGGGCCACAGTGCTGTGCTGTGTTCTTTCTGAGGCAGGTCACTGGTCGGGTGGGGATTGCATGTGTTTTGGGAAAAGGTGTGTATGTGGGTTTGATTCACTCTTTTTTTTTTTTTTTTTATTATTGATACTTAAAAATTGTACCTATTTTTTTTATTGATACTTAAAAATTGAACCTATTTATGTTAATGTGCAATATGATGTTTTGATACATGTATGTATTATGTAACGTTCAAATCAGGACATATCTGTCTCAAACATTTATCATTTCTTTATTTTGTACCGGGGATTAAACCCAGGAGTGCTTAACCTCTGAGCCATATCACCAGCCCTTTCATATATTTTATTTAGAGACAGGGTCTTGCTGAGTTGCTAAATGCCTCACTAAATTTCTGAGGCTGGCTTTGAATTTACAGTCCTCCTGAGCCACTGGGATTACAGGCATACACCACTGCTCTGCCCAGCTATCATTTTTTTTGTTGTGAAAACATTGAAAATTCTTTCTTGTAGGCTTTCTGAAATATACAGGATAGTTGTGTCATCTATATTCATCATCCACAGCAGAATTTCTATCTCCTGTTCTGTAACTTAGTACCTATTGACCAACCTTTCCTAATTCCTCCCTCTCCCTCTTTTCTCCCTCATATCTGGTAATTGATATTCTATTCTCGCCTTTTATGAGATCATCAGTTAAGTTACCCTTAAAAGCTGGAGCAAGGACTGATGTTATCAACATGTATGTCAGCTTTTTTTCCCCATTGTCCAGAATACATTTTCTTGCTTACCACAACTTTAGAGAATAATAAGTGCTAGTTTTGTGTTTCTGCTGATTGAATGTCATTCATTATTGATTTTCTAGGCAGTAAAATTATGTGTAAATTAGGTTTTTGTTTTTAACTCCCTCCCCCAGCTGCTTTTAAGATTTTTCTTTTTATCAATGACTTTAGGCAATATAAATATGATGTGCCTAGATGTAGTTTTATTCATATTTCTTGTGCTTGGGGGTTCATTGAATTTCTTAAGTCAATCAGTTTATAGTTTTTATCAAATTAGGGTGTTCTTGCAAGTGATTGTTGTCCTATTCATCAGGGACTTTGATGATGTATTAAGCTGTTTGAAGTTATCCCATGGCTTATTGATGACCGTTTCCTTTTTCAGGTTTTTTTCCCTCTCTGTGCTTTGATTTAGAAGTTTTGACAGCTGTGTTTTGAGCTCATTAATTTTTTCTTCTGTATGATCTACCTGTGGTCCTGTCCAGTGTATTTTTCATCTGTGACATGCAGTTTTCATCTCTTGAAGTTTAGTTTCAGTTTGAGTCTTTCTTGTATATTCTTGTCTCTTTTTTTGTGTGTGTGTGTGTGGAGGGTACCGGGGGTTGAACTCAGGGGCATGTAACCACTGAACCACATCCCCAGCCCTATTTTGTATTTTATTTAGAGACAGCACCTCCCTGAGTTGCTTAGTGCCTCACTCTTTGCTGAGGCTGGCTTTGAACTCTTGATCCTCCTACCTCAGGCTCCCAAAGCTCTGGGATTACAGGTGTGCGCCACTGTGCCTGGCAACCCATGTCTTTTAATATGTTGCTTCTTTTCTCTTGCTTCTTGAGCTTATAGAGTACAGTTACAATAACTTTTGATGTTTTTGTATATAAGGTTATTTTTTTATTTCCTCCTAATTGTGGGTAATATTTTCCTGGCTCCTCACATGCTTTGAACTTATGCAAGCATTGTGAAATTTACCTTAGTGGATGTGCTGGATAGTTTCATTCCTATAAGTTTTCTTGAGGTTTACTCTGGGATGTAGGGAAGTTACTTAAAAACATTTTGATTCTTTTGGGTCTTGGTTTTAAGCTTTGTTAGATGCCGTCACAGTAGCATTTGGTCTTGGGCCAATTTTCCCTATTCTTGAGGCAAATCATTCTGAATAATCTATGCCCTGTGAAATATGAAGCTTCTCACTGAGTTGGTTTTTTGTCACTATGACCAAAATTCCTGACATAAACAACTTAAAGGAGGAAAGGTTTATTTTGGTTATGGTTTCAGTTGGTTAGCTCCAAGGCAAAAACATGTTATAAAGGTGTGGCAGAAGAAAGCTGCTTATGGTAGCCAGGAAGCTGAAGAGGGCATTGAAGGGGCCAGGAACAATATAAACCCTTCTTAGGGGCTGCCCTCAGTGACTTTTACTTCCTCCAACTAGGTCCCACCTCCCAGTAGTTCATTCAGCTAATGGATTAATCTGTCATATCCATCAAATGGATTAATCCACTCATGAAGACATAGCCCTCAAAATTCAATCATCATCTAAAAGCCCTACCTCAGAAACTTGCTGCATTTGGAGACCTTGCTTTCAAAACATGAGCTTATGGGGGACATTCCAGATCCAAGTTGTAGCATCCATGCTGGCTGGATTCCTGGCCTGCTGTGAGCTTCAGGGATTGCTCTTTCTTTCTGATAGATCTTGCTCAGCCTCAGGTACTGTCCTCACAGGTATGCACTGCTCAGTACTCAGGTGATGACTCAAAGCTCTTTGCAACTCTTTCTATAGCTTTTGTGTCCCTGCCTGTGAGCACTGGCTGCCTTGGCCTTTCCCAGCTGCCTGCTCTGTCTTCTCGACTAGGGGTCTGTGAGGCCTGATCTAGGTTCTCGCTACCTTTTTGGCACCTGGAAGCACACCAGGCAGTAATTTGAGGCAATTGTAGGACTTAACTCACTTGCTGCATTTCTCAGAGATCATCCTTTGTTGCCTGATGGCTAGTGTCTTGAAAACATGCTTTATATATTTTACCTGGTATTTTAGTGGTTTTCAAGTGAAGGGTTGGTCTCTGTTATTCTGCTGGAAGCAGAAGCTGTTTTTGACTTTTTAACTCTTAATGTAAATGAATATAGCCAGATTGACAGAACATTATAGCATCACCTGGTGGAATGTTTCTAAATATACCATGTGTTTTCTTATCAGAACGTGACCACTCAGAATGACTTCTTCCCTTTTCTTGTCTTTTTCGGACCTTGGTGCCCATGGCATACTGTCCTTACTGTTGTGTTCCTTTGTACATTTCTTTTATTCATATATAAAGAATTCTTTGTAAAGAACAGCAAACTGGTTTTTAGTAAAGCTCTCATTTACATTTCCCTGAGACGGGGCTTTTTGAGGGAATTGGTTATTACCTTTGGGAACTTGATTTTTGTCCTCTGTTCTTCCCATCTCCCCTGCAGATCAGGGATCACACGAACCAGCCATGGAACTGTTGAGCCTGCCCTACCGCGTGGTGTTTGCAGTGGCTTCTGAGGATTCCGTGCTGCTCTATGACACCCAGCAGCCTTTCCCCTTTGGCTTCGTGTCTAACATACATTACCACACCCTGAGTGATATTTCGTGGTGAGTGCTTGCCAATGAGCAAAGGAGGAGATAGAGTCCTGTGACCTGGGTACACCTTGGGCTAGGAGATATGTCAATACTAAAAATGGCCCTTTTGGCCCCATTTGCCAGTCACATTAAAAGGAAAAAGTTCTGGTTTGCTGCGAAGCTTGCTTCCTGGTTTAACAGTTGTAGGTTTGATGTCATTCAGGTTGCCCTATGGGACTAGTGGAGCTCTCATAAACTGCAGGGAGGCCCCAGGGACTTCCTCATCATTTGGGATCTTGTTGGGTTCTCTGAAGGAAACTCACTGACAAGCCGTTGGGAGTGGTGTCACTTGGCGCTCTGCTCTCCCTCGGCCACTTTTTGGTCCCTAATTTTTTTTTTTTTTTTTGTGGTGCTGGGGATTGAACCCAGGGCCTTGTGCATGCGAGGCAAGCACTCTACCAACTGAGCTAGATCCCCAGTCCTCCTGATTTGGCCTCTGCTGCCTGCCTGGACCTGCATGTGCTTTAGCTGGGGCCTGGCCACCCACCATCTATTTCTTACTCTTTATTGCTCTTTTTTATTTCTCTGTTCTTTTAAAATTTTTTTTTTTATCTTGAGAAAGGAAAAGATCATCTATCTCATTGTTATTTATATGAAAGTTAATAATAGTGCAGATGAGTTGTGGTGACTTAGCTGAGATAGGATTGGGGAGGGAAGCTACATGCTGTGTTTATCAGCTTTCTGTTGCTGTGAGATACCTGAGAAAAACAACTTAAGGAGGAAAGATTTATTTGGTCTCAGAGGTTTCAGTTCCTGGTCAGCTTTCGGCCAAAGGTGAGGCAGAACAACAGAGTGGAGGTGTGTACAGAGCAAAGCCTCTCACCTCCTGGCACCCAGGAAGCAGAAAGGGAGAGTGTACCAGGGACCAGGGACAGGATATACCCTTCCTAGGTATGCCGGGTGACTCCCCTCTTCCAAGCAGGCCCCACCTTCTAAAGGTTCCACTACCTCCCAGTAGTGCCACCCACTGGGATCTGGGTCTTTTTTTTTTTAGTTGTAGTTGGACACAATATCTTTATTTTGTTTATTTTTATGTGGTGCTGAGGATCGAACCCAGGACCTCACATGTACTAGGCAAGCATTCTACCACTGAGCCATAACCCAACCCATTATTTATTTATTTTTGAGACAGGTTCTTGTCCTGTTGCCCAGGCTGGACTCTTAGCACCTGAGCTCAAGTGGTCCTCCTGCATCAGGCTTCTGAGTAGTATGTAGTCACAGGCTGCTGCACCCAGTTCATCAGACTTTATTTTCTGATTAGTCATGAGAGTGTTAAATATGGGTTGTAGATGTCACTAAAGTCTTTAACTTTTTTCTCTGCTTTGGGAACAAAGGTCCAGCGATGGGGCTTTCCTGGCCATTTCTTCCACAGATGGTTATTGCTCATTTGTGACATTTGAGAAAGATGAACTTGGCATTCCGTTGAAAGAGAAGCCTGTTTTGAGCATGAGAACTCTTGATAAAGCAAAGAAAACTAAAAGTCAGATGCACCAAGGATCTTTACCAGGACCCAGATTGGGAGAGGGGACCCCCTGCAGCAGAATCCACGACTCCAGCAGTCCCTCTACAAGTCCCTCGTCATCTGGACAGCCTCCAGCCCCAGCAGCCCTCAAGGACACTCCTTCAGTAACTCCTGGCATCAAAAACTCCTTGCCAGGGCCTTCAGAGGAGAAGACCCTACAGCCCAGTAGTCAAAACACGAAAGCTCACCCATCCCGGAGGGTCACTCTGAACACATTACAAGCCTGGAGCAAGACCACCCCCCGGTAAGCACATTTGACAAAACAAGAAGTTGACATTGTAAAGTGAACACTCCCTGTCTGTTCAAGGTAGAAGTCTGCAGTGAGTCCTTCCCACTGTTATGAGAGGTTGCTTGACATTAAATCTGAGGGCGTCATGTTCTGGCTCACAGGCCTCTGCCAGTTCCTTCATTCCTAGCTGCTGTGTAGGCACCCGGACTGAGATTTGGTCACAGCCTGCCATCCAGGACCATAACCACTCGCTATGGTTAATCTGTGTTCCCAGACACTCTGCCTTTGCAGCCTCTGTGTCAGCCTCTTTTGGGTTCATTGTATTGTCTGTCCCCTTGGTAACACCAAAGTCCTCCTGAAAGACCCATCTGAGTGTGTCTTCATTGTTTAAGGACTTTGTGGCCCTTCAGCCCTTTACTCTGTCACCACCCATCACATTCAGTAGCAGATGTTTGGTTTAGGCCTCGGTTTCCTCTGTTAGATTATGAGCCTGGAAATATGTCCTCATTTTGTACCTGTGCTCTTTTTCCTAAGATGGTACCAGGTGCTTCATGACAGGTGGGAAATAAAAGGGAGTGCTGTGTTAGCTTTCTGTCACTGAGATAAATGTCTGAGACAAGTCAGCCTAGAAGGAGGAATGAATGTCTTTCTTTGGCTCATGGTTTCAGAGGTTTTAGTCCATAGTCACTTGGTCCTGTTGCTCTGGGCCTGTGGTAGCCCAGTGCATTGTGGCAGGAACAGTGGTGGGGTAGCCGGCTCACTCATGGAGTCTGGGAAGCAAAGGTAGGGAGGAAAAGGCCAGGGAACCCAAATCCCCTTCAAGAGCATGTCTGCCAGGATCTTAATTCCACCGGTACCACTTCACAATGGCTCTTCCTCCCAGTAGTGTCATAGTCTTGGGAGCAAACCTTTAGATGTGGGCCTTTGGGCAACACTCAGTCAAGCTATAGCCAAGTGCCTTCTTTTTTTTGAGATACTGGGAATTGAACCTGTAACCTTGCACATGTTAAGCCAGTACTGAGCTATATTCCAGCCCTTTTTATTGTATTTTCTGATAGGTTCTTGCTAAGTTGCCTAGACTGACCTTGAACTTGAGATCCTCCTGCCTCAGTCCCCTAAGTAACTGGACTTACAGTGTACCTTTAACCATTTTATTTGGTTCTTTTCTTTTCTTTTTTTTTTAGTTGTCAATGGACCTTTATTTATTGATATGCGGTGCTGAGAATCGACACACATGCTAGGCAAGCTCTCTGCCTCTGAGCCCCAGCCCCTTATTTTGTTCTTCTTTTTTTTTTTTATTGGTACTGGGGATTGATCCCAGGAGCACTTAACCCTTTTTTAAAAATTTTGATACACAGGATCTTGCTAAATTGCTTAAGGCCTCATTAAGTTGCTGAGGCTAGTCTTGAATTTATAATCCCCCTGCCTCAGTCTACCAGTTGCTGGGGATTACAGGCATGCACTACCATGTCTGGCTGTTTTGTTTTATTCTTGATTAGCACATAATAACTGTATGTTAATGTGGGGTACACAGCAATATTTTTTTTATTTAAATATTTTTAGTTGTAGATGGACACAATACATTTATTTATTTTTCTTTATTTGGTGCTGAGGAGCAAACGCAGGCGGCACACATGCTAGGTGAGTGCTCTACCACTTAGGCACAACCCCAGCCCCATACACAGCAGTATTTTGATACATGTATACCTCATGTCCTGATCAGATCATCTTAAACACTTACCACTTGCATGGTGGGAACATTCAGGATCCTGTGTTAAATGCACACCACTTGTTGTAACCACATCACCCTGCTGTGCAGTAGAATCCATTCCTCCTGTCTAGCCGACCTTGGACCCATTGGCCAGCCTTTCCCCATCCCTCCTCCTCTTGCCACCCTGCCCTCCAGTTTCTGGTGGCCACTTTCCTAGTCTTGACTTCTACAAGATCAGCTTTTTTGGATTCTAGATGGTGCAACTATGTTGTTCTTGTCTTCTGTTCCTGGTTTCCTACCATAATGTCCTCCAGGTTTATCCATGTTGTTGCAAATGCCCAGATACCCTCCTTTCTGTGGTAGAGTAGTGCTCTGTTGTTTATAAGGAATGTCTTCTTGAGCTACCTGGTCACCAGGAACAAAGGGCTCCCTATGATGCTATGGCTATTTCTCCCCCTTCTCACCAGTCAGCTGACTTCATCCATGTTGCTGCCCCTGCCACAGAACGCTTTGCATGTCCTACTGACGCCAAGCAGTGCTGGCCTTTGGTTTTCCTTTCTTTTTACCTCTGATGCCCAGTTATCCCCTGTGACTCTGCACTTCCTCTCCACCAATCCCTCTACCTCCTCATGTTCCAGATGGACTAGGTGGAGAGGGAGATGACAGGGCAGGAATGGGAAGTGAGGCACAGTACGAGCACTCTCTGCCCCCATTCTCCGCTGTGCTCTAATGTCTTTATTGGCTTAGTCACAGTGTGGTTCAGGTGTAGTGCTCAGCTCTTTCTAAATCTCTCATTTCTACAGAATAGCAGTATGGGTTTTTTTTTGTTTTGTTTTGTTTTTTTCTGTGTGTTTTTAGATAGTGGAAGGCATTCTTTGAAATATTTTTGGTATTAAATTGCTTTCCTCTTCTGATTTCTTCTAAACTATTTACCAAGTTTCTTGCATTTGTAATTAAAAAGAGAAAAATAGTCATTGAAAAATTAAGGCTCTGGATTTTAAAAAAAGGATTATCTATGTTTGGTGCTTTCCATATGTAGAAATTTTGATAACCTTATGTATACAGTATTCAGTAAGGTGCTCACTGGACCATTGTTAATTAACAGAACTCAGCTTTTGTTTAAAGCTTTTAGATGACTGGTTATGGTTTGAGTTGACCATTATAAGTGTGATAGTTAAACTTAGTAGGTGGATGTAATCCTTTCTAAATAACTGGGCACTATATGATCGTCTGAACTTTTTTTTGGAACTAGGGATTGAACCTAGGGGGCACTTAACTACTGAGCCACATCCCTACCCTTTTTTATTTTAATTTTTTTTTTTTATTTTTGAGACAGTACCTTGCTAAATTGCTAAGGCTGGCTTTGAACTTGTAGTCCTTCTGCCTCAGCCTCCAAGTCACTGGGATTACAGGCGTTGGACCACTGTGCCTGGCTCAGGTGAACTTTGGTAGTTTTGATATTTAATATCATACATAAATAAGTTTTGTAATACTAATGAGCCATTCTTTCCTTTAATTTTTTTAATCAAGGAGAATAAATTTAACACCCTTAAAGTCAGATACACCACCAAATTCTGTACCAACCAGTATAATTTCTACCTCTTCCACAGAAGAAATTCAGTTAGGTAAGTGATGTTGTTAATGGTTTTAATGCTTCTCTTTTGTTCTTTTGGAAATTAGCACCACCCAATTTTATATCACTTCTAAGAGAGCAAGGATGCATCCTGATGCAACTGTCTTCTAAGAATCCCTGCCTGGATGTTTATCTTAGAATAAGGCAATCCCTGTGATCTGTCTTGGGTTCAGGAAGAGTGGTCTAGATTGGGTTTCTTGACCTGATGACTTCATGATTGGGCAGGATAATTTTGTTCTATTGTGGGGTATTATCAGCATCCTCAGATTGTACCCCTGCTCTGTGACATTTTCAAATGTCACCAAACATTGCCCACTTCCCTTGACAGACAGTTGCCCCTGATGGAGAACCGTGGTATAGATCCCATCTTAGCAACACAGGCTCTTGCTGGCAGTTCCATTCCTCATCTTGGCTCTGTGTTTTGTTATGTCAGCTTTAAGCCTACAGAAGTCCTCATTCACTTGCCTATTTTGTGTTTATTGATATTTCAGAGATGCCTGGAGACCCTCAGGGCAGTCCTCCAGAGCTCAAGCAGCCCAGACTTGACGAGGACCGAGGAAGCCCCCAAAGCCTGGACCCTTGCTAGGACCTTGACTGCTGCCCGTGGGCCTGCTGGGCAGTGCCTGGGCATGTAGCAAGGCAGCGAGGAGGGAGACGCCCAGGCCAGTGGCATCGGAGCCAAATAGACATTCAGAAGTTGATTTCTGTAACAGAAAAAGCACATGTACTGATTTTTCTCCAGAAATACGCATACTTTTGTATTTGGTATCCATCTTTACCATGGGGATGTGACTGTTGTAATAGACTAAATCCTCTTTTTGGTGAGTTTCTGAAACTGGAGCATTCAACATTATCTGAGGTGAAAATCAGTAAATCCTTCCTTGAAACTGTCAGGAAAGTACAGCTGTGCTGTGGGGGACTTGCAACACAGGAGCAGAGAGAAGAGAAAGTGATTTGAGGAGGTTTATATTGTTGATTTTTAGAATGTTAGAAGTGATTATTAGATTTAGCTTCTAATTAGTTGATTATTCAAATTTTAGAAGTTATGTTTTTTCCCTGATTTTAAAGGTAATAATGCTCATTCTGGAAAGTTAGTAAACTATAGTGAAGAAAAAAAATAAATGGGGCTGGAGGTGAGACTCCCTCATTATCTCACTATTAGAAGAAACTCTTGTTGATTTCTAAGCATATTTTCTTCTTAGCATTTTTATGGATTTTTCTTTTTAAAGACAGCTGAGATTTTACTTCAGATACAATTTGTATCTGAATAGGTTTACTTTTTAGATTGGCTTTTCAAAGCCAAAAAAAAAACAAAAAAAACCCAAAACAGCAGTTTATGTCTCTTGCTTTCCCTGGGACCCAGGAAAATCATATGTTCTCTTTTTCTATTAGGAATAAATGTGAGAGTTGGCGCTGGGTGTAGGAGGGGCTGTTGTCGTCTGAGGGCGGCCATCTCGGGAGTTTGGAGCCTCTCAGCTCAGGACGTGCTTCCTGGGTGATGTGGTTGAGAGGTGGTTAGTTACCTGATGGCACATGGGCTGGGCTCAGTTTAGAAGCTCATGCAGCTACTGTGCTGACAAGAGTTGCATGATGTCTGCTGCTTTCACACATGGCCTGGACAAGCCATGCAGATAAGGGTGGTGAGCCCAGGGCTTCCTTCCCAGGCTGGAACAGACCACAGAGTGAAGGATGGAGTGGGCTGAGGAGAGGAAGAACATTCTTCTTAGCTTTGTCTGTAACAACAAAGAAAATGGGAAGAAGCATCAGTTTGTTGCTTAATCCACATCTGGGTAAACCAGAAGGAGTTTGCCATTCTTTAGATAAGAAGGTGTAAAGTCAGGATGACTCATGGCATGGAGAACTGACAGGTGAATGTGTATGCACTTGTTATAATGCAGGTGTGGGTTACATCAAGAAGGAAAAGGTTTAACTTGTCATGTACTGTCCCTTTTGACCAGTGGTTCTAAGTTGTAGCTGTGCACTGAGGTCACACCAAGAACTGACATCACCCCTAGGCCTGGGGCCCCCGCCAGAGAAACAGCTACAAACCACACATGTAGCTGGTGGTTGTTGATCATTTTGATCACATGTTCCTGATCTCAGTGAGCAGCCTGTCTCCCAGCCACACTCAAGGCAGGGACAGTGTCAGGTTTAAAAAAATCTGTCTCTTGTACAACTAAAATGGGGGAACTAAGGGGGAGGCAGGGACACACCTTCAGCCAGACTACTAACTGCCTGTTCATCAGCTGTCACTCTTGAATATAAATGATAAAATTGGCAATAAATGACAGTGATGTCACTTTATTGTGGTCTAAAACCCAGCCTGTCTCTGTCTGCATAATTCGTTGGGGTCTGTCTGCATAATTCATTGGGGATGCCTTTTGCACAGGAGCCCACCTGCAGGCCAGGTGCTGTTCTCTTACAAACGGTCCACCACTCTGGGTGGGGTTCATATGGGGTTTTTGTTGTTTCCAGATGTCTCCAGTAAGTCTGCTGTTAAATATTAGTCCCTGCTGCTAGATGGCTGGAAGGGAATGAGGCCCAGGAAACTGCCTGGGAGAACAAGTGTGACAAGGGCAGGGTCTGCCTCTGCCTGGGTGTTTCAGGAGGGATGCTGATGGGTGGGCTGGATAGCACTGAGGAGAAAGGCAGTAGAGGCAGAGCCTCCATTGCACCAGGGTGCAGGGGCCTCTGGGCCTGCAGTGATAACCAGGCTGACCAGCCTTAAGGAGGCGCCCACAGGCAAGGCTCCCCAGCAGTCTGGATGCCACAGTGGGTAGCAGCCAGTCAGGTCTTATTTGGTCCTCCTTTGCTCAGTTTTGCCCCTGTTGTCTTTGCTGAAAGCACTTGCCACTTTGCTAATGCCCTGACCCTTCTAACCAAAATAGTTATCAGTGTCCATTTTAAGGCCCTGAGGCCTTAGCGCTGGGGATATCCTGGGTGCTAGAAGATGGACTGGTCTACTCCTGTTCCCACTTTGGAGTCTCATGTACTCCCACAGGGTCCTTTACAGCTCTGAAAGCCTGGATTTTACCTTCTTGGTAGAGGAGGGGAATAGGAGCAAAGGCAGGAGAGCCATCCATGCTGAAATGAGAAATTGAGCGAAAACAGCATACAGAGCCTAGGCCTGCAATCCCAACAACACAGGAGGCTGAGCTAGGAGGACAGCAAGTTCAAAGCCAGCTTCAGCAACTTAGTGAGAGTGCACAAATGAATGAGTGGCCAAAATCACAGGCTTCCCCTGTGTATCCAAGCTCCAGACACTGTTCACACACCCCTTCTCATGGCCACTAGAGGTCACTGTTCCCACTATGAATCTACTCAGCAATTGTGTTTCCTAGGCGGGAAGGCACTTCAGTTGACCCATGGTGACCAGACCTGGAGTAGAGCACTGCTCAGCAGCTGGGGTGAGAGGATAATGAAAGTAATACATGACTGCTCATTGCTTTTTTTGTTCATTCAAGAAATGTTTATTAAGTACTTTCTCGTCTCTGGAGGACATATCAGAGGACAGCAGAAATTCATCTCTGCTCTCATGGAACTGATGTGATTGGGGGACCAACAATAACATAAGTAGGTTTGCATTAGGAGATGACCATGGGAAAACAGGGTGAGGGGTCTCAGAAGAGCTGGTTACAGCCTGGCTTGAGACTCAGGAAGGGTGAAGAAGGAGGTGGTCGGATCAATCGGGTGTCCTGGGTTCATCCAGGAGTGGGACATCTTTGTCCTCTCAGGTACCCAGTACACTTAGCCCTGTGAAAAGGAGGGTGGTCTGACTGGGGACCCCTCGCAGGGGCAGAGTGGGGAAGGCACCTGCAGTTAGGCCATTAGAGGTTGTTCCAGTTTTTGGAATCTAGGCAGCACATGACATGAATTTTAGACCTTAATTTTAGACCTACAAGCTGGCACACAGGGACTGGTGAGGGACGATGGTGGCAGGGATCTTAGGCCAGTGGTCAAGTGTTTGTGGACTTCTCCCCAAAATGTGGCTGTTGAGTGTGGGAGCCAAGGCAGTGGAAGGAGCATGGGACTTTGGAGCTAGAGGGGTGAAGTTATTTCTGTATCAGTCACTAAGTTGCTGTGTGACTGCATGTTTTAGTTCACCTGCCCAGGCCACAGTTTCCTCATCTATAAAATGGAAATGCAGCATTTTCCTTGTATGTTTAAAGGATTAAGAGAGGCAGGTACCTCCTCCTTAAGCTGAGTTCTATTTTCTCAGTGATTTCTCGGAGGTTAACCACTATATTAGGATTCCCCAGAGGACAGAACTGACAGGATATGAGTATGTAGGGAGATTTTGGTATAAGGAATTTGCTCATGTGATTATGGAGGCAGGTGAGTCCAGTATCCCCACTGTGTACTGGTATTCTGGGCACCCAGCAGGGCTGATGGTGGTTCAGAGGAGTGTGAGGATTCTCTGCAGGAGTCTCTCTTGCTTGGGACTCAGGGGGGGCAAAATACTTGCCAAGTTGACACACAAAGTTAACCACTAACTCAGGCCAACCCTGGGAACTGAGATGCATGCACGTGGCTTGGTCAGCTGACCAACAGTCTAGACTCTGAGCAGCAGTTGGTCTGGATCCCAAAGCCGTGGCTAATCTGGCCTCCCAGACATTTAGAGATAACTCCTCTCCATCCAGATTGCCTCATCTACAAAATGAGAATACATGATACTCTGAGAACCTCCAAAAGAGCAGTTTAGGAATATTGAAACAGCATTAAAAGCAGTCTCTTTCCTATAGCAGAAACAACCAAAAGTGCTTGTGAGTTAACTTGTAACAGGTCTTAAGCAATCACAGTGATTTTAAAGTTGCAGACTGAGCCCTTGTGCCTGGCTTGAACGTGGATTCGCCATTTGCTGTGTGACCAAGGATGATGTTGCTTAATCTTAGCTTTGCTTTTCTTGTCTAAAATGTAACAGAAAGACCCTCATTATGGATTTACATGGAAGAGTAGGGAACCTGGTGCAGGTGACCCCTGAATGAGCTTCTGACCTATCAGCCATTCTTGCCCCCTTTCTGACCTCCTTTGCCACTGAACATGACCCCCTCCTTTATGGGAGCACGTGCTGCAGGTATTTGGATTTAAAAACAATGCTTTTGGGCCCCATCTCACATTGCTCCTCCTAGATGACCTTTGCCAGAAGCTGTAAAATTAACCCCATAAAAGTCCTACTGGGTAATTGCATTCTTTGCCACTGAGAGATATCAACAGAACTCATTAAATGGGGAGATCCCAGCTTTGGGGCCATGTTGGGGCATGACAGGATTCACACTGTTCAAGGCAAGGAAAGACCTGCCTGTGGCAGGCAGGCAGGGTCCTGGAGCATCCTGAGGGATGGGAGATGAGCAGTCATGATGCCTGCAGGAGGCTAGCTCTGGGGATGCCCACTAGAGAAGGCCAAACCAGAACGGCCTCTGGAGGAGCCAACCTTAGGCAGGAGGTGGGAGCCTGTGACAGCTGCAGGAACTTGAAATGACAATTTGTTCACTTCTTCAGGTTCACAGGGCTCCAGTTTTAGCATCTCTGGTGATGGCTGAATGCTGAGTGAGGCTCTCATACTCACAGTTGCAAAAGGGTAAGGGTGTGTGTGTGTGTGTGTGTGTGTGTAATATTTTTTACTTTTAGATGGACACAGTATCTTTATTTTACATTTATGTGGTGCTGAGAATGGAACCCAGAGCCTTGTGCATGCTAGACAAGTGCTCTACTGCTGAGCCACAATCCCAGCCCCAAAAGGGTGTTTTAAATAGCCAGTGCTTAGGAAGTAACACAAAACATCATCTACCATGCTGGTGTGAAACGAAGTATGGAAGCCTCTGTCTTAATTTCCTAGAGCTGCCATAATGGATTTTTTTTTTTTTTTTTTTTTTTGTAGCACTGGGGACTGACCCAGGGCTTTGCACATACATGCTCTACCACTGAGCTACATCCTAGTCCATGTAATTAATATCAAGTGGCTTAACAAAAGCTCACTCTCTGGATTCTGTAGGTATCAGCAGGGCTGTGCTCCTCTAGAGGCTCTAGGGGAAGACTCTTCTTGCCTCTTCCCACTTCTGGTGGCTCCTAGTCTTCCTTGGCCTGTGGCTACATTGCTCTAGCCTCTGCTTCTGTCTCCACATGATTTTTGCCCTCTTGTCTTCTCCCTTCTCTTCAAAGGACACTTGCCTTTAGTTTCAGGGTCCACTTTAATCCAGGCAATCTGTTCTCAAGGTCCTTAACTAATTATGCATACAAAGACCCTATTTCCAAATAAGGCGACTCTCAGGTGAGTGGAAATTTGGAAGGCCAGAAGACAGACCTGTGGGAAAGGTTGTCTGGAAAGTAGGAGCCAGTGTCACATGGCTAAACCCAAACCAGCAAAAAAGTACTTAATTGCTACAATGCAACAAGTCCTCTGAGCTGTCCCCAGCTGGCTGGGCAAGGCCCTCCAAGTTCCCGGTGCCTTGGCTAGTGCTGGCTGGAAGAGACGGTGATAGCCCTCAGAGAGACTGGTGAAGTCAGCTAATTGCCACCTGTACTAGCTTGCTGGAACCTCAGCAGGTCCTGGGGGTGTGAGGAAACTGAAGCAGAGAGTGCTTAAGAAGCATGTTCAGTTTCTTAAAAGTTATAGCTAGAACCTAGCTGTGAGTCCCTGGCTCTGAAGCCTGCTCTTGCATACTGTACTACCAGAATGCATCATCATACAGGGAATGAGACCACATAGCCAGCCTGAACCTGAGTGTACCTGCATGAAGGCATCAAGGGAAGCCAGTCCAAATCCTTGCCACATCCATCCTGTTTTCCCTTCAGTAGTCAGAGAGAGGTGGGACTGGGTCGCCTAACCCCCAGGGGGCGCTCGAGACACAGCCTGTGAGAAGATCCAGATGAAGACCAGAAGCTAAGTGGGTGTGAGCTGGGTGTCTGGAGAAAAGGCTCTCCCCCTTGACTGGCTCCAGCCCATGCAGCTGGTGGTCCCAAAGGACAGTGTTGGAGAATGGGCATAGGGTAGAGGGAGGTGGGCCTATTTTTAAAAGTGGCCAACTTGAGAGGGCACATTTAAACTGAGACTTGACTATGAGGAAAGATGAAGGTGGGCATTTCAGGCAGGAGAAACAACCGGAAACCCTGAGGTGGGAAGGCCTGGCCTGTCTGGGGAATGGACAGGCATACACCTGTGTGCCTAGAGCTGGGGAGCCTGGGGAGCCAGCAGGCAGGTGATGTGTGATAAGGACGGAAGAGGGTGGGGACCGGGAAGGAAGCCTGGCGGTAATCATAGTGCAAAGGGAAGTCCACATCTTTGTTTTAGAAGGAGCTCTCTGGAGCCTGTGAGAACAAAGGCTTGTAGAGGGAACCCTGGTCAGGAGGCTACCCTTATGGTCCAGGCAGGGATGGACCTGGACCAGTGCCAGCTTGGGGGCAGAGGGATGGGCACATTTGAGGGGCATTTTTGATGATCAGGACAACAGAATGTGGTTATTTTGCTAGTGATGTGAACTTCTAGAGCTCTTATTAGGAGAGCCTTAGAGTTTGAGGTTCAGGGCCAGAAGCAGCCAAGCCAATGGGACCAAGCATGTCTGCCCAGTCTCCCTGAAGAAGGGACTGGGGAAGGTGCATAGGTTCTCTGCCACCAACAAATCCTTTTTCTAATGCAGGAGTATTGTTCCATCTCTGTTGCTTTGTCTCACTTATCCTCTCTTGAATCCTCCCAGTGACCAGGAGCTCACCACCAGGTGGGAAGCCAGCTCCATTTCCACTCAGCCCTCAGCAAGCAGTTCCTCTCTGTAGGGAGTCAAATCCTGGCTCTCCCTGTGTGCTCTGAGCCACACCACAGGCTGCTCCCTCCTCAGTATTTAAGATAATGTCACTTTCCGTTTGGGACTTTCTTTTCCAGGATGCACACCCCTCAGGAAGAGGGGGACCTCCGAACACACAATCTGCCAAACCACGGCACTTCCCCAGTGGAAGAAACCACTTCAGTGGCAGAGAACACAACAGCTCCATGGAGCAGCCTGGCCTCAGCAACAGAACAGGGTCTGTCTGGTCTCAGCTCTGGCCCCTGAGTCACTGGCTATTTTTTCTTCTCAGGCCAGAGCTGTGGATTAATCGGGGGCTCCTGTTTCCTGGCTGATGAACAGATGGAAGAAATACAACCCTGCCGTCCAGAGGCCTGTGTAAGACACAGGGTCTGCTGGGCATGGACCCAAGCTCTGCCGGGTGGGGCCAGAAACCACCTCTGGTTCTCCCGAGTCCCAGGCTTGGCAGAGCCCTGGCCTCACCCTCTGCCTGTCTTCTGGTGCTCTTCTGCTCAGAAGCGGAGCTGTGCAGTCGGAGTCCTGTGTTCCAGAGTAACATGGGGCATTCATTCTGTGTGCTTAGCTGAATGGAAGGATTGGAAGTGGAGCGGGGTCACGATGCCCCACCAGCCTTTGGATGGGAAGGCAGTTTCTCTGGGTGTGTTCTCAGTCTTGTTTCAGGGCTCAGGTCTTAGTGCTGTGGAATGGTTCAGTGGAGATTCTTGGGTGACCTGTGCAGAATCCAGAGTGTTCCATGGAGGACTTCAGCTATAGCTGGTAGTACAACAAGAGGAGACTGAGCTTGCCAACTCCCTGCCTGGCTTTGTCAGAGAAGTACTCTGGCTGCCATTGGCAGAAAGGGAGTAGTCTCAGGGCCCTGAGCACTGGACTGTCACTGAACAAGTGATGCCTGAGATGTCCCATGCCTCTGTGTGGCTTAGCTTTCTGGGGAGAGATCAGGGTAAGAATAGCCTTTCCTTCCTTGTGTTCCGTGAGGGTGAAGTGACATGGTACTCAGCTGTCTTAGTTGGCTTGCTTTCCTACTAGGACAGGGTGGTTGATTGATTGCTTTCTTACTGTTCTGGAGGCTGGGAACTCCAAGGGGGAGTGTCCTCCCCTGGTGAGGGCCTGCTTGCTGCATCATGACATGGCACAGGGCATCATGTGGTGAGAAAGTGCACAAGAGAAAGATGAGAGCAGAAGGAGCCTGAGCTCCCCAGAGTTTACTATGGACCCCTTCCCTGACCCTCCATGTGGAACACCTCTTAAAGGTCCCCTCCCAACACCATCATGATGGAGAGGACATTTCAGCCTGAGATTGGGAGGGAACATTCCAACCGAGCACCACCTGTCTCTGCAGTAAGTGCTTCTTACTGCTCCAAGCTAATCAGCACTTTGTTTTACTTCTAAAATTGAAAACATTGATAGGAAATCCAGGCATCATCTTGGTATCTCTCTCTCTCTCTCTCTCTCTCTCTCTTTTTTAAAAGAGAGAGAGAGAATTTTTTAATATTTATTTTTTAGTTTTCGGTGGACACAACATCTTTATTGTATTTTTTATGTGGTGCTGAGGATCGAACCCAGCGCCCCGTGCATGCCAGGCGAGCACGCTACCACTTGAGCCACATCCCCAGCCCCTCTTGGTATCTGTTTGAGCTGGCTGTTGACCTGCGGAGGGTGGAAGTCCTAGAGGCATCCTTAGGTGTCCCTGCCCTAGCTTGGGACTCCACAGGTCACCAGCCACAGTCTCCAGGGATGGCTTCAAGCCTTCCCCTCCCAGCCCCCCGCTGATGGATGCCATCCCCAAGGGCGTTTCTAGAGCATAAGGCCCTCCCCTCCCAGCAGGGCATCACCACCAGCACCAGCCTGTGAACTTGGGCAGGGACTGGACCTCGTTCTTCTTTATTGTGGTAACACGTATATGACAAAATCTGGCCATCTTAAACCATTTTAAGTATATAAACAATGGCATTCATGATACGATGTTGTGGCACTGCCACTGTCCATCTCCAGATCTTCATCCTCATCCCCAATAGAAGCTCTGTGTCCATGAAGCTGTGGTTCCCTTCCATCATGGGCATCCTCTCTCTCTGGGTCTTGATGAGTTTGCCTGTTCTAGATACTTCCTTTAAGTGGAATCGTATGTTATCAGTCCTTTATCTGCCTTGTTTCCCTCAACATGGAGGCTTGTATTGGCACCATTTCTCTGGACAAGTAACTGCCCTGTGTAGCTACACCACACTCTGTGTACTCATTCACGTTGATAGGCACTGGGTGGTATCCACTGGGGCTATTGTGAACAGTGTTGTACAAGTGTCTGTTTGAATTCCTGTTTTCAGTTCTGAAGGGTTTGCTGTGACAGTTGGCTTAGGGGTTGAATTATGTACCCCCCCCCAAAAAAAATGATACATTGAGACCCCAGCCAGTACTTTCATCTGTATGTAACATTATTTAGAAATAGGGTCTGTATAGAAGGGCTGAAGTAAAACAAGGCTCAGAGGGTGGACCCTAATGCAGTGTAACTAGTATCTTTTTTAGAAAAGTGAAACCTGGACAGAGACAGTAGGCATAGAGGAAGGACAGGGTGAACGCAAGGAGATGGCCATCTACAACCAGGGAATACTTGTGTTCCCAGAAGCTGGGAGAGAGGCCCAAACTGACCCTTCCCCCATAGTAGGACCCAGGCTGCCAACAGCTTGATTGGGACTTTCAGCCTTCAGAGCTGTGAGATAAGGAGCCACCAGTTTGTGGTAGTTAGTTGTGGCAGACCTGAGAAGCCAGTATGTGCTGTGATTCTGTGTTGAGCCAAGCTGTTGTCCTCAGTGGCTGCACCACTTTCCATCCCTCCAGCAGCATCGGGGAACTCCAGTCTCTCAGCTGACTTGTAAACACTTCTGCTCTTTCTTTTTTCAAACCACGATGGTTTGCACAGTGGTACCTCACGGGGATCTTGGTTTGCATTTCCCTAAGGAGGATCTTTTCACGTGCACATTGCAACTTCTGGTGTGCTCATTAAATACATTTGGATTTATGAGTGAATGGGAATTTCGGCTCTGGAACTTCCCACCTGCGTTTGCTGTGTTCACCAGTACCTTGGGGACATCACAGACGCCCCATCCAGTGGTTTCTCAGTGAGCTTAGAATTCCTTGTGCGGCCTTTGTGGTTGGCTCCCACAGTCCCTTCCACCTCATTTCTTACCATTTGCTTCTTGCTCACATTCAGAGTGGCCATCAATGTATTATCCAAACCAGGATGTCTTTGAGAGATATGCTGGGACAACAGGATCGCCTGGGGGACTGTCCTAGGCACACCAGCGTAGAGGTCACCCTGCTCCATTCCATCAGCCACGCTGGCCTCTTGTGTGCCCTGGGATGCCAACTCTGTCCCCACATGGGTCTTTGCACAGGCTGGTGCCCACACCTGGGTCCCTTTTCTCTTGCTTTCCTCTTGACGAGCTCTTCCTGGCCTTCCGGTCTCAGCTCAGTATCTCCCTCTCCATCAAGGATCTCTCCACTACTACGGGATCATTTTCTTCACAGCATTGATCACAACTTGCACTTATAAATTCATTTCCTTGCATGCCTTACTCTAGACTGTGTTTATTTTTTTATTTGAAAAGAAATAGAACCAACCTGTTGCACGATGCCCTGCAAAATCCAGACAGTGAATGGCTAGCTGCTGGACGAATGAGTTAGCTGTTAAGAAAAGCTCTGTGGTGCGACTGTGAAACGACAGGTGGGAAATAATAAAAACCTGGTGGAAGGCGTGCTTCTGCGAAGCGTGGACTCAGGTGCGTTGTCACACCACGCACCAAGTGCGTGCGTGTTTCTCAAATTGCCCTTTCGGAGTTTTGTTGGAATTGTTGTGAACCTATCTGTTTCCTTCTAAAGCTGTTATGAAGGGGTGTTTGTACTTCCTTACTATAGCCACATACTGGTGCACCTACCCGTTCACCTTGGCTCCGCACCCGCCCACTACATTCCTGCATGCCCATTACCCACCATCCACCATTCCAGGAACAGGCACTCACTTTTGGCCCTGCCATCTGCCCACCCACCCTTGGACTACCACCAGCCTATCCAGGAAGTCACCATCCACCCACCAACCATCCTTCTCCTATGCGTGCATCTGCTGCTTGGTGTGGACCTGGGCCCCTGTGGAACTGAACAGTGTTGTGGGATCCGCAGTTTGCTCGGGGCAGTTCCCATTTGAGATGTCCTAGAATGAAGGTCGCGTGTGTTCAAAATGTGGCTCTGAGTCCACCACATCCTGCTGATGTAGGGATGCAAAAAGGCCCAGGCACAGGGGTGGGCGTGGCTATTCAGAGATCAGGTGCTTCAAATATCTGACCCAGAGATCTGTGCTTCAAATATCCTCCGCCAAGGGGAGAGCCGGCAGATGTCTGAAAGGGTGCTTGAAGCTGCCCACCCAACCTTGCTTCTCTTCTGGCCACCAGAGGATGAAATAGGAAGCATTTGGAGCGTGAGAGCTGGCCAGGACTTCCCAGCTGCTCTGGCCAGTGCCTCGTTTACAGAGGAGGAGACCTGAGCCTGGCCTGCTGACCTGAGCGTATTGCTGTTGCCAGCATCCAGCCCAAGACTCGGGGACCAACAGAGGGGACGTGAACTGCTGCCTTGTGAGCCTTCCCGTTCCTGGTACCACTCTTTCAGACCAGAGAGAGTGCCATGCCTCCTTGCCATTTGGCTGGGAGTAGGCAGGGTTGTGGCCTTTAGTCTGTAAGGCAGGGATGTGGACATCTTGGGAGTGAGTCCGTCAGTGCCTGCCAACCCTCCATGGTGCCCACACCACCCATCAGAGCCCATGGTATGTGAGTGCCGTCTGTGGTTTCAGCTTCTGCCGCAGGCTGGCCTCAGCAAGCTTCCACTGGCTTCCATCTTATCCCTGGGTAACCTCTTCTGGAACAGTCCATGCTTAAATGGGTCCAGAGCTCTGGTCCAGGGAAAAGAGGTTTCCAAGAGTAAGACAGATGGTTTAAGGGCTACTAACAGAAAGTAGCCCTGGGTCCCTAGCAGCTCACTAGCACCTTCCAGGGTGTCCTGTAGAGACTTGTGCTTGCAGAGAGCTGGGGCTGTGCATGCTGTTCCTTTTCTTGCCTGAAAGACTCACTCTTTCCCAGTTCAAAAGTGCACCTCAAAAGAGAGATTACTTTATTGACTCCCTGGCAAGAGCATTTCCTGCCCCAGACCCCTGCCATGTCTCCCATATCCTGCTATGGATTTGGCCTTTCACAGGAGTATTTATTTAGTCCATTTAGAAAAATTGTACCTTTGGAGATAAAAAGGGGGGCAAAGAAAGGAAATAACAGTGGAAATACAAAAAACCAAAAGGCAGCACTAAAAGTCAATAAAATGGCTATTCGAAAGGTTTCTCCTTTTGTTTTCCTTGTAATGGATTGAGAAGCCCTCTTGGCAGTGCTAATGCTCAGTGGGAAAAGTGTTGTTCCAAGTGGGCCCTGTTTGCAACCATCTGTGGAAGGCTGCTGCTCTCCCAGGTACCTGGAGTTTCTGGTCCAGCCGCTACTGAGGGTCCCCTCTCTTTGTCTGCCCTTGGTGCCTCATTCTCCAGCCTGGGGGCAGAGGCAGAATCAATTGTTGGATGGTGAGACTGATGAATTTTCTTTTTTCCTTTTAAAATTCACTCTTCGGGGGGCTGGGGATATAGCGCAGTTGGTAGAGTGCTTGCCTTGTGTGCACAGGCCCTGGGTTCAATCCCTAGTACAAAAAAATAAAAATAAATAAATAAATAAATAAATAAAATTGCTCTCCCAGGTTAAAGGAACAAGAGGTTCCCTCCAGCTTGCTGAACTCAGGGAGCTTTTAGAAGTCTGCAGGTAAATTCTAATTTAGGAGGAGCTGGAAAGTAGAGCTGAAACTCTGTAACGTGAGGAAAGCTAGTGTGGATCTCTTGACAAGTGGTAAATGATCAGGTAAATGTCAAATTGTGCCTCAAAAAAAGGTGCCCTGTAACAGAGCAGGGAGGAAAAGCATGAGAAGAAGATCACCGTTAAACAGGGATGAGAGGTGGGAGGGAAAGGGAGAGAGAAGGGAAATTGCATGGAAATGGAAGGAGACCCTCATGGTTATACAAAATTACATACAAGAGGAAGTGAGGGGAAAGGGAAAAAAAAATGAGAGAGAAATGAATTACAGTAGATGGGGTAGAGAGAGAAGATGGGAGGGGAGGGGAGGGGAGGGGGATAGTAGAGGATAGGAAGGGCAGCAGAATACAACAGACACTAGTATGGCAGTATGTAAAAACGTGGATGTGTAACCGATGTGATTCTGCAATCTGTATAAGGGGTAAAAATGGGAGTTCATAACCCACTTGAATCAAATGTATGAAATATGTCAAGAGCTTTGTAATGTTTTGAACAACTAATAAAAAAAATAGATACATAAAAAAAAGGTGCCCTGCTACATTCCAAAGAGTTGAAGGATTTAAACATAAAAATAGGACTAGGAGTGTAGCTCAGTAGTACAGCACTTGACCAGCATGTGTGAGGCCCAGGATTTGACCCCCAGCACCATAAAAAAAGCAAATGAAAACCAAACTTAACAAACCACTTCATATGTGTTGCCTCATAGTCACAAGGTGATCACACACTTCCAGCATCACAAATGTGTTTCAGGCATTTTTTAAAAGCTGCCAAATAAATTTCTGGAAGCCTTAGCAAGTCCATTAGCCAAAATCTACTTGTCAGAAAGACTAAAGAAATATAAATGCCTTTATCTGCCTCCAAACATGGATGGCTACCCTGAAACAAAATTGGAGGTGTGGCAGAAAGAATGAGAAGGAACAACAGGTACATGATTATTAGCGTCTGCTATACTTTGGAGCTAGAATGTCCCCACAGGCCCAAGTCTTAAAGGCCTAGTTCCCAGGGTGGTGCTATGGTGAGGTGGCCGCTTTGACGTAGGGCTTGCTGAGAGGTTTTAGCTCACTGGGCGTGTGCACTCAAGATTGTGTGACCCAACCGCCTTCTTCCTGTCCCTCTGTCTTTTTTTGAGGTGAGCAGCTCTGCTGCACCATGCACCCCCTGCTCTGACATGCTGCTTTGCTGCAGGCCCAAAAGCAATGGGGCCAACACACTATGGACAGAAATGTTTGAAACTGAGCCAGAACAAACCTCTCTTTGTAAATCACCTCAGCCTCAGGTGTTTTGTTATAGTAATGGAAAGGTAACTGAGCCATTCTTCTAAGAAGTGAGGGGAAGAGGGAAACGAGAAACACCTGGGTTCTAGGCCCGAGCGCCTGGGGAGAGACAACATCTGCTGAGTTTGGGGAGACGTGCGGGTGAGGGATCTGAACTTTAAGCTCTGTTCAGTTGGAGTAGAGCAATCAAGGAGGCAGTGGAATAGCAGAACCAGAGCTCCAGCAGCACGTGAATGAGAATTTAAATTTATGGGCTGGTTGAAACCACCAGGCAGAGAAGAGAAGAAAGTCCAGAACAGAGGCCTGGGTCTGAAGGGGAGAAGATGGGAGACTGCACCATAGCACGCAGTGTCTCTGGGCTGGAAGCTCTCCAAGATGAAGGAGGTCGGTGCATGGCATGCCTGGAGAGGCCAGAAAACCGACCGTTGGCCAAGGATGGGCCACTTGTGAGCCTGGTAATGGCTTCCGAAGGCTGTCCATGGACTTCACATGCTGTTTAACCCCAGCCTTAATAGTAGATGACACGCCACATTTCTCTCTCTCTCTCTCTCTCTCTCTCTCTCTCTCTCTCTTTAATGTGAAGACGATGCTGCCATAAATATCTTGTGCCTACTATTTTGCCAACATGCCAAAGTATTTTGGACAAGGCCTAGGAACTGTGGCATCGGAAGGTGCACAGATGTTAAGTTGTAATCCTGTTGTCACCAAACACCTACTAAACTGTGACAGGGATTTACAGTCCCACCAGCAGCACAGGTGAGGTCAGTTAAATAGAAAGTTAAGTCTTTGGTAATCTGGTAGTTGAAAAATATTATTGTTTTCCTTTGAATTTCTTGAATTCCTCCTGTCCCTGTTGGCTGTTTGCCCACTTTCTTTTCAGTTGTTCTATTCTCTTGTTGATTCATCAGCGCTCCTGTATATATGTGTTATAATTGTTTTCTTAGTATATGGATTATTTTTGGGGTTTGCACTTTCCCCCCACCCCAACTTTAAAGTCCGTATTTAGTACAAAACTAAATTTCTTGTTTTTTTTTCCTTTCTGCTTAGAAAGGCCTACATTGCCACCCCCATTATAAAAATATTCACTCCTTTTCTTCTAGGTTTTACAGTTTCTTTATAAGAGCCAATCACTGATGTATGTGGAATTCTTTAGGTGCAGGAGTGAGGCTGAAACCCAAGCTTCATTTTCCAAATAGTTAGCCAGCTGTTTCAACACCATTTCTTGAGCAATTTATTCCTCTAGTTAATTCAAGATGCCATCTCCATTATTTGCTACATTTCCATATATTGGGGAGTCTGTTTTTATATTCACTTGTTCCATGAACCATCTGTGAATTCCCCAACGCCGTGGCAGTGCCGCTGTTTGAATCACTGCAGGTTTCTGTGCCTTTCTGCCAGCCACCGGGGAGGATCCATCTACCCCGGCTCGGGTGCAGGGATGTATTGAATGAGGAGCCTGGGGAGGGGGTCAATGCTAGCACTGCCCAGGACGATTTCTTTTTCCCTCTTTGGACCTGGGCCAAAATCGCCAGGCCTGTCTCTCCCAGGTTTGTCTCAGGCTTCTCTGACTCCTGCACAAGCCCAGTCGCCTCTCACTGATGGGGCCTCAGGCACAGCCTGGTCAATGTGGTGGTGGGGTCACTGCACCTAGGGTTCTTGGGCTGGGAGAGGGGAGGATAAGGTTCCACAGAGGAAATGTGGGAATGCCACCAGAACAGAGGGGCAAGTCAGGGTGAGTGGGGCTGGTGGCCAGAACACAAGCTGTCTCCTGCACTTGAGCCACAAGCCGGCTTAAGACCCAGAGTGCCACATGTCACCTAATGTTCCTCTTCGTTTCCTGAAATTCCCTGGCTAATATGTTGATTCTTTTTTTTTCTTTAAATATTTATTTTTTAGTTGTAGTTGGACACAATACCTTTATTTATTTTTATGTGGTGCTGAGGATCGAACCCAGGGCCTTGCATGTGCTAGACGAGTGCTCTACTGCCGAGCCACAACCCCAGCCCCTAATATGTTGATTCTTATGTTTGAATTTCAAAAATAATATTTTTAAGCTCCCCCCATCCCCCCAAAATAGGTTAAAGCTTTTATTAGATTGCACTGGACTTTAGGTGTCTCTGGGGAGAAGGGACACTCAGCACCCTGAGGTGTCCTAGGTGAGCCCAGGGGTGCTTCCCTTCCCTCCGGCTTTACTGGTTCCTCTCAGGAGCACTGAAGAGTCTTCATGAAGGTCCTGTGTATTCCTCAAGCTTATTCCTTGGGCGATTGATTGATTGATTGTGGTGCTGGTGGTTGAACCCAGCGCCTGGTGGATGCTAGGCAAGCACTCCAGCACTGAGTCACACCCCCAGACCCTTCCTTGGGCTTTAAAAAATTTAATAGGCTGTGTTTACTAGAGCAGTTTTAGGTTTACGGAATATTTGAGCAGAAAGCACAGAGTTCCCGTAACTCCTCGCCTGTCCCCTCCTGCCCAGTTTCCCTGTCAATGACCTCTTGCGTTGATGTGGTGCATTGGTTACAATCAAATCAATGTCAGCACGTTATTCATTAGTGCCTAGTTTACACTGGGGTTCATTCTGTGTTGTACATCCTAGGGGCTTTGACATGTGTGATGGCAGGGAGCCACACGCTGCAGGGTCGGGCGGAAGAGTCGGAATTGTTTCTCAGCCCCCCAAATCCCTGACTCCATTTGTTTGTCCTTCCTTCCACTGATCTGCTGACCCACGGACCCACTGGTCTTGTGGCTATCTCCGTACTTTTCCCTTTTCTAGCATATCACGTGGTTGGAATCGGGCAGTATGTGGCCTTTTCAGATTGTCGTCTTTCACTTAGCAGTTTGCATTTATATGTCCTTCCTTCTTTTTGTGGCTTGACAGGTCATTTCTTTTTATCACTGAATAATATTCCATCTGTGCATCCGAATGGGATTTAAAATGTATTTTGGGGGATTTTAAAATATATTTTGAGTTGATATAAAATACATTTTCAGCAATGATTTTTAAGTTGCCGTGTGCTACTTGTTCACTGTTGTCTCGTAGTTCCAGACTCACACTTCTATATCTGGGATGCCAAGGCTGCCGCTCCAAGCCACCTTGCTCTTTGGGAAGCTGGCTGTGCGTTAGGCTCCACCCATACCACTCAGGTGACTGCCACACTCCCCGAACCTCCTGGTGCCTCGAGGTGCCAGGGGTCCCAGCTCCAGACACATCTTCCTCTCAAGTGTGGCCCAGCTCCACAGACCTGGCGCTAAGCTTCCCACCTCTTCCTCTGCTTCCCTGTCCTTCAGGTGACAACTGCTTCCTGCCTGAGTGGCCCTCTATGAATTTCCCTTTGTGGGCTAACAAATGTCCACAAATAGAGTGGCTTCAAACAGCACCACGCTACTCTCTCACCATGGTGGAGGCTGGAAGTCCAACCCTGTGTCGCAGGACTGAGATCAAGGAGTGGCAGCCCTCCGCTCCCCCTGGCTGCAGGGAGGATCTGCCTCTTTGGGTCTCCTAGATGCTGTCCTTGGTTCCTGGACCTCGCTGCACCTTCATGGCCAGCCACACCAGCGGAGGCCTTCTCAGCTGCCCCTGTCTAGTTCCGCTGCTCCTGTCTCCTTCCTCCACTTGGGACCCTTGTGGTGACATGGGTGGACTTGGGTAACCCATAAGATCTCCTTGCCTTTTGAGGCCTTAGGATCCACTGATGATTTCCTTCACTCTACCTGCCACCTCAATTCCCTGACTGAACCCTCATGTTATTTATGGGCTCTGGGCACTACTAGTGGGCATCCTTGAGGGTCTTTCTTTTGCCCGTCACAGTCCCCTTTCCTCACCTGTACTCTGTTTCATGAATGCCCTGTATTAACTATTCTCCATTGTGACTAGCGCAGTTTACCTAACTGGATCCCATCCGATCCTGATACTGTAGTTATTGCTTGTTACATGAAAGCATTTTTGTTTATTTTTTAACCATGGATTTAACTAAGGGCACTTTACCACTGAGCTACACCTCTAACCTTTTTTATTTTTTTATTTTGTGACATGGTCTTGCTGAGGGCCTCAATAAGTTGCTGAGGCTGGCCTTGAATTCATGATCCTCCTGCCTCAGCCTTCCAAGTCTCTGGGAATGGCAGGTGTGCACCATAGCACCTGGCAATATGAAAGCTTTTTAAGCACCTGTCTGTCTACCTTACCTACCTATGATCTCTCCTATCTATCTATCTTGTCTGTCTGCTTATCTGTCTATTCTTTAATCAGTCATTTTTATTGAACTAGATTTTTCTGGGCATGCAGTCATAGAATGAGAAAATAAATATAATTTCCCCTCTTAATTTCAACCACTTATTTTCCTTATCTTGTTCATTTTATAGTCCGACTCTTCCAGGATATTGCTCAACAACAGAGTAGACATGCTCTTGATTGGTTTTATTTTTTTAATTTTTATTTATTTTTTTCAGGAACTGGTATTTATTATCAAAGTCATATTCGATGTCAACAAGATGCCACAACTACATAAAAAATCGTGTACATTGCGACTCAATGCAAACAGTCAAATGGAACCCCAGTCATTTAAAAAGTAATTCAAATTACCCCAAAAAGCAACTGAATTTTTTAAACATCAAATCACTGTCAACACATTATTCATTAGTCCCTAGCCAACAAATTAAATTTGTTAAATTAGCCAACAAACTAAAATGGTTAACAAGAAGAAATACAAATTCAGGTCTGGAATTGATGTTTAAAAAAGGCAACTGCTTAAGCATTTCTATTGGAACATCTATCTCTCAGCCACTCAGCTTCATGCCATTCATCATCTGGCAGGCTCTCTCAGCCACCTCTGGCGACTCAAACTTAACCACACGGCACCCCTTGGACTTCCCATTCTCCATCTTGATGTTGGCGTACAGCATGTGGCCACATTCGTTGACTTTGTCCTTTAGCATCTTCCATGTAAAATCAAATGGGAGTTTTCTCACAAATATCTGGCAGGCCTTTCTGGCCACCCCAGGAGCATGGCTTGCGATGCTTCCTCCAAAGTTGCCACATTCCATCTCAATGGCACAATCGAAGCTGACACCACCGCCACCACCCATGGCAAGGCCCATGCACTCAATGCCAGCGCCCAGGACTGGGCCCATCGCTGGGACCATGGGCTCCAGGCTGTTGGCTCATTCTCTCCAGGCCCATGCGCTCTAGATTATTAGCTTCCATGCACTCCAGGCCACACCCCCATACCTGCGGGCACCTTGTGCTCCATGCTCAGGCCCATGCGCTCAATTGTGGGGCCCGCACGGTGGATGGGCGCGGCCATGCACTCCAGGCTGAAACCCGTGCCGGCACCCATGCGCTCGACACCAGAGCCAATGTGCTCCATGGTCTGGCCCATACGCTTGATGCCGTAGCCCATGCGCTCAACGGAGCCCATGTGCTCGATTTCGGAGCCCACTCGATCCATGCTATGACCCAGGCCTGTGCCCATGTGCCGCAGTCTGGCTGGGCACAAATGCCGCAGTCTGGCTGGGCACACAATCACGAGCCACCACACAGCTTGTAGATTCAAACAGCAACTCTTTATTCCCGAACTCACACCAGCCGTCTACAA
>NW_025999968.1:56287666-56305492 GCF_001458135.2 Marmota marmota marmota
AATATCTTTCCAAAGTACTTTAGGCTTATGTACATTTTTTGGATACATATGCCTTTCCGCAGCACTAAGTCCTGATGAATCCAAATTTAAAAAGTTTAGAGTAAAAAGTGTTATTTTAAGTTCATCTATGGGGGATATATACCCCTTTCCACCCATGCGCTCCATGCCAGCACCCATGCGCTCCATGCCAGCACCCATGCCAGCACCCTCAATGCGGTCAATGCCAGGGCCCATCCTTTTGATCCCAGGGACACTGCCTCCACCTCCACCATTTATTCGGCCTATGTTCATCCCAGATCCAAATCGCCCCATGTTTTCCATACCACCACCAAAGGGTCCCTCCATGCCTCCCATTTTATTTATTCCAAATCCTATGCCTTCCATTCCCATTCCTGCAGGCCCTATGTTTCCCATTCCAATGCCTTTGTTCAGGTGATTCGCATCAATAGGCTGCCCTCCTGGTCCTAATCCCATGCCAATACCACCAAGTCCATGGGGAAGTTGCTGTGGACGTTCAGGAGGGGAAAAGTCTCCCTTTGGTAAGGCCCTCTCATCCATTTTGTCTGCATTGGTCTATCAAATAGCAGTTGGAGGGCTGGGGTTGTGGCTCAGTGGTAGAGCGCTTGCCTAGCTCTTGTGAGGCACTGGGTTCCATCCTCAGCACCACATAAAAGTAAATAAATAAAATAAAGGTTAAAAAAAAAGCTTTAAAGAAATAGTAGTTGGCTGTTAAACATAGATATAGCTTGCACAGCTTCGATGGACTGCTCAAACGTCACTGTGCCTATTCCACGACTTTTCCATCTTTATCCTCCAGAATGTCTGCTCGAACCAGTACACCCAGCCATACTAAAAACTTCCTTCAGTTTCTTCCAGCCAACTTTATAATCCAGATTTGCTACAAATACTGTGCTTCCAAGTCTTCCACCTGTAATGGGTGGATCATCTCATTTGGGATGTTAGGATTATTTAGGATATTGGGTGGGATATTAGTCATTCCTGGGCCACCTGGTCCCATACCCATCCCACCAGTCGTAGCCATCACCTTTCGCATTGCTCCCCTGGCGTGTTCAGCCTCAGGATCTTCTTTGACTTTCAGTGGCCTTCCACTCAGACTGTGTTTGTTTAGAACTTCAGCAGCTTTTTCCATACTCTCTTCCATCTTGAATTCAACAATGGCATATCCCCTTGACTTTCCTTCAGCGTCCATTAAGAGCTCCACCTATGTTACCTCACCAACTTTTTCTTTAACCAGGTCTTTAAGTGACTGCCATTTCACATCAAAAGGTACGATTGTGAGGAAGGCTCTGTATCTTTCAGTTGGATTCGCACATGGCTCAAAGCGATTGCCTCCTCTTTTTAGGTTTGTCTCCCTTCTCCTTTCATTCTGAGTAGGTTGTTCTCCTTCACCTTTCCTGCCCGGAGCCCTGTTGCCCCTGGGCACGCTGGGCCACCTCTCTCCTACTGCATTTTGCGCTCCCTCACTGCCACCTCTGCTGCCACTTCGACCCCTGCTGCCATTTTCTCCGTCTGGGCTTTGTGTTTGATTGGTTTTAATGTGTGTGTAAGTGTCCACACATGTCCACACAGTATGTTATCATTTTAAAGAAATTTCACCACATTATATTCTACTTAAAAGCATCTTTCCAGTTTTTAAAACATTTTTATTTATGTATTTTTATTTTTGGTAGTATTGGAGATTGAAACCAGGGCCTTGCACATGCTGGGCAAGCCCTCCACCACTGAGCCACATTCCTGAGACAAGGTCTTGCTCAGTTGCTGAGGCTGTCCTCAAACTTTTGATGCTCCTGCCTCAGGCTCCCAAGCTGTCGGGTTACAGATGTGCGCTACTGCATCTGGTAGCACCTGCCTTCTGAAAGTTGAAAAACTTGCCATCGAATCAGCTTGGGAATAGTCACTGTCACCTTTTCCAGTGTTTACCAAGACCTGCTAGTTTTTTTTTGTCACTTCCTCGGCAGTTTTAGTAAGTAAGAGAGACTTTCTTACAAGATCCTTAACTAGCAGAGTTGCCTAAGCATTGTCTTGTGATTATTTCGGTGCTTAATCCTAGTTTTATGTATTTGTGCTCCCCCATTCCCTACCTTTAGAAAAAAGATCAAGCTTATTTGTGGCCGGTTTTTCAATAAGAAAATAAATCCTGAATTCATTATCAGTTCTTGCTGTGTTTCCCCTTTCTGTCTTCTTTAAGTTCTGTACTAATTTTTCCAAGTTTCCCCCAAAATGCTTGATTAGTTTCTGCATTCCACCAAGTGTTCGAGGATGTGATGATTATTTTGCCCTCAGCTCTGCCCCTCTCCCGTGGGGTTCCGACACATAATATCCTCATTATTGTAATTTCCTAGAGGGGTTGCAGTCGTCCTTGGATTTCCTCTTTAAAATAAGGAAAAACAAGATTTTTTTACATTTCCAATAGGTTGACTATTAATGTTTTTGCTTCGACTTTATTAATTTTAGTTTTATTACAGGTTGAGAATGTGGCTTGTATTTCACTTCTAAGTATTCACTGAGGTTTTCCTCCCAATCCCACATATCGTAAAACTGTAAGTCTTTTGCTGCTTTTAAAAAGACAGTGCACTGTATTTTCTCTCTCTTTTCAGGGCATAGGATTAGATATACATGCAGGTGCTCAGTCTTGGTTAGCCTGTTGTTCAGACCATCTTGTTTGATGATTAGGTCTGAAGGAATTGAGTTTATATATCTTGCTATTAATGTGTTTCTGTCATTTATTCTGGTTCCTGAGAAATAGTGTTTTCCTGTGAATGATAAAGTTTATCAGAACAAGTGACTCTTGTACATAACCTGATGAGTTTTCCTTGAAGCCAGCTTCCTTGGAGATGAATATCACTTACTTTATCTTTGGATTTAGGTACCATCATTTTGCCTCTAATTTTGCTTTAATTTGACTTTCAGCTTTTCTAAGTTTTTTTCAGCTTTTCTAACTTGCTTTTAATAAATAAGTATGCATTTAGATTTTGTTTTTTTTCAATTCACTATGCATATTTTTGGCTTTTATTAAGTCTGTCTGACTGTATTACTGGACTGCCTTCATCGGGAAGGGAAGGGGGGTGAGTCTGTCTTTTTAAGGTGTTCTTGCTATGTCTTTGGTTTCCCCCTTTTCTGATGTTGACTTCTTTTCCCTTGAGTCAGGGAGACCTGCAGCCCCCGGCCTTGGACTAGTAATTACTCTGCAACTTTCAGTAGTGTGCTGAGTGTGTCTCTCACGGTGTACCAATTTCGAGGGCATAACTAGCCCTCTCTGTTTTCTCTCCCTCGATTGTCTTTGCTTCTCCTGGAGCTTTGTCCTACTCTATGTCATTACCAATTAAAAATAATTAAATACTCCTCTCTTTCCCAGGAATCATATTGATTATAGCCTTAGAATTTAATTTCTGCATTATTTAGGTGTCACTATTATGTAACAAGTTCAATGTTCAATGATGATTATTCACTGTATGACTTCCTCACTTCTGAGTTATTTATTTTAATTTCAAACAGATTCCATCTTCAAGTAGATTTTTCTAATTATATTGCAGCTGCACATATATAAATGTGGAGTTTGGAAGTTTATGTAGACACACACACACACACACACACACACACACAGAGCCACACCCCTGTGAAACCATCACTACTATAAAGATAACAAACATTTCCACCCAAGGAAGAGCAATTCTCAATATGGGGGACAGACAGACCAAATAACTAAGGTACAGCTAGTTTGTAGCCCTAAAAAATATGGTGGAGAAAATTGAATAGGAAAAAAGTTAAACTGTATAAAAAAAATGGAACTTCTGGAAATAAAGGAAGGCATATATTTGTTCATCAAAGGAGTCCTTTATTATTCAGGACAAAAATAAGGAACTGTAAACTCTGAGTAAAATTATTGCAAGACAAGGTTAAAAGGAATATGGTTGAAATTGATTGTCTGCTAGGGAAACATTAGTCTGACTTCAGAGTTCTTAGCCATTTTAAAAGGAAGAAGAAAATGCGACAATGTCTGTTGAGGGCTTTGATTGAGGGGTGCTATCTCATCCAACTTTCTATACCCAGCCAAGTTATTATTCATGTGACAAGTCAACAGAAAGACATTATTGTATAGCCAGGAATTGGTGACCTCCATCCTTCATTTGGTCTTCTCTAAGGATACTGACGAACATCAGGCAGAAGGTGAAAGACCAAGTTGTTCCCCCAGATTTGCAATAAACATGCTCGCTTCCAACACTTCCATCCAGCAGGGTTAAAGGGTTATGGATCTCGCAATAGGCAAGAAAAATGAACACAAGGCATAACACATGAGAAGTGACAAAGTGAAATCACTCCTGTTTGCGTGGTCTAGAGCTCTATATAAATGGAGCGGCACAGTAGTTACTGGGGCTGGGGGAGAAAGGAGGGATAGGTGGCAAAGGAGCCTGGCTCACTTTCAGAGGTGATGGAGACGTGGGGTGTCTGTTGGAATCTCTCTTCCTAGTGTGTCAGCTTTCTGTCACTGTAACTCGTCCCTGAGATGATCAACTTAGAAACAGAGAAGGTTCATTTTGGCTACTGGACTTCCAGTCTGGGGTCTGTTGGCCCAAGGTTCTTGGGCCTGTGGAGGCAGAAGCACATGGCAGGACAGATCTACTCATTTCATGGCGGGGAGCAAAAAGGAGAAAGGGTTTGGGGTACCACTGTGTCCTCTGGGAAGGCCCCTCATGACCTAAAGACCTCCCAGTAGGCCCCCAGCTCTTAAGTACTGCCCCCCACCCCAGCACCAAGCTGAGGACTGTTACACGTGGGCCTCTGAGGGTCGTTCTAGAGTCAGACATAGCACCTGCGTCCCTGAGCACTGTTTGAACCTCCCCTTGGCATTTGTTGTGGAAGGTGGGATATGAACAGCGTAATTCTCTGTTTAGAGCATCAGTGGCTGGAACCGTTGCTTTAAGGTTCAGGGGAGGACAGACCACTATGGCCCTGTGGTCCCTCTGATTTTGTCGACTCCCTGGGAAAGCGGGTCCATCGCTTCTTGTTGTGTCCACAGGGCTAACCCTTAGATTTCAGCTGGTTCTTGTGCAGTCTCTTTGGTGGGAAGTGGAGTTGGGGGGATGCCTTGCAGCGGGCACCAGGTGTCCGTGGTTGAGCAGCAGGTGAATCTTCAGGTCTCCTAGGTAGGGGAGGAGGCCTCTCTGAGGAGCTGACATTTGAGCAGAAACCAAGTAAAGGAAGAAAGAACCATTTGATGCTCCAGGGAAAAGCTTAGCCGGTGGCGGGAACTGCAGACAGGAGCCCCAAGCTGGGAGGGGTGCTGGGTGCCGGTGGCCTTTTCTTGGAGCCTTGTTGGTCCCAGTGGGAGGGCTGTTCTGAGGGAGCCCATCATGCCTGAGCTCTTTCCTAGGAGCTGTTTTGGGGTGGAGAGAGAGAGCCTTCAGAATTTCCCTCTCTCTCTTCTTTTTTCCTTTTCTTTGGCACTAGAGATTGAACCCACTGAGCCACATCCCCAGTCCTTTTTTTTTTTTTTTTAAATTTTGAGACAAGGTCTCATTAAGTCACTCTCTTAGTTGCCGAGGCTAGCCTCAAACTTGCGATGCTCCTGCCTCAGCTTCCTGAGTCGCTGGGATTACAGGTGTGCACCACCATGCCCGGCTTCCTTTTCTTTCTTCCATGCCACTTGCTGTGCCCATAAGCTGACGCACTTGTGTTTGCCCCTGGTTGGTGCTTTCTCACTTGCCTCTGGCCAATGGTCTTGAAGGTTGTAATAAGGGGTTGGGCCCTGTCATGATTTCAGACTAAATGGAGCTTTCTTTTTTATAGAACTCAGTTATCAATCACTCTTTCCCGGATCCTGGCTTCCGAGTCTACGTGTGTCCCACGCTGTGCCAACCCAGTCACAGAGCTCAGTCTCCTCAGTTTCCCAGCAACCCCCCCCCATTGCCCACAGGTGTTGGTGGTTTTGCATCTTTACTGAAGGGTTCGGAGGGAGGCAGAGCAGGGGGTGTCTCTTGTCCTCCACCTCCTCCAGTTTGGTGCTCAGGACCCCTGGGAGTGCCATCGCTTGGCGATTTCTCTTCCTCCGTGAGTGGTTAGAGAGGAACAGCAGGGGTGTCTGGGTCCCCCTGCTGAGTCCCTCTGTTGCCTCCTCCTTCCTAGCTGGAGCCTCAGGCTGTGAGCTCCTTTTCTCCTCTTTGGTTACGCGCCTTAGAAGACTCTTTAGCGTTACATTTAAAAAAAAATTAAGATGAAATTCACATAACACAGAGTTAGCCACTTTTAAACTGTGGTAAAATAAAATCAACCACATTAAAGCACACGGTTCAGTAGCATTTAATACATTTAACACATTCATAATGTTCCACAACCACCACATCAATGTAGTTCCAAAATATTTTGATCACCCCAAAAGAACCCCCCTGCTTATTAAGGATTCACTCCTCATTTCTCTCCCCCTGGGCCCTGGCAACCACCAATCTGATCAGGTGGGTACAGCAGGGCACCAGGAGGTATATAACGAAGGACTGGTACATGCTACAACGTGGATGAATCTTAAAAACATCATGCAATTTCACACGCACGACGTCATTCAATATGTGACCTTTTGTGTCTGGTTTCTATAACTTGGCACAATTTTTCCTTGGAGGTTCATCCACACTGTAGAAGTACCTGAATGTTTTATGTAGCTTGGGTTCCGTTGTCCTGAGACATCACATTTTGTTTCTCCATTTCTCTGTAGACGGACAAATGGGCTGTTCCCACCTCTTGGCTGTTGTGATAACGCTGCTGTGGGTTCATCAACAGCGCATTCATATTCGAGCACCTGCTCTCAATCCTCTTGGATATATCTCCAGGAGTAGAACTGTGGGGTCATTATTGCGTTTAAATTAGGACTGTCTTCCTCGACACAGGTTGATAGAATCACCTCCTGTGGCTCCTAAGGTTCCTGTCATCATTTCACGCTTGTCCAGTTCTCCTGCCTGGCCTGCTGGGTGTGCTCCATGGATCCAGCTGCCCGTGGACTGAAGGTGCACGCCTTGAGCGGCGCTGAATTCTGTTTGACCTTGGCCCTCGCACACTGCTCTGGTTTTGTGGTTTGGTCTTTGGGGAGTGAATAAAGTCAGCAGCTGAAATGGAAAGAGGAAATAAGACAGGAAGATTGCTCCTCACGGTGGAGGGGCGGAGGCTGGGTGAACCTGTCATTCTTTCACTGCCATTGGAATTGGAACGAGCAGAGTAAGTTATGGCTGAGAACAGTGACCGACAGCAGCCCAGGGAGCAGGGAGGGAAGGTGAGTGGCCGTGAGTCTATGCAGAGGGGTCTGGGCTGAGTGTCCACTGCTGACCTAACCTTGAGCTTAAGCAGAGCAGGGCCCACTGGGTCTGGATGGACAGGGTGACTAAGGAACCGGCTGCTCCGGGGCTCCCAAGTCTCCTCCTTGTCCCACTGCCCTCCCTGCTGTGCCCTCATCTCCCCCAGACTCCAGTGACCCCCTGCGCTTTGAGTTAATTCCACTTGCTCTCCAAATGCAGCTTCTGGACTGAGGCCTCCCACGAGTGCCCTTCGGCTGTGTAGCTGCCAGGTGGTGTAAGACCTGTTACCTTGACCCCTGACAACCTTGGCACCTGACCCTGTTTCCCCTGTTGCGTCCTTTCCCCTCCACCCTCAGGCACTTGAACTTGCTGAGGCAGCAGACATTTGTTCCGCAGCGCGGTCAAAGTGGACTTGCCAGCTAGCCAAGGAGCCCCGGTGATTCCTGTCTTCCCTGCCCGCCCCCAGGTAAAATGCAGACCTATAGTTTACTTGTAATTTACCCCGACCCTGCATGTGCAGCAGAGGACGACCTGGGTGAGATCTCTCTAATGAAGGAGTCAGAAGAAAGTATGTCCAAGTTAGTAACAGTCACGTGCTCTGAGAAGTACTGGGAAGGGAGTGGAGAAGAGGCACCAGTTGGTCTACATGATCTCGTGTTCTTCCCTTTCTGGATGTTTTTAATCTTTTCTTTTTCTTTTTTCTTTTGTACCAGGGATTGAACTCAGGGGCAGTGCTGCTTAACCATTGAGACATGACCCCGACCCTTTTTAACATTTTATTTAGAGGCAGGGTCTCACTGAGTTGCTTAGCACCTTCCTTCTGCCTCAGCCTCCCAAGCCACTGAAATTACAGGCATGTGCTACTGCACATGAATAAAGTCAGCAGCTGAAATGGAAAGAAGATGGTGTGTATGTGTGTGTGTGTGTGTGTGTGTGTGTGCATGTGTGCGCTACCAGGGGTTAAATTCAGGGTCTCACACATGCTAGGTGCTCCAACCCTGAGCTACAACCCCAGTACTTTTTATTTTTATTTTGAGACAGGGTCTCTCTAAGTCACTGAGGCTGGCTTCCAGTTTGTGATTCTCCTGCTTCAGAGGCAGGGCTTACAGGCATGCGCCACCATGCCTGGCCTGATATCAGGAAACTTCTCCGGGATGTGTGTTCCTAATTAGAATTAGTTCCTAATTCTATCTGACAATTGTTAGGCCCTTTAAATCTGTAAATTCATGTCTCCTTTCAGTCCTGGGAAGTTTCATTTCATAGTTTTTAGAGATGATTTGTGCTCATGTGTTTCTGTTTCCTCCTCCGAGGATCTCGTATCTGTCAGAGGTTTTCAGCTCCTCCTGTGGAGCTCCGTCTGGGTCTTTGTCTTCTAGTCCACGGCACCCTTTTATTTGTATTCAATCTCTGTTATGCTCTGAAACAGTTTCTCTATATTCCAATCCTCTTTATTTTTTAAAAATAAATTTTATTTAAAACTTTAAAATATTTTATTTAAAATCTTATATTTAAGAGCTTTCTAATCTTTTTTTATAGCATCCTATTCTTTTTTTTTTTTTTAGCTTTTTTTGGTTGTAGATAGACACAGTACCTTTATTTAGTTTTATGTGGTGCTGAGGATCAAACCCACTGCCTCTCAGATGCTAAGCAAGCGCTGTACCACTGAGCCAAAACCCCAGCCCCCTAGCATCCTGTTCTTATGGATGAAATAACAGTGAATGTTTCTGAGATCAGTGAATGGAGACCTGACTTCTCTTCCTTGGACGGTTTCCTCTGGTGTCAGTTTTCTTTTTTGTTGTTTTTTTGTGGCTGATGATTTCCTGAGGAGTGAAGGGGTGAAGTGGGGCCAGGGCTCTGTGGATGTCAGGGGGGCTCCTCCAGGGGATACTTCCCTTTTGCAGAGAAAGAGGCAGCTGGTTTTATGACGATGGCCCCCTCCAATGCCAAGAGTCAGGTTTTGTGGTGAGGTGCCAGGGCCTGTGCTCCAGGTGTTTGCTTTATTGCTCTAGAAGAATCTTCCGTGGGTGGGTGGGGGCCATGAACAAGAGGACTCCTGGCTCTGGGTTCTCAGTTCCACTCCCTCCCTCCTCCTATTTTCGTGATCCTGCTCTTAGAATGTGCCAGGGTCCTAGTACTCCATGCTCACACTCCCTGCTGTGCTTCCCCCCACCCCAGTTTTTAAAAAAAGATAATGGTGGTCTCTTTTTCTCTCTCTTCTGTTTGTAGTACTGGAGATTGAACCCAAAGATACTCTAGTCCTTTTAATTTATTTAGGTGGTGCTGGGGATTGAACCCAGGGCCTTGTGCACGTGAGGCAAGCACTCTCCCAACTGAGCTGTATCCCCAACCCCTTTTTGTTTTTTATTTTGAGACAGGATCTGGCTAAGTTGCTGAGAATAGCCTCAAACTTACTATCCTCTTGGCTCAATCTCCTGAGTCACAGGAACACAGGTATGTGCCACGACACCCAGCCCACCACCCTGATTTAAAAATTATGTTTTACTAGGCATGGTGGTGCACAGCTGTAATTCCAGCTATTCCGGAGCCTGAGGCAGGAAGATGGCAAGTTCAAGACCAGCCTGAGCAACATAGCAAGATCCTGTCTCAAAATAAAAATAAAAAGGGCTAGGGTGTAGCTCAGTGGTAGAATGCTTGCCTAGCATGCATGAGACTGTGGGTTCAATCCCTAGTATTGAAAAAAGAATTTCATGAGCTTTCTTTTCAAGAATTAAAAAATTAAGCCAGGTGCAGTGGCACATGTTTGTAATCCCAGCACTCAGGAGACTATGGCAGGAGAATCACAAATTTGAGGTTGACCTCAGCAACTTAGTGAGACTCTGTCTCAAATGAACAATAAAAAGAAAGTATCTTAGTAAGTAAAGCACCCCAGGTTCAATTCCCAGTACAAAAAGAAAAGTTTAAAAGCAGACAGACAAAAACTTGATAACTGTTCTCCCATCCCCTTTGTTGTTGGAATAGGCATTCAAACATATGAACTTAGTCTTACTGTATTGAAAGGAAAACTCTGAATTTAAAGATTGCTTTGGCTGTTTTATGAGAAGGAAGTGAAAGGGTAAACTGTTCAGAATTGTTAGGACCCCTTTAGAATGACCTTCTTTCAATACATCCTTCCATCATTTAAAAATCAGAGTTAATATTGTGTATTTTTCTATTCTTTACTTTTAACTGATTATGTCTTTATTTTTCAGTAGAATTCTATTGTGTAGGATAGAGTTGGGTCTTGTTTTTTGTTTTTCATTCATTTGACAATCTCTGCCTTTTAATTGGTGTATTTAGAGCTTTAACATTTAATGTGATTGTTGATATGGTTAGGTTTAAATCAAAAGAATATTTCTTTTTTAAAAAAATTATTTTAAGTTGTAGATGGACACAATACATTTGTTTTATTTATTTTTATGTGGTACTGAGGATTGAACCCAGTGCCCCACATGTGCTGGGCAAATGCTGTACCACTGAGCCCTAACCCCAGCCCAGAACATAACACTTCTAATTTATACATTGTGGTGGCTAATTTTAACTGATAACTTGATTGAATTAGCCTAGAGAACTGATAAGACATTATTTTTAGGTGTGTCTGTGAGGGGTTTTCTGAGAAGATCGGCATGTGAGCCTAAATGAACTAAATGGGAAGACCTGCCATCAGTTTGGACAGGTATTACTCAATCAGCTGGGGATCAGGACAGAACAGCTGGGTACATGATTGTTTTCCTGTCCCTGGACATCAGAACTCAGATTCTGCAGCATCTGGGCTCCAAGGCTCATTCCTGGACCTTTGAACTTGCATGGAGCCATGCTACTGTCATATCAGGGTCTCTTGCTTGCAGACAGCCTGTCATGGTGAGACAGGGGCAGAGGACAGGTGGTCACCGCTGACAGTGAATGATCCCTGGGAGAGACGAGGACTGATTGGCTAATTATCAAAGAAAAGGAAATAGGTTGCTAACACCTCCAGAATGATCCTCCAACTCGGAGTTGCTAATGATTACCCACCTGGGCTGCTCTTTTCCTGCCCTTAGGCAGGTGGGGAGGGAGAGGAAACCTGGATCTATAAAAAGGCAAGACACAGCCACCTCCTTCTCTCCCTCACAACTTGCTTTTTGTGCTTGCCTCAGGGTTTCTTGGGTGTTTAATCTTCAACACTGGAGAAAGGAGGATCCCTGATTTCCAAGACTGGAATCCATGGGACTCCTCAGCCTCCATGATTATGTGAGGCAATTCCCCTAAGGCGTCCCTTATATCTTCAAAAAATTCATATATATATATATATATATATATATATATATATATATTTTTTTTTTTTTTTTTTCCTGTCTCAGAAGAACCCTGAACAATGTGGCATGTAGCACCTACCAACAGAACTTCAAAATACATGAAGTAAAACTTACAGAACTGGGGCTTGGGTTGCAGCTCAGTGATAGAGCGCTTGCCTAGCATGCGTGAGGCACTGGTTTGGATCCCCAGCACCACGTTTAAAAAAACAAAAAAAACCCCCTAAATAAACAAAATAAAGATATTGTGTCCATCTACAAATAAAAATGTTAAAAAAAACCTTACAGAACTGCAAGAGAAATAGTTCCTCAATTTGTAGTCAGACATTTCTCTCTGTAGTTGATAGAAAAATAGAAAAGCAGATGGACGCCAAAGAACTGAATAACGCAAGACAGAGAAGATTGGCGAAGGAGCAGCCTGGGGAGATGGGGAGGACTTGGGAACCCTCGTGCATAGTAGCCTTTGACCTAGGAGGTAGCCATCAGGAAGTAAAGACGGGTAGTGACACAGAAGGAGGATTTAGAGAGAAGATGGAGGAAGCCTATTTTCTTTAAATAGGAATGGAAGGGCTTTGCTTTCATTAAAAGAATTTTGTGCACTGAAGACCAGATGGCTTGGCTGTTTTGGAGCACCTAGGATCACACTCCAGAGCTTCTTCCCAGGACCCTGATTTGACCATAACTCTGACTATGTTCTGGGCTGGTGGGGGAATGTCCGTCTCTGCTGTCTACTGCTGACCTTCTGGTGAAACGAGGTGCAGCTTCCACTTAGGAAAAGGGAAGGGCCTTCCTCATATTCCTCCCTTTTGGCTTCCGTCAAGACCTTCCCCTTGTCCAGCAGTGGAAGGGCCTATGGTGACAGGAGGCCTCTTTGACATACAGTATGGTCCTGGGAAGTTCTGTGCCAGTGGATTTTCAAGTTGAACTAAGTCGTACGTAAAACCTGTCAGAGGAGTGGCATGTCTGCTTCTGTAAAGCACAGGACCACACGTTCAGCCATCAATCCCTGGTGAGCAACTACCATGTGCAATGTCACGGGAATAAAAAAGTGACCAGGACGGCCAAGTTCACAGTCTATTGAGGAAAATGGAGAAGCATAGCGTTGAGTTATGAAGAAAATAAAAACAAATAAGAGTCCTAGTTTTAAGTGTCCACCTGGATAGATGACCACAGAATGAACACACCTGTGGAACTGCTTCCCAGGTCGAGAGGGGGACCCTTGCCACACTCTGCTCCCTTCCAATCACTAACGGAATTACACTAAGGGTTGCAAACCCCTATCCCCACCTCCATTTGACATGGTCAGTCTTTAAAGATTAGCTGTCCTCCTGGGTGTGGAGTGGTGTCTTATTCTGGCTTTAATCAGATTTGATGGGAAAATAAAGATGCCCGATGGGTAGGTATGTATAGGAGAGGGCCGGGATGTGGAGCTCCCTCCAGCACCTGGCCTCCCCATTCTCCCACCCTCTCCAGTGTCCTGGACCCTCACTGCCTCCAACTCATGATGGGAAGGGCAGTGGGGAGCTCCTCCCCAAGGCAGGCATGGCTCCCGCAGACACCTGTCGAAGCCACTAGACCCAAACTCTCCCGTGTTTTCCTGGCTGTTAAACCCGACCTTCTTGCTGCTTATTATTCTGGTTGGGAAACCTATGGAAATTCTTTATTTTGGAAAAATGCCTGGGATGACTGAAAACATCCCAGACTTCCCCAGAGCTGGAGGGAGCTGATGCTCCAGGCTGGGGCTGGTGGGCAGCCTGGCAGCCGGGAGGGCTCCCCTGTCAATCATTTACCAGTAGCAGCAGGGGAGGGGCTGAGCTTTTAAAGAGAAAGCACCTCAGGTCATGCTGGGCGCCTGGGGTGAGGCCACTGAGTGGGAGGTGAGAGTGAGGAAGAGGCTGGCCACTGGCCTCCCAGAGGCTGGGCCCTCCCTGATTTATGGGGTGACCTCTCCTGGCCTTTTCCAGGCAGGAAATGGGCTGTTTACTAATGCCTTCCCCTCCACACACCTGCGGAAGCCAGTTGGTAGTATTTTAAAATAATTTACTTGAACCAGGTTTCTCTGCTTTCCTTTGGATGGTTGCCCAGTAATTGACTTTGTGCTTTTTGATTAAGAAAATGGCTTAAAATATACAGGGCCTGAGACTACTTCTCTTCGCCTCTCTGTCCCTGTGTCTGTCTGTCTCTCTCACACATACCACCGTGTCTCTTCTTGGGCAAGAAAGGGGTGAGGATGTAAAGGAGATGTGGAGCAGCTTTCTAAAAACTTTTCAGTCTTAGTTAAATTTCTTCAACGTTCTCAGCCCCGTCTTGCCCCTGGTTTCTCTGCTTTCTTCCTCCTCGTCCCACAGTGACTGGTCACAGAGTGTCATCGGCTCTCAGTTGCCTGGAGTCGGCTTCCTGCAGGAGTGAGCCATTCTGGCCTCACTGGGCTTAAGGGCCCCTCTGGGGTCTCTCCCGGCTCCCCCCTGACTCCAGTCTTGCAGACAGCGGCACCTGACCTGAAGCCATGAGGTGGGACCTGGTTTCAGGCTCCAAATCCTGGCTCTCCTCTGTCTATACCTCATGTGATGGGCTCTGATGATTTTTGAGTATGTTATAGTTTTGAAAATGTCTCCATTTAGGATGACAGTGGCTGACGTGAAAGTAGGATCCTGTGGGAGATTTCGGAGGCCTTTGATTTCAAAAGGCGAAACCGAGGGCTAAGGCCAAAGCCGTTACGGTGGCAGCCCTGTCTCAGGAGTGGCTTCCCAGGGACGAGTGGGAAAAGTTATTTTTCCCCCAAGTTCCACATGGCAGAAGAGTCTAAGGCCTATTCGTAGGTGAATGTGAGACTGTCGGGAGGCCCTGGGCTGACATCCCTGAGGTGGAAGAGGGGTTCCCCCCGTTCCAAGCCTAGGGCCTCTAGTAGCACTGGGCCCCTGAGACCTGAGGCAGGAGGAGGGAGCTGGAAAACATGGCAGACTTCAGGCCTCTCTGGATCACAGCCAACTTTGAATTGATTTAGAGAAACAAAGAAATAGCATTTCTTAATCCACGAGGATTGCGGGGTGATTTATGCCTGTAATGATGGTTTCCTGGAAAACAGCTGAGTTGATTTGTGTTTTCTTTTCATTGTCAGGTTTGGAGTTGTGTGTCCTGCTCCCAAAAGCCGGCCACGTCCTTGTCAGAAGCGTCTGGGTTACGCCCCCCAGCCCTGAAGTTGTGGCAGAAGCAGCCATCTCCTGGATGGATGTGGCAAATGACAGGCTCAGAGGACCCAGGCGCTTGTCCTGGGAGTGAAGGAAGATGGGAAAGCGAGAAGGAGGCGGGGGACTGCATTCTCAAACCCTGTCACCTGGGGAGGGAACCAAGGTCTCTTGTGGGTCAGCTTCCTATTTAGCTGTCAGGCTGTAGAATAGAAGCCTCTCTGTCACTTCTGGTGTCACCCCTTCCTGTTTCACACCCGGACCTCGCAGTCTGATGTGGCTTTCCTCCAGTCCAGGTAGGTCCCACTCGCTAAAGCCAGGTGGCCCAGGCTCCCAGAGCTGATGGGGGATGTGTGTGACCATGCACAGCGCTCTGGCCATGTGACTTAGGTCACAGCCAGAAAGGACATCAATGCTCCCGGAACAGTCAGGCCCCCCGACTGTCCCAGTAGGTCTCTGTGGAGGAAGGAGCCGTCAACCTGCTCTCTTGCAGCTGGGACCAGTCCCCCCAGAGAAGAAGCCAGAGGAGTCTCCCCGGGGCCCCTGGGGGCAGCAGAGCTCCTAAGCTTCTTGCCAACACCTAGGGAGTCATCGTGCCAGGTGTGCTTCCTTTGTTTTCTCTCCTCACTTTGTGTTCTTACCGTGGGCTCCTCCTGCTCATGGTAGAAGACAGCATTGTCCCTACTTTGTAATCATGGCAACTCTTTCCTCTGAGAGCGCCCCTTCCCTCCTGCCCTGCCTCGGAGTTTAAGTGGGGATACGGTGACTGGGTTTGTGGGTGTCGCTCAAGCATCTTGTGGCTGAGTTTGAGCCACTGCCCTCTGATTTTCCCATCATGCACGGTGGTGGCCCCTGCTGGGTGTCCGGCCAGCAGAGCTGGTCGTTGGCACAGCTGGCAGCCCTTGAAACCCCAAGTCCCCCAGGCTCCGGCTGCGATCCCTCGCACCTTAGAGACAGAGCCACATCTGGAAACAAAAGCTGCTGCTGTCCATTTCATAAACAACCTTGTCCCAAGTAAACACCAGGCCAAACTCCGAGTCTCTCTTTATTTAGCTCTTATTAAATCACCACATAAATATGTATAATAAATACAAAAAACAGCAAGGGTTTAAAAAAGTCTTTGGTATACCGAGTTTTCTCCTCTTATTTCTCCCCCTTCCCTGTGTTCCAAGCACATCCCTTAAATACAGAATAACCCAGAAGTAAACTTTGGGCTGGACCCTGCATCCATCAGCTGTCACTCAGGGGGCCCAGCAGCCCTGACAGTGGCCCTCAGGGATGGACGGCCCTGGGGGACTCACACGTAGTCGTTCAGCCTGTAACCGCTGTGGGATGCGGAGGTCACCGAGGGGGCCCGGTTGTCTTTGTAGGCGTCTGGTGGCCGGTAGGCGGGTGCGGTGGCAGCAGTGGCAGTGGTGGCCCTGGGCTGGGCCTGGTAGGGCCTATAGGGTGCCTCCTCCTGGCAGGACAGGCAGAGCAGGGTGCCTCCGATGAGTGACAGGGACGAGGAGATGAAGCCCAGGTACAGGGCCTGCCCGATCTCGAACTTCATGCCGCTGGGCAGCAGCGGGTTGTAGAAGTTTTGCACCACGTCGTTGGTGGTCCAGGAGACGGCCACCATGCAGAGGAGGCCGGCCAGGAGGAAGAGCGACCCTCCGAGCACCGCGAAGGTGGTCTTGGCGGGCGTGCCTTTGGCGCAGCGGGTGCACTTCATGCCCACCACAGCACAAGCGCAGGCCATGCCGGACAGCAGGCAGGAGATGACCATGAGCGCACGGGCCGCCTGCAGGTCACGAGGCAGCGCCAGCAGCGACCGGTAGATCTGGCACTGGTAGATGCCCGTGCTGTGCCACACGCACTCCATCCAGAGCCCCTTCAGGTAGGACACGGCCGTCAGGATGTTGGTGCCCACGTGCGCCGTCCTCCGCCAGTGCGGCAGGATGGTGGTGATGAGCGTGCCCACCATGCCCAGGAAGCTCAGCAGGAAGCCCAGGAGCTGAACAGCTGTGCTGGCCATGGCTGCGGTGCCCGCCTAGCCCTGCCAGGCAGCACCCTGGTGCCCTAGGATCACGCTGCTCCTCAGGCACCTGCAGGCATCCTAATAAAGCCGAGGGAGGCGGGAGGAGGGAGAGAAAGGAAACAGGTTAAATATTATCTCAATGCATTTATTTCTGTCACTGAGACTGGGTTTTCCATAGGCAGTTGGTGTAGCAATTAACATTCTGAAAAATAGTTTCTGACAATTCACTGAGAGGAAGAATAGGCTGCTTTCCCTGGAAAGCCAGAGCTGGGGAGGATGACAGCAGGTCTGGGCAGCCCCCTCAGGGGACCTCAGGGAAGGGCACTCCAGAGCCCCCTTTTCTGATTTCCTTTTGGACCTGCATGGGAGCACCATGTGTGGGAAGTTCTACCATGTCTCTACCCTCAAGCACTGCTGCAGCACCTGAGTCTCACTTCGTCCTCTGTGGTCAGTAGTGACAGCTGTTAAACCAGCAGATCTTATTCACACCAGCCTGGACTGGTATGCTGGTTATGATGAGAAAACAGTCTTGGGCTGCCACAGGATGCAGGGTTTTCTGCAGGGGATGACTTTCCTGTCCACTCAGACACGGAGAGGCTCAGCCCTCCAGGGTGGTCAGATGCTGCCTTCGGGGTTCCAGGACAAATGTGATGTGGGGAGGGTGGACTGCTGCCAAGGGGCTGGGCCACCAGGGTCACCAGCTTGTCAGGTGCCACAGCCAGGGACAGGCCAGTGTTCCCTTCCTCCAGCACAGGCCTCCAGGTCACCCCAGCCTGCCGCCCCAGTGAAGACCTTCAGAGGGAAGTTGTCACAAAACCAAGGCTTCTAGCTGGCCTTCAGAGGGGGAATGTGGAACTGTTCCAGAGGTTAACATTAAAACATAAACCTCAAAGTTTCAAGATCCAGAACACTCTGTGGTGACAAGAGCCCTGCAGCTGGGTAGTGCCTGGAGTGTCAGGGACCCTTGGAGAGACTGGGAGGAAGGAGGGAGGGAGGGAGGAGGAGAGGGAGGAAGTGGGGAGGAGAGGGAGGAA
>NW_025999968.1:56305512-56425281 GCF_001458135.2 Marmota marmota marmota
GGGGAGGGAGGGAGGGACCAGGGAGGAAAGGAGGCATTCCGTCCCGGGAAGGAGGCGTGAGGAGGTTCCCCACCTTGTCCCCAGCTGGCCTTTCCTAGGTCCTGCATGAAGTTCTGTCATCCCTCCACTTAGCAGATAGACACACCCTGTCCAGGGGCTGGGGACACCATTCCAGTTCCGGCTGTCCTGTGGTCACTACTGTGGAGGAAGTGGGGCCCAAGCAATGCCCAAGGGGCCATCCTGGTCAGAGCTGCTGCTGGGGGTAACCCCCCACCCCGAGCGCAGCTACACCGCCAACCGCCAGCTCATCGGCCGGAGGCCCTGGGAGTGAGACGCTGAGCCCTCCTCAGTCAGACTTTCCAGAACAAGGGGGGCTGCCCAGCAGACCAGCCCTCAAGGCTGTGGAGCTAACGTAAGGCCCCTGGAGACGGAGCCGGGCAGTCGGGCAGCCTTCGGAGACTCTGGGGTCAGCGGAGATTCAGAGAGGCCGGAGCCAGATGCGAGGATCAAACCCACTGAGACAGGACAGATACCAGGGACTGTCCCAGAGCATAAGGGGCAGATGCCAGGTGAAGAGGGGCAAACACACGTGCAGAGTCCTGCCTGAGGTAACCTGGTTACCTTTACTCCATCAGCGCAGTAAAGTCACCCCCAGGGCTGGAGACGTAGACGCGTCACAGGTACAGGGACACAATGAAGAGCACAGGCGCAACGCAAACCCACCCCTAATGACACGGGTGGTCCCTGCCCGCCCTGTGGAGGGCATAAAAGCTGCATCCTTTGTCTCTATGTAAGTCACCTGGGTGTCCTTGGTGTTGGAAGAACTGGACACAGGCAGTGCCATTTTGAAACACCCTCTATCTTAGACAAGATCACCCCAAGGTCACTCTGACTCAGCCGGCCTCAAACCCCTGACAACACCCCATCATCCTGCCAACTTGAAATAAGCCCACCGGTTCCACATAGAACAGTGACCACCCCAAAGAATGGAGGTGACGATCATAAGGACCTCCCTGACCTGACAACCCTCTAGCAATGGCCTAACTGCAAGAATTCCCTCTTCCTCTTGCCCCTACAACTACCCCAGGCTGTGAGTGGGAGACGGTCCAGTCTCCGCCGGGTCCACCTCTACAGCTTTGGCCAGAGTAAACCTGGGCTGCTGCTGAGCTTCCTCTCCCCTCCTCATTTCCTTCATATGGTTCTTTCCTTACACTCGGGGCTTGAGCATAAGAACAAAGTCTTGTTCCTGTTCCGGTGTGTTTTGTCTGACCCCTCTGATGGAGAGCACGGGCACCCTGGTGGGTAACAGGGATGCGGCTGGCACATGCCTGGTAGTCCCCACATCTCCTGAGGCACTATGCTGCCAACTCTCTTGTACTGAGGAAATTGGGGAGGTGCAGGGGAGGAGCATCCCATGGCCGACCTGGCTGGTCCTTGATTTCCTTCCTCCTTTAAATGCGACCTTCCTCAATTATGTAGGCCCCAAGTCAGCGGCTGAGGAGTGGACTCCGGGGCACTGAATCTCCTCCCCAGATTGTCCCAGAATAGTGACCTTGGTCCTTTTGCAGTGGTTTATGTGGCCAGGGTGACCCACCATCCCATTTTGCTGGGGATGGAGAGGTCGCCCAGGGTGGGGGATTTCCTAAGCAAACAGGCCAGTCCCACGCTCCTCCAGGGACCCCAGGGGCTGCAGATGTCTCCAAAAGGACCCTGAGATCTCTCCCAGGCCTGCCCAGAGCCACTTTCAGGCTGATGGCCCCACAGGCTGTCCTGGGTCCAGGACATTCTGTGGCCTCTCACTTGTCAAGGTCAATTACCAAGTATACAGATCCTAAAGAATGTGGCATGAAAGCTAAGCCTGTCTGACCCCATTAGGCTGGGCAAGTGGAGCCCAAGTTCAAGGGAGGTCTACATATTTATGGAAAGAGGTGAGGGCTAATTTTAGAAACCATGAGGTTGCTATTTTTAACCTGTGCTATAAGGATTTGTTAATTTAAGAAGTGAGTGTTAATGAACCCCCAACTCCCATCTCCTCTCCCTCCTCAGCAGCAGCTGCTGCAGGCGTCAGGTAATAATTCAACTGCCCGGCAATTGCCTTCACTTTGGGTCATGCAATGAAAAAACAACTTCAATAGAGTGTATCTCCCTGGAAACCGCAGAAAACTCTTCCCTGGCACCCCAGACCCCAAGACCCTGCACCCCTCGGGGCTCTGTGTACAGGGAGGAGCTAGCCCACTCTGGCCTACAGGGGCTGCTGCACTAGGGCTGAACCGGCAGGTCCAGGGCTGTGTTTGGCTTTGCCTGTGGCTACCCTTTCCCCACTGATGTGTGTGGCTAGAGAGATAAGTCCCAAGCAAAAAGCGTTCCAAGGTCAAGTTCCCAAAAGACCTCGATAGGCTGGCTGGGTGGGGCCGAATCTAACAAGACCAGTATCCTGTGGCTCAGCGATGGGGAGCAGGTGTTGGTGCAGGGTTTCTCAGAGGTGCTTCTTGGAATGCTGCCTTTGCAGTTCGTCTCACATGAAGGACATAAAAGTCAATTACATTTGAGAAAAGCTGGACCCTGGTAAGACTTTTCACCGTCATAACACGCAAAAACACGCAGCTTTCCTGGGAGTGTTCAAACAAAGTATTTTCTAAATTTATTTGACTAAAGACACCCTCTCATCCCCTTTTCTGAAGAACAACTTGAAGTAAAATTACTGTGGCAAAATCCCTTAGACTTAGGGCTGGGGCGTGGCTCAGCGGTGGAGCGCTTGCCTAGCATGCATGAGGCACTGGGTTCGATCCTCAGCACCGCATAGAGTAAAATAAAGACATTGTGTTCACCTGTAACTAAAAAATAATAAAAAAATCCCTTAGACTTAGAACCTTTATGGAGCCATGGAGGCTGAGGCAGGAGGATCGCAAGTTCAAAGCCAGCCTCAGCAACTTGGAGAGGCTCTAGGCAATTCAACAAGATCCTTTCTCTAAATAAGATATAAAAAAGGGCTGGGAATGTGGTTCAGTGGTTGAGGGTCTCTGGGTTCAATCCCTGGTACCAAAAAAAAAAAAAGTTTATTGGAGGCAGTAGTGAGACAGAATTGACTTAAAAAATAAAAATAAGAGAATTTGATTTTCAGGAGGACGAGTGAGCAGCAACAGAAGGCCCAGGAGGACGCTCTGACTTGACTTGTCCTCCCTCCAGGGTCAGAAAACCCGGGCTGTAAAGTGATGTGAAAATCTGTGAAGGGCAGCTGTGAGAAACCCCAGAGCTACCGTCGGCCCCTTAAACTGGATCTGGTTTTATGAGCACCGGCTCTGAGGGATGAAGGTTTTTTTCCATATAAATTTTTATGTTGTCTCCTTCCTCTGTAGTCTGTGAGCTACATTTATTTTTAAAGGAAAGAATTAAAGAAAAAAAAAGGCACCCTCCGTGCGAAGAGCTGGGGGGGGGGGGATCCCACACTTTGTTCACCTGCCAGGCGCCTGGACCCCAGCTGTGCAAACCCTGCAGCTTCATCTCCAAGTTAAGCGTCATTTCTACAGCAGTGGCCAGCGGGGACAGCCAGGCCCAGACAAAGGGACAGATGTGCTATGGGACAGTTCTACTTTTTGTGTGTCCAGTGTCCCCAGGCACATCGTCCTGTCTTCTGAAGACCTTCCTCCTGCTCTGTGGGGCATCCGCTCAGCCTCTTTGGCCAGCCACACTTCTTAGAGGGTTGCAGATCATGGGCCCTGGAGGGTGTTTGAATCCCATGCCTCCCTGTCCCTCACAAGTCTCACCTTTGGCTACTTGCAGCTGGCACCTAATCCTTTGCAAAATCAGCCCCTATCGTGAAATCTTTCCCACGGACACATGGCTTCCTGTCACCGATCCCTTGGGACTGGTGAAGGATGCGTCAGTCCCAGAATGGGAGCACAGGTCCTGTGCAGAGGAGCGGGGCATAAACCAGGCATGGTACAAGTTTCTCACCCAGAACCACCTGTTTGTGCCTCATTTCAGCTTTGGGCTGTCGTGCATTTGGAGCACATTTAGAGCTGCTTGGTTACAAGCCGTCACATGTGACCTTGTCTCTAAATGCTCTTGACACAGTGTGGGGTCCGTGATGGAGGACCCAACAAACAGGGTGGCTCCCAATAACTTTATCAGAGAAAAAAAACAAAGAGCTGTCTTGGAATGAGCAATGGCTGGAGTGGCCCTGACTTCCCCGTTCAGCAACTTGAGAAAGGTCGTCCTGTCCCCGACCCTACGGCCTCTTTACTACTGTTGAGATGTTCCATAAGTGCTCAGATTTGGGATCGGAGATAACTCCAGGGAGACTGGGTTCCCTTACATGAGAGATAGTAGCAAAAGTACCCGACGCGAGAACATAAAAAACGTGAACTCCGCACAGAATGAAAGAGCTTCAGCTGGCATCACCCGAGCACGCGTTGGGTGCTGGCTTTCTCAATCATGTAGGAAGCAGGTGGATTCATTTCCTAGAAATTCTGCAGATTCTGTTTTTAGCACATCTTCTTACACAAATATGAAAGGATTATGATGAAGCCATCAAATACTACCTTGGAAAAACCATTTCATATTCTCTGAGGATGCACCTCTGTGTGGGGTTGATGGCTCTGCTGATCCAGACTTTCTGTAACTTTCCTTGGGTTGTTTTTCAGACTGGCAGGCATGGATATTTTAAATTTATGGGAACTCTCTACGCCATCCACACAGTCTTAGGATAATGACACGACCAGAGCTTGGTACGTCATGACGGTTATGCTGGCCATTGTTATGTGGTGAAGCCAGTGTGAAACACATCCCCTGAGGTCACATAGAAGATGGTCATGGGCTGACCTCCCCTCTTTTGGATGAGTGAAGAACAACCTATTTTTCATATAAGAACTGGTTTGGAGAACAGGTTGTGTCAACACAAATGGAAATCATGGTGTGTGGTTAGAGTCCAGCAGAGGCGTTTTCAATTCAATAAGATGGAAGGCTATTGATTTACCAAAAACTATAAACCTAAGTCACGGTGAGCACAAAAATTCTAGACCCTTTCCCGGGAGGCATTATCTCTCTAATTCCAACTCACCAAAGTTCATTAGAATTCCTTAGAAATGCCGTAGGTCAACATTTTTAAATGGAATGATTGAATTTAATCTCATAAAACCCATGGGTGCCTTTTCTGAGCTGTTTCCCCTGATGAGATTGTCGTGTAACTCTTCCACATTGTTGTGCTTCATTTTTTAAGGTTTGGATGACTAAGAACTTGCCATATAAGAAAAAAATATCTAGGAAAGTTAAAAAAGAAAAATAAGTGAACACAGGATATTTTCTAAAGTGTTAGATGATTATTAGATGACTAGTAAAATGTTTTGTGGGAAAACTTTAAAAGAATGCTTGACATTGACTCACATCCCCCCAAAAGAGATGTCTGAGTGTCCCAACCCCAAATACCTCAGAATGTGACCTGTTTTGGAAATAGTTTTTTTTTTTTAATTTTTTTTATTTTTTAGTTGTATTTGGACTCAATGCCTTTATTTGTTTTTATGCGGTGCTCGGTTCGAACCCAGTGCCTCACACTTGCAATGCAAGTGCTCTACCACCATGCAAATATGGTCCATTCAGATGAGGGCATGCTGGAAGCCGGTGGCTCCTCATCTGATAAAACTGGTCTTCATGAGGAGATGGCATGTGCAGGCGGGGCAGAGGGCAGAGCAGTGCAGCCGTAAGCCAGGGAAGGGTGACAGTGCCAGCCACCACAAGAAGCTTGCAGTGGCCCAGGGAAGGCTCTCCCGCATGGCCCCCGGAGGAGCTGACGCCTCGATTTCAGACTTCCAGGCACTAGACCTGTGAGGGCTACGCGGCTCTTGTCAACCAGGCTGTGACGATGTGTCCTGGCAGCCCAGCTGGTGCCCGGTAGCACCAAGTGATACGAACGACGCTTACACCTGGGCATGGGAAAGTGAGTCTCCTTCCCAACAGGTGCCCAGCACCATCTGCCTGTTCACATTCGTCACTGAATAAAGCAAAGCAGCAGTCAGCTTCATGTCCCCAAGTGTGGAGGATAGAATCCCGGGGGAAGAATCTGGAAGCCCTCATAGATGTCAAAGTTCAAGAGCGAGGCTTGCCTGCAGCCAACAGCCCATACAGTGGTGCACATGGCTCAGCCTCTCCACGCTTACAAAGCATGTAAAGTTCACTTAACCTGCAAAGAGTTTGGGGCTCAGTTCTTTCTCCAGGGTGTGTGCAGGGGCTGGGCAGCACTCGGACTGACGGCTGACCTTTTTGGGCTGGATGTCTGGTTCTGTTAAATCAACATGTGTTGGTTTCATAGACCATAAAAACCCAAATTTGGGGTGCAGGCCAGGTTTGGATAAGGTGACTCAGAGGGCTGAACAAGCTTTACCTTGGAAATGCAGCGGAGCTCCACGGGGTATCCGCTCAGTTGGGACTTACATCAAAACAGAAAAAAAAAAAGTTAGAAAAAATACCCCAAGCAACAGGACATTGTCACAGCTGGGCTGGAAGCCATCATGAACAAGACAACTATTCTGTGAATTAGGTAAGACTCTGCCAATTATTTATTAGAGTACTGAAATAGGAATATATTTCTGTGGTTACAAATGTGGTGTCAAATGAAAGCATAAGGCTAAGATTTACTGAGGCTAAATAAAATAATGATGTTTAAAGCTCACTCTCTGTAGGCTCATTTTGAGCCCAGGTGGCTGTTAGTTATTAATGATAAGACTAAAACCAATCATAGCAAAATTTGGTCAGCATTTATGATATGCCAACCCACAGCTAAGTCTTCCCATTGGTGTTTATTTAATTCTTAAATCTGCAATGTGTTTATTGTCCTCATTTGGGAAAACTGAGTCTTAGAGAGGTTAAGTAACTTGTCCAAGGTCATTTCTGGGCTGAATCAGGGTGACCAATAGGAGGCTATTGTGGTCATTCAGGTAAGAGATACTGGGACACTGGGCTAGTGTCATAGTGATAAAGGTAGGTACAGCCGAGAAAATGTTGGTGTCTGAGTACATCTGGAAGGTGGGACTGGCAGGATTTGCCAGTGGTTTAGCTGAGGGGTGAGAGACATGGCCAAGGTTTTGGTCTTCAGTCACTGGAGAAATGGAGCTGCCATTTATTGCCATGGGGTGCCAAGGTATTTGGTCATACATTACTTTAAAAAAAAAAAATCTCTGTGAGAATGCTTGGGATGGAATTAACATTTGAGTCAGCAGAATTTAAGTAAAGCAGATTGCCCTTCTTAATGTGGGTCTTATCCAATCAGTAGAAGGCCTGAATAGAACAAAAAAATGGTGTCTTACGTCAACTCAGACGGCCATGACGAGGTATCATCATACCCCATGTGGTGGCTGAAGGTAAGGAAACATATTTTCTCACAATTCTGGAGACTGGGAAGTACAAGATCAAAGTTCCTGCAAGGGTTCTCACTGTGTAGTCACTAACTCTTCTTTATGTACATGTGGAGAGAGCCCTTTCTTTTTTTTCTTCTTCTCTTAAGGCCACTAATCCCATCATGGCATCTCACCTTCATGACCTAATCTAACCCTAATTGCCTTCCAAAGCCCCATGTTCAAATTCTATCACCTGGTGGGTTAGAGCTCTCACATATTAATTTTTTTTTGGGGGGGGTACTAACATTTAAGAACATTTCTTGAATGTTCTTAAAATTTCTTGAATGTTTCAAGAGAAAAGTCTTTTCCCCGGCAGATTGCCTTCAGACCCCATTTCAACCTCATTCCTTCCGTGTTCTGCAGGGGACTGCCTTGTGACTGGGGCAGCAGTAGCATCTCTCCTGGGCCTCCAACCTCCTGGCCCACTCAGTGGATTTTGGACTTGCCAACCTCTATAATAACGTGAGCCAATTCCTCACACGTCTTATTAGTTCTGTCTCTAGGACAGCCCTGACTTATACAGAAAGTAAAGAGAAGAGGCATTCTGTACAAAAACATATTAAAAAGATAGTGCATCATGATCAAGTGGGGTTCATCCCAGGGATGCAAGTTTGGTTCAACACACAGAAATCAATAAACGTAATTCACCACATCAACAGACTTAAAGTCAAGAATCACATGATTATTTAATTAGATGCATAAAAAGCATTTGACAAAATACAACATCCATTCATTTTCAAAACACTAGAAAAACTAGGGATAGTAGGGACATACCTCAACATTGTAAAAGCTATATACATTAAACCCAAGACCAACATCGTTCTAAATGGAGAAAAACTGAAAGCATTCCTTCCAAACCTGGAACGAGACAAGTATGTCCTCTTTTATCACTTCTTTTCAACATAGACCTTGAAACTCTAGCCAAAGCAATTAGGCAAAAGAAAGAAATTAAAGGGATACAAAAAAAAAAAAAAAAAGAAGAGCTCGAATTATCCCTGTTTGCTGATGACATGATTCTATATTTAGAAGACCCAAACAACTCTACCAGAAAACTTCTAGAACTCATAATTGAATTCAGCAAAGTAGTAGGACATAAAATTAACACCCATAAATCAATTACATTTCTATATACCAATGATGAATCAGCTGAAAAAGAAATTAGGAAAACTATCCCATTCAAAATAGCCTCAAAGAATAAAATAAGGTACTCGGGAATCAATCTAACAAAAGAGGTAAAAGACCTCTACAATGAAAACCTCAGAACACTAAAGAAAGAAATTGAAGAAAACCTTAGAAGATGGAAAGATCTCCCATGTTCTTGGATAGGCTGGATTAGTATCGTCAATATGGCCATAATACCAAAAACATTATACAGATTTAATGCAATTCCTATTAAAATTCCAATGACATTCTTCATATAAATAGAAAAAGCAGTCATGAAATTCATTTGGAAAAATAAGAGGCCCAGAATGGTCAAAGCAATCCTCAGTAAGAAAAGAGAGGAGGCATGACAGTCCCAGACCTTAAGTTATACTACAGAGCTATAGTTACAAAACCAGCATGGTATTGGCACCAAAATAGGGATGAAGACCAATGGAATAGAATAGAAGACACAGAGACAAACACACATAAATACGGTGATCTCATACTAGACAGATGCACCATAAACCTACATTAGAGAAAAAATATCCTCTTCAACAAATGGTGCTGGGAAAATTGGAAATCCATATGTAGCAGAATGAAATTGAACCCCTATCTCTCACCCTGCCCCAAACTCAACTCAAAGTGGATCAAGGACCTAGGAATTAGACCAGAGACCCTACACCTACTAGAAGAAAACGTAGGACCAATTTTCCATCATGTCAGCTTAGGAACCGACTTTCTCCACAAGACTCCTAAAGTGCAAGAAGGAAATCAAGAATCAATAATGGGATGGTATTAAACTAAAAAGCTTCCTTACTGCAAAGGAAGCAATCAAGAATGTGAAGAGAGCCTGCGGAATGGGAGAAAATCTCTGCCACCTGCATCTCAGATAGATCATTAATCTCCAGGATGTACAAATAACTCAAAAGACTTATCACCAAAAACAAACAAACAAAGGAACAACCCAATCAATAAATGGGCAAAGGAACTAAACAAGCACTTCACCGGAGAAAAAATACGAATGGTCAACAAATATAAAAAAAAAATGCTCAACATCTCTAGCAATTAGAGAAACACAAATTAAATTAATGAGATTCTATCTCATTCTGGCCAGAATGGCAATTATCAAGAATACAAGTAACATACTTCACAGAAGAAGCAATATATGATCAACAAATATATGAAAAAGTGTTCAACATCTCTAGCAATTAGAGAAATGCTAATCAAAACTACTCTAAGATTTCATCTCACTCCTGTCAGAATGGCAATCATCAAGAATACTGGCAACAATAAGTGTTGGTGAGGATGTGGCAAAAAAGGCACACTCATACACTGCTGGTGGGACTGCAGATTGGTGCAACCACTATGGAAAGCAGTATGGAGGTTCCTCAGAAAATTGGGAATGGAACCACCATTTGACCCAGCTATCCCACTCCTTGGTTTACACCCAAAGGACTTAAAATTAGCATACTACAGTGACACAGCCAAAAAATCAATGTTTATAGCAGCTCAATTCACAATAGCTAGATTATGGAACCAACCTAGGTGTCCTTCAGTGGATGAGTGGACAAAGAAAATGTGGTATATATATACTCAATGGAATATCACTCAGCTTTAAAGAAGAGTAAAATTATGGCGTTTGCCAGTAAATGGTTGGAGAATATCATGCTAAGCGAAATAAGCCAATCCCATAAAACCAAAGGCCGAATGTTTTCTTTAATATTCGGATACTAATTCACAATAAGGCGGGGGAGGCACTAGGTAAGAATAGCGTTACCTTAGATTAGGTAGAGGGAAGTGATGGGAGGGGAGGGGAGGGGATTTGGGGATAGGAAAGATAGTAGAATGAAACAGACATCATTACTGTGTGTATATATGTGACTGCATGACCAATATGATGCTGCAACATGTACACTCAGAAAAATGAGAAATCATATCCCATCTATGTATGATATATCAAAGTGCATAAATGCATTCTACTGTCATGTATAACTAATTACAGCAAATAAAAATTTAAAATAAATAAAGAATACAAGAAATGATAAATGTTGGTGAGGATGTGGGGAAAAAGGCACATACATACACTGCTGGTAGGACTGCAAACTGGTGCAACCACTATGGAAAGCAGTATGGAGACTCCTCAGAAAACTTGGAATGGAACCACCATTTGACCCAGCTATTACTCTCTTCTGTCCAAAGGACTTAAAAACAGCATACTACAGTGACAGTGACGCAGCCACATATTTATAGCAGCTTAATTCACAATAGCTAAGCTATGGAATACACACACACACACACACACAATGAAATATTACTCAGCCATAAAAAGAACGACTTTATAACTCCAAAAAAACCAAAGACCAAATGTCCTCTTTGATATGTGGATGCTAACACACAAAAAGGCAGGAGGAAGAATAGAAGTTCAGTGGATTAGACAAAGGGGAGTGAAGGGAAGGGAAGGGGATGAGAATAGGAAAGAAAGTAGAATGAATTGGACATTACTATCCTATGTTCTTTTTTTAAGAAAATGTTTTTAGTTATACATGGACACAATATCTTTATTTTATTTATTTTTTATGTGGTGCTGAGGATCGAACTCAGTGCCTCAAATGTGTGAGGCAAGTGCTTTGCCACTGAACCACAACCCCAGCCCCGCCTACACTATCCTATGTTTTTGTATGATCAGTGAAATTCCACATCACATACGATCACAAGAATGGGATCCTAATTAGAATAAATTATACTCCTTGTATGTATAATATGTCAAAATACACTCTACGGTCATGTATATCTACAAATTAAAAAAAGAAAAAAGAAAAGAGGCGCTCTGCTTGTGGACAGTTTTGAGACGTCCATCACCATCCAGTGGGATAACAAGGGTCAGATACATAAATGCAGAGTTCAGGGACAGAACTGGAAGTCCACTGGAACTTATCAGCATGGAGATGGGATTGAAAGCTTTGAGGCTGGAAGTCCCTAGGGAGTGCGAGTAGATGAGGTGAGCAGGGGCCGGGGACTGATTCCCCAATGGTTTAACATCACAGATGGGGGGAGGGGCAGGAGCCTGCCAGGGGGAAGGAGTGAGTAAGCGGGAGGAGTCAACCCAGAGGGAGGGAGCTGAGTGAGGATGGTCCACACTGGAGAGAGCCATACCCTGCGTCTGGCCGTAATCAGGTCACTTTATAGGGTTAGTAACTCAAAGGAAGCTGGAGACCTTGAGAAGTACAGTTTTAGTGGGTGATTGGAGTGGGTCATGTAGAGGAGGGACAGGAGAGAATGAGCCCAGAGGATGCCTTCAGAGGACGTGGACCACCAAGGGGAATGAGGGAATGAGGCGATGGTTGTAAGACAGGGTCCAGAGCCTGAAAAATTCAAGCTGTGAACTGGGATAGGAAAAAAGTCACAGTTTTACTCCACTGACGTCTGATTGACAGCATTTCCTTCACTATGCATGGAGCAGGCACCTACGGCAATGTGACAGTGCCTGGGACTCTGTCAGCAACAGAAACCACCCACATTTCTCATCAACTTCCAGGTGTTGCAGAGACCTGGGAAGGTCACTTGCATTGCCGCTGTTTCAACCTCTGTTGATAATGCATCAACAGAGAAGCGCATAAATCACTATGGACAAATTGTTTAAGATCTCTAAATAACTGCATTTCCACAGCGTCCTCTTCCTTTAGCATCCCATGTATTATTTTATACATTCAAAAGCAATGGGCTAAGAGATGCTCGGGCCTCATCAGAAGGCTGAAGGGATTCCAGGCAAAATGATCAACCATCCCCAAATGTCACCATCAACAACTAAGTAACCATGAGGAACCTCTGCCTGAGAGTGTGTGGCCAAGAGGGGATCTTTGTTTTGATCTGCTGTTGTTTTGAAGATGAGAAAAATAAAGCACGTTTGCACGCCATTGGGAATGATCCAGGGAGAAGGGAGACACTGCGATGTTGAGGAGATGTCCTGGTAGGGGACAGCGCGGGCCGGGCATGCAGACAGCTCTCTGCAGGCTGGTCCAGGGCACCGGGAGATGTGGCCATGGGCATCATAGATGTTGTTGGATTGCTTCAGTTTTCTCAGGGAAACAGGAAGCAGAGCAATGATTAGGGAAGGCAGATGGGGAGCCGGCGCTATGTCTGTCCAGGGGAATAAGCATGACTGCGTGAAGAGGAAAGGTCAGGTGAGTCAGTCCCAGGTGCCTGGGTGGCCATGAGGCTGCCCCGGCCTTCTCCAGCACAGGCGCTGCACTGTGTGGACCCCACGTGGCCCCACGTGGATGAGGGCTGACTGAACCCGGCAGGGACTTTCCTGAGGGGAACGATGAGCTGGAGTGTGCACAAAGGAGCCGTGGAGCAGTGGGCCGTGGAGGTGAGGCTGGGAAGGAGGGAGGTGCAGGGGTGGAGACAGTGAGAGTGACAGTAGTGAGGGACAGCAGGCAGTGCGCTGGAGGATGGGATGGGGACGCTTGCTGCAGTGATTGGGAAGGCCTGTGGCCATCGGTAGGCAGGGTGGGATCACAGGAGGGGAGGGACCCTGAGGGGGGATGGAGGACCAGGGGGAGAGTTGGAAGGGCCACCCCTGGGGAAAGGAGCCACCATGAGTCACAACTTGTCACCTGGTTGTTTCACCTACTGTGCAGGAGTTTGGGTGTCCCTGATGGCTAATTTAGTTGCTTCCTGTGAATGAGGGGGAGAGAATGGGGCTAGAGGGACAGGGCTCGGGGCGGGCACGTCTTCTAAGGACAATCCTAGCTTAGGAGAAAATAATGAGCTAACTCCCGGCCCAAGTCTTTGCCCTGCCCTTTACTCTGTTCTTCGGGGACTGCGGTGGGGAAAACGCCGTCTTCACAGGCCACTCCTCTTTCTCTGAGAACTACAGCTCTTCTTTTCTGCAAAGCAGGAGAGTAATGAAGGACAGTGGCTGTCCACTCAGAGGATCTGAGAGCCTGGGGGTTGGGAAATGACATCTGATCTGGGCAGGGACATGGCAGAATGTGTGTGTGAGACCCCAGACAACTGGACAGGTGAGATAAATGGACATCTGGTTTTTCTCTGTTCTCCTCTTGCCTTCTCAGGCAGCTTTGGCTGTGGGTATGTGCCCTGGGGTGTGCGTGGGAGAGGCAGCTGCCCTCCCCGCTGGGCTGGTTGGTTCAGCTCCCCCAGCTCACATCTATGTATTCCAACTGACTAGAATTCAGGGGCTCTCTGACCCCTGATGGAGCTCTCTCTTGGAGAGCTATAAAAAGACCCTGAAGCCCAGGCCACCCCCAGAGTCTGGTGCCTGGATTCCGGGTCTACACATGGGAATTTTTGTGCTCCCCTCCCCAGCCAGGTGATTTGGACATGCATCCAGGGTTGAGAACCACTGTCTCAACTGAAATGACTTTGAAGGTTTCTCTAGGTAGCTTTAAAAGAGTCTAAGATAACCACGTGTGGTGGTGCATACCTATGACCCCAGTGACTGGGGAGGCTGAGGCAGGAAGATCCCAACTTAGAGCCTGTCCAAAGTAAAAACTAAAAAGGCCAGGGGATGTAGTGCAGTGGTAGAGGTGGTTCACCTGTACTGGCATGGGAGTCGGGGGCGAATTTGAAACTGTTTAAGACTCCATGTCCAAGTGTCTGCTCTGCTGGGCCTGCCTGCTGTGGGCTCCCCTGAGATGGAGACAGTCATGCCTGGCCTGAACTTTTCCCTGTCCTCTGCATATTGCCTGATCTACCACCAGTTTGGCTCTCATTCTCTCTCTGTCTCAAATCCTCTTCGTCATCTTTCCTGTGTTCTTCCCCCATCCTTGACCCTGAACTTCCACCTGCCTCTATAATTCTTTTGACAGCTGAGAATCTGGAAAGAAGGGGTTTCCTACTCACCATTTGGCTCCCACCTGCCCAGCACTCTACTGCTTAAGCCACCAGGGCCCTCTTCCCGGACCCTCAGCTCCTCTTGAGCACTCAGCCTTCCCCCTGCCCAGGGCCAGGAGGCAACCCAGGGCCTGGCTCGTGCTGTACCACTAAGCTCCAACCATCCCTGGGACGTTGCTCCTGGCCAAGAGGGTTAGCCATGCACACTGTGTCTTCACGGATGACCCTTGAAAATAAAACTCCTGGCTCTGGCTCCAGAGGACGACATTAACATTGGTAAGAATATGATAAGGTCACTCCTAGGGGAAGCCAGTATGTATTTTTTAAATGTTCAAGAAGTTCAGAATTAGCTGGGCCAGATGTGAGGTTCAGATTGGGAAATCCTGGTCAAAGCAAAGGCCCTGCCAATAAAACAGCACATGGCCTTTCTCGCTTAGTCTTCAAGGAGGTGACCAAGCTGCCTCTCTGAAGCTACTGGGTGCCACCTGTTACCTTTTCCTGCCTTCAGGACTGGCTACAGAATTTGCAGTACCCAATGCAATGGAAGTGCAGGGCCCTGGTTTGTAAATCATTAAGAATTTCAAGGTGGTGGCAGCAGCATCTGCAGCCTAGCGCGGAGCGCCACCAAGTGTGGGCTCCCTTGTGATGCTGGTGGCAAGCCAAGCCGAGCTCTGCCTGTTGTGGACATGCCCCAAAACTGGATGTAGGGATTTTTCTTCTCTTAAAGGGATAAGTGCATGTAGTCAGGTTGTTGAAAGAAACAGGAGACTCTCTTGTAGTGTTCTGTAGAATAAAAATAAGTTTTGGGCTGGGGATGTGGCTCAAGTGGTAGCGCGCTCGCCTGGCATGCGTGCGGCCCGGGTTCGATCCTCAGCACCACATACAGACAAAGATGTTGTGTCCGCCGAAAACTAAAAAATAAATATTAAAAGTTCTCTCTCTCTCTCTCTCCCTCCCTCTCTCACTCTATCTTTAAAAAAAAATAAGTTTTCATGTTTTTATTTTTTCTTCACTTAAATGGGGATGGGGCCCTGATGCCTTTGTGAATATCTGTCAAGGAGGAGCCTTTGGAAAACAAAGCACTGCTGGTCTCCTGTGCCCCAAACATGGCCGCCAGTTAAAACAGACCTGGGCTCTAAGCCTCAGTTTTCATCTGGTGTCCACGGGAGCTGGAGGCCCCTGGCCTGCTTCTTGCTCCCAGACTCGTCTGCTCCAGGTCTCCCCCCTGGCAGGAGTGAAGCTGGGTGGTGAGTCCCACTCTCTCCCTCCTTTCCTACAGAGTCACCCAGTTAGGAAAGATGGTGGAGGTGAATGGCCCATGGTGGAGAATTCCCTGGGTGACATTGCCTCAGGGCCCCAGTGGACCGTCCAGCCTGCCCAAGGGAGGAAGATGCAGATCAGCTGGAAGGAGGAAGGTTTTGAGCTTAAAAGTGCCAAGAATCACTCCTGAGCTGGCAAGGCTGACCACCTGCTTCAGCACAAGCCTCCAAAACAGACTTCTATGCCGCTGTGTAGGGCAAGATCTTTTCCAATATAAGCAAGAAAATGATTTTTTTAAAATGAACATATTCAATTTTATTGACCTTCATCTTAGAAAAAAAATGAATTGGAGGAAATATTTATTAGTTATATATAGATGTGTGTGTGTGTGTGTGTGTGTGTGTGTTTATTTATTTACTGTACTTGGGTTTGAACCCAGGGGCATTCTACCACTCAGCTACATCCTCAGCCCATTTTAATTTTTACTTTGAGACAGGGTCTTGCTAAGTTGCTGAGGCTGGCCTCCAACTTGTGATTTTTCTGTCTCAGCCTCCTGACTAGCTGGGATTACAAGCCTGTGCCATGGTGACCATCTTATTAGAAATATTTTCATAGACCAAAAGAAGAACCTGTGTTTTTCTCTGTAGAAAGAAGCACTGGCCCCATCATACAGATGGGTAAGTGCAACACAGTAAACCTAAGAGATGGGTGGATCAGACAGAGCCAGATAGCAGGGAGGCTGGTCTGACTGATCATGGATGAGTTGCCCAGCCCTGGTGACTCACCTGCTATCTCCCTCAGAGCAATGGCTTCTCAGTGCTTTTCTAGAAGATGCCAAGATAATATGTGTAAAAACCTGAAAGCCAGGTTGGATCCTTCATCTCACAAAAATAAAACAAAACAAAACAAAAAAAAAACCCCCCAGGCTCTGAAAGCCCAGCAGGAGTGGACATCAACAAACTCAAGGGTGCTCTACTGAGGTTTTATCATCCTCACAGACAAACAGGTTCCCCGATCCCAGGAACCAAGCCAAGGCAGGCACCAGCAGGATGTTCCCCAGGCCGGGCCAGGGTGCTGGGGGGCTGCGAGGACTGGGCAATCCCCTGGTTTCCTGACTTCAAAACTAAACCCAGTGCTTCAGAGATATTTGGCCTTGAAAACTGGAGGAATTAAACAGCCAAAACCCAGCATCTTGAGTGGCTGCAAGGTTTGGGGACCCTCTCGGGGCACTAACTGTGGTTCCCCTGCTGTTTTGTCTGGGGTCCTGCCGCTCATCCTGAGCAGACTCTGTTGGAAAGTGGTCTCAAGGTGGTGGAAGGATTAACTCACGGATCAGATCGCATGCAATTTCCCCTCTTCTACCAGGTTTTGCTCATGTTAAGAGACATCCACAAATTTTCTGCCCTTCTCGAGTGCCAGTGTGTGTATGGGGTGGGCAGGGGTGGGGGTCCAGGGGTGAGGAGGATGTTGCTCCTAAGCATAGAAACTCTGAGCACTTTGCCTGGCCCCCTTTGCTGGAAAAACCAAGGAATAAGAGCCAACAGAAGCGGACGAGATGACAAGCTCACCAGCCAACTTGGGGGTCTCAACACCCACAGATTCAGTCCTCGCTCCCAAACTGAAGCCCCTCAAGTGACAAGAGTTCTGCCCAGACACTGAGGAGCTGCATTCTTGTCCTACCTGGCTCTTTAGGAGCCAGGCTGCCCTCACTCCTGGCTGCTTAGTGTCCTCTGGGCTCCAGGCCCAGCCTGAAGCGGTTTTTCTGGCCGAGGCCGTAGTAACTGTGCCACTGGCCTCACCCACTCACATACCTGATCAGCAGGGGCCTCGGAGCTTCTGGCACAAATGACTTTCAACCTCAGGCCCCTCCTGCCCATTTCATAGCTTCACCCCGAACTCACATGCAGAACACTTGGGTCCCATTCGCCTGACTGCTGGGGACCCCAGCTGGGACACTGTGGTGCTGTTGTCTTCCCTCCTCCACCGATGGCAAGTGTCAAGTCCAGGGCATTTGAGAGAAGATCACCTAGACAATGACCGTGCTCTGAGCAGGGCCTCTGTGGGCACACGTGCCCTTGGGTTAGAAGGTTAACTACCCCGTGCAACCATAGGAGGTGGCTTGGTGCAGGCAGACATTCAAGACCAACCAGAAATTTCTTTCTGCGTTTTAGAACAAGAATGCCTGAGGTGTCTGCACACGGTCATCTCCTTCCTAAAATATGCTCTGATGGCTGCCGGCTGGCCGGGAGTCCTTACCTCCCCAGGTGCACCGGAAGGCTGCCTGAGATCCAGCCCCGCCCACTGCCCCGGCTCCTGGCTCTGGGGCCATTGGTTGCTCACTGGCTTCTCTTCATCCTTGTTGAGGGCTTCCCTCAAGAGTCACCCGATTCCTGTCAATGACCAAAAGTCCTCAGCAAATCCCCTCCTGATCCCGGCTGTCTGGCCACAGTGACCTCTGAGCCACTCACCTGGCCACTGTCCCCACACTACTTTGGACTTTTCTCCTCTTGAGCAACTCAGTTTCTCAACCTGCCAACTCAGTGGGTCCTGTACTGATCAAGGAGTGAGTTTTATTTATTCTGCTCCAACTGTGGCCATAAATGGCTTAGGTGCTGTCTGTGGGTGGAGGGAGGGCACGGGTGGCCAAGGGGATCAGTGCAGAACCATGGACAGTGGGCCCTGAGTTGAAGGAAAGGGACACAGGGAAATGGGAGGCAGTGTCCAAGGAAGAAAGAGACGTTGGCCCTGAGGGCCCAGGAGGGCTGGGACAGGCTCTGATGGAAGCTAGGACAGCCCCTGAGTGTGGCCCAGGGAACCGGCCATGCTAGGAGTGCTCAGCCCCTTCTGTGTGCTGCTGGCAATTCTGGGATTCAAAAGTGTCTTCAAAGTCACTGCTTTGACTTGACATGCACTTTTTTTCCTTCCTTGTTGATGCTCCATGGTCAAGAATGAGAATCTCTTCCGGCTTTGGCTGGAGCTTAAAAAAGAATGCTGTTCGGAACTCTGGGTGTGGACCAGAAGCCTGCTCTCTGGGTCCCTGCAATGGGAGGGGATGGGCAGGGAGGGGAAGCACCAGGACCTTGGAGCAGTTCACAAGTGTCTGTCAAGCGTTATTGATGGAGAAAGGATCCTCCGCCCAATCTGCAGAGTCTTTCCCCACCTCTTTGGAAGAAAAGGTCATAAATCATAAATGAAAACACTTTGGTTCAGGATTGTTCTTGGGTCCGGCTGCTCCTGTATTCAGAGTTGTTCTTCCATGCACACTATCTCGCTGTGCCAGGACACTTACATAAGCCACCCCAGCTTGCCTGGCAACACCTCCACCCCACCTGCAGAGTTACATGGTGGAGAGGAAGCCGTGGCAGGAGTGAGCTGACCTGAGGTTTGCTTTTGTTAAATAACAATATTTTCAGAACATTGGCACATGCTAGGGGCACTAGCCTCCGTAGTAAAATGCACCCGTATTATCCACAATTTTATGCTAGAAGTTTCTGGAGATGACTTTCTGTAATTTGGCCTTTGGGATGATTTGGCTACAGGTAATACATTTAATTTAAAACTGCCTTTGATTTCCTGGCACTGATTGAGTATTGGGAAATCCTGTCAAGAGAGAAAGGTAAACTCTAAATTATTTTATTATTTATGATATGTTTAGGAGTATTTCATTAAACAACGAATGAGGTGGACGTAATGTTATGTTTTGTAGCTATTTCATTAAACCTTTATTAATCTTGATTTTCTTTGGAACAATCATTCCTATTCTGGCCTGAAGTATGTAAGGACCCAGGCCTGAGGCTCCTGATGGATAAAACAGCTTCTCCTGGGCCCCAGGGCAAAGTTACAGGGACATCACGTGACTTGGCCTAAATATTGATTTGTTTTTCATTCATCCAAAACGTATTGAACTCCAGCCTGTGGAGCACCAGGGTGCCTGGTGAGCGAGGCAGATCCTCCCCCGCCCTGTCGGGGCGTGTGGTCAGCTGGCCATGCCAGGGAAGTTAGGGGCAGGAAGGTTTGTCTTGGAGGCTCCAGCCCTTCTCCCCCAGACCTCTCTGTCATGGGAGCCACGGTGTGAGGGAAACGAGACTTTTCTCTGTCTATGGCTGGCAGAGGTGTTGTCAGCTGGCAAAGGGCTCCTTTGTCTTTGGTTCAAAGAGCAGAGAGCCCAGGGTTTGGAAGGATGGTTGACGGGTGCAGAGTGCTGGCTTGGGCCTGTCTATCATAGGCACCGTTGGAGGAGAGCTTGGGCTACGCTTTCAAGGAGATGAAGTGTGTGGGTGCCTGGCCACTAAGGTGCTGGTGTGGGACTTGGGGCCTTCTGAAGGCAACATCTGGGGAGGGCACTGGGGGTTTAAGCAAAGCAAGAAGCCAGGATCAGGCCCAATTGCAATAGATGAAGAGACACCCAGTCTCAGAGCTTCCTCACCAAGTAAAGGGCCCAGGGACAGGGACAGGTATATCCATATCAGGGATGGGTGTCTCCTCTCATCACTGATGAGATCACAGGACTTCCTGAGTCACCAGAATGGAGTATGGAGGGCATCTAGATCATCCCTGCTCAGATGATATGGATTTAAATTGTTTCGAAGAAAAGGAAAATCCCACAAAATTTCCCCAAAGACAAGTGAGATAGGAAGAGGGTGAGAGTCAGATTCTGTTTGCATAGGAACGTCCCTTAGAGTCTGGATTTGCCCCAGATTCTGGGGTTAAGATCATGCTTTCTGATGTGAAGAATGAACTGCAAATTCAGAGATCCTTACTTTTCAACAAGTAGATAGCCCTGAATTTTGGCCAGCATAGTTTCCTGGGGCTCCACCAACTGGGAGCTAAAGACAACAGAACTTTCTTCTCTTTCAGATCTAGAGGTTGGAAATTCACAATCAAGGTGTCAACAGGGCTGCTGCACCCCGAGACGCTGGGTGGAACCATTCCTCACCTCTTGCGGCTGTGGTGGGGGCTGTTGTCCCTGGCCCTCCTTGGCTGGCGGCTGCCTTGCTGAAGTCTGAGGCCTGTTGTTACGTCTCTCTTCATGTGGCATTTCTTGGTATAAGGACACCAGCTCATACTGGAACAGGACCCACACTACCATCCTCATCTTAACTTGAATACACCTTCAAAAACTCAATTTCCAAATAAGGTCACATTCCTGGGTACCAGGGTTAGGGCTTTGGCTTGACTTTTTGGGGGATGAAATTCAACCCATACCAGCTAGTCATAGCTGTGTTCCACCAGTTACTTAGCCCTAGTTCTAAGACATGGAGTGCGACTGTGATTTCCATTAGGAAGAGGAAGAGCTCAGCTATTGCCAGTGATGCCCAAATTCCAAATTCACTTCCAACATAGTGAAGATGCTGAACCAATGGCTACTACAGTCAAGTTCATTTCCAAACACAAGGCAAAGGCTAGGTGCCTCCCAACCCCACACTCTACTCTGAAGCTGCCCCTGTGCCTCATGACACCCTCTGGTCCTGACATGAGTGCCACAGAGTAACAATAAAGGCAAAACATGTCACTGTTCAGAGACCATACAGCCCACCGTGGAGAGCCCTCCTTCCCATCAGTTATAAATTATGACATTTTCCTATTTCTTGAAATAACCCTTCATAAATAACCAGCATTATTAATAGGACTTCATAGTCTACTTAGAGAGAATTTTGCTTAGGAAAATTACAAATAGAGGATAGGAAAGTTAACTGGTGGCAAATGTAGTTAGAAGAACAGGGAAATGGATTAACTCAGTTCCTGTTTATGCTTTTATCTTCAAAAGCGAGGTGTAACTGACTGGAGGCTGTGCTTTCTCAGGCTCTGTCACTGCAGAAATGTTTTGGCTAATGCTGGCCAGGTCACACAAAATAGGAAGGGAATGGAATAGGACCTCATTTTTATCTACCCGTTGCCAATGATTCAGCTGACAACCGCAACAGGCATTTTGACATGGCCCTGTATTTGCTTATTGTTCTTTTGTGCTCTGGATGCTGGAAGATGTAACTGTTTGGAAGAGATAGATGCCAATTACTTCCCAGCTAAGGTGCCCAGGGACCCGCTGATGAAGACTGACATCCAAAAAATCATGTCTTAAAATTTAAAGCGATCAAAAGAATTGAAAGCAGAAGCTCAAACAGATCTTTGCACACTCGTGTTCACAATAGACAAGAGGTGGAATCATCCCAAGTTTCCACTGAGGGATAATGGACCAACAACAGGTGGTACACACATATGGTGGAGTATTGTTCAACCTTAAAGGGGAAGGAAATTCTGACACTTGTTACGGCATGGATAAATCCTGAAAACATTATGCTAGGTGAAATAAGCCAGTCCCCAAAGGACAAATATTGTATTCTTCCACTTCGAAGAAGTACTTAGAATGGTTAAATTCAAGTAGAAAGTAGAATGCTGGGAGATCAGGGGCTGGAGGAATAGAGAAATGGAGAGTTACTATTTCATGGGTGCAGAGTTTTGACTGAGGAAGAGGAAAAGTTCTGGAGATAGATAGTGGTGACGGTGGCACAACAAGGTGACCATACTCACTGCCACAGAACTGTCCACTTAAAATGGTTAAAATGGTAATTTATGTTATGCGTATCTTCATTCTTCAGCTTTCCATTACTGTAACAAAATATCTGAGAATCAACTTAAAAGAAGAAAGGTTCCCCTCACTCACAGCTTTAGAGGTTCCCGTCCACCGTCAGCTGGTCCTGCTGTTTTGGGGCTGTGGTGAGGCGGCACATCACGGGAAGGCTGTGCTGGAGCACGGCTGCTCCTCTCAGGCTGGGACAGGAAAGGGTAGATGAAGAGCCAGGCCCCCCCAATTCCCTCTGAGGGCACATCTATGACCTCAAGGCTCTCACTAGGCCCCAGCTCTTGAAGTTTCCACCACCTCCCAATAGCACCACCCTGGGGACTCAGCCTTCAACACATGGGCCTTTGAGGACATTCCAGATCCACACTAGAGCAGTCTCTTATTAAACTCTGGAAGGTGCCGGGTTGGCTGTATTGAACGTAATCTTGCAGCTGTCCATTAGTTTATGAGGTAAGGAGTTTTATTGGCATAAACGTTCTTGGATATCAGTTGACGCAACACTTCCTATCTCCATTCTACCTAATTCTGAGAGCCAAATAGCAAATCCAGGCCCCCGTGTACCCCAGGAGGGTGGCTGCCAGGTTTGGGGCCTCGAAGCAGCGAGCCCTTCCTCCTTAGGGCTGTGCTGTGCGGGGCTCCCCTTGCGGGTAGGGGCCCTCACAGGAAGAGCTGGTGTGGAGACTGCATCAGATGGGCTGGGGAGACTGTAATGAGCCACACTGGACAGAGGTCAGACCTGTCCTGGATGCCGCTTGATTGCTACCTCCTTGATGCACAGGTCTACTGGCGCCGAGTGTCATGCCCGCAGTGGGCCTCAGACCTTATAATTTCCTCAGTGTCTTCGCGCTGAGTTGTTCAATGGCGCCCACAGCTCTGTGCAGGGAGGTAGCTGCTATCGGTGCCAGGCATCTCGTCTAGCACTCACGGCTGATCTTAAGGATCTGCATTCCTTCCTCCACCTGTTGCCAGCCCAGAGTCGCCAACCCTCCCACGGGCTGTCAGAAGAGGCAGTTGTCCTGAGCAAGGGGCTGTGAGGCAGGGCTGTGTGCCTGGGCACTGAGCACTGGATTAGGAGTCATTGTAGGAACTGTCCCAAGCGCATTTTTCAAATGGTCTTGTTCTCCACCCCACTCCCAGCTGTGGGGCCAGGATGACTCTGCAGGGGCCTAAAACACCTTCAAAATATGTCACCATCAGGCATTATGGGATGAGAGAGTCAGCGGCTCAAGAAGTGCACCCAGACACCACTGGGTGCTTGTCCAAGATGCTCTCAATGTTCAATTTGATACACACGGAGCAGAGCTTGTGCCCTTCCTCCCCTCAGCTTCCTGCTCCTGAACACATACCTGAACACATACCTGAACACATGTGAACACGAGCCCACACTTGGACATGAGCACAGACAGGTTGGTCCTGCTGCTCTGGGGCTGTGGGGAGGTCACAGCTACAGCTACAGCTGCGTGGCTACACACACGGATGCAAACCTGGACACTCACATGTGTTTTCTCCTTGGAATGACATTTGGCAGCAGTGAAGCCAACTCTTTCTGAATTCTCACCATTAAGATAAAAGGAGAATAACTCTGAGCCCAGGAAAGTCTTTCCTTTGCCTCAAGTTAAATTAGGAAGCTGCTCATCCTTCACCTTTGTCAGTACAAAACTTCAGTCAGTGGCCTCCCTAATCCTGTGTCCAGCAATTAACTAAGATCACGTATGACTTCAGGCATGGTCTGGCCCATAAACAAAGATCCCTAGATACCCCAGTGAACTCGGATCACAGAGGCTTCTTGCCGAGGTTCGTGCCCTAAAAGTAGGCACACGATCACTGGCTCAGCTCTTGTTAATCAGGAATCTCCCCTCAGTTCATGATCGCCTCCATGAAGAAGAAGCAACACACAAAACTTTGAAAAACAGAAGAGCGGGAGTGTAGCATGTTTCAGTGAGTCAACGAGAACAAGAAAGGGAGCCCAACGTCAAACTCAATGCCATTGTTCTAATTGCCAAGTTCCTTTGGGCCTTTTCATGTTGGCTTCATGGAAATTTATGTTCGCTGGGAAGACTGTATTTGCTACAGGATCTTGCTGTGTTCGTGTAGCCTGGTAATAAAAACCATCTGCCTGAAACCTTTTTGGAACAAAGAGGGGTATAAACAAATAAGCAAATGGTCATAAAATATCAGGAGAAGGGAAAGGGCTATTTCAGAAAGGGGCCTGGCCCACAGGCAGCAGGCCAGTGTTTGCAGGAGGCTGGAGACTCCTGAAGGTCGTGTGTAGGGCCATGGTGAAAACACGTTTGCTTTTGGAACAACTTCAGTGTCTGTGGGGAGGTTGGGCCAGGCTGAATGGGCCCTGCTCTCTTCCTGACCATCGCACTCTGTGCTTGGGGCTTCACCACTGGGGAAAGAGCTGCAGCATGAAGTGTTAAGCCACGAATCCCTGAAGTGGGTGAATCTTGTGTCCCCCAAACTCACATCCACCCAGAGCTTCAGAATGTGAGCTTATTTGGGAATGGGGGTCTTTGTAGATGTGATTAAAATACAATGAAAGTATGCTGGATTAGGATGGGCCCCCAATCCAATGGCTGCTGTCCTTAAAGAAAGAGGGGGACACGGGGGGTAGTCGGTCAAATGAAGATGGAGGCCAAGAGTGAGCAATGCGACTTCAGCCAGGGAGCGCCAGGGAGCACGGGAGCCCCTGAAGGCTGGGAGAGGCAGAGAGATCCTCCTTCGGAATGAACTTGGCCCTGATGACACCTTGAGTTTAGACTTCTGGCCTCCAGCACTGAGGGAGAATAAAGTTCTCTGTAGGAGGAAACTCAGGTGGTCCCCCTTCTGACTAGGAGCACTGGAGCCCCAGGGCTTCATGGGGAGGGATGGGACACAGATCCAAGGACCCTGTCAGGTTCTTTTCAGTTAGGAATTGAGGACCAGGAGTAGGACAGAACTGTCCTTGGGAGAATACTTGTTTGCTGGCTGTTTTCCTGCCACGTTAAGGGAGATGGAGGCTCTCTGGAGCACAAAGAAGAAAGTGAGCCACGGGGTAGAGGGCCTCTGAGAAGGGGCCTGTCCTCCTGCTCTCAGGATCAGCTCCACAGATTGGGGTGTGGGGTGCACTGCAGAGGTCCCAGTTGAGCTGGGGTCTGTAAGCAGAGAGGGCTGCTCTTCTGGCTGCCCTGGGAGGCAGGGAGTGGAGGAGAAGTAGCAAGAAAGCCTAGGTTTTGGGCTTCTGATAGGTTTTTATGCTCTCAGTAAGACAGTGTTCTTGTAAACTAAGTGTGGGAAAGAGATAATTTGCAAAATTCCTTTAGTTCTTATTACCATGTAAAGATTCAGGACTGGAGATTGGATCTGTGAGGTTCTCATAATAATCTAGAAAGTTCAGGACATTAAATATAAGCCCCTACCAACAGAGAAGCTCAATTCCCCAATCCTGGTGCTTGAGAAGTGGAGCCAAGAAGGGGAATCCAGTCACATTTTGCTCAGATCTTTCCCAAATCTAACATGTTGGAGGGGAGCTTTATTCTGTTCCCTGTTGGGGATCCTTAGAGGAGTCAGACCATCTCAACATGGGGGTACAACTGGGAGTTGGAGGCACAATATGACTGAAGGAAGGTAGATGGATGGGGATAGGTTGGATTCTGACTGCCTTCAACTCCTCTGTGGCATGGAGGAGACCAAGGGTTCTCATATGTCCTCCAAGCAGGTATAGCATGCAGCCAAGAGTCTGGCTGGAAACTAACGGCCCATCTTGACTTGGAATGGGGTGAGAATCCTATCAGACCTTGTGGGGATTGCATACAAACTCAAGCCTCCAAACTCAAGCTGTTAGTCCCTTAGTCCATGGTCTTCAGCAGGGATGCCAAATGGATGCCCCAAAGTTAGACCCATATCACTGGTCCTGGGTGGATGCCTGTCCAGCACACTCACAAGTACCAGCACAGTGGCCTGAAGAAGAGTGCACAGAGAGTGGATATATCCCTTCCCCATGGAGACCACAAACTTTCCTGTATACCTGCCGCCATTTTGAATGGTGGGGAGGAAGGAAGAGCTTGGATGAGAGCTGACTCTTGGCATTTACCTACTGGAATCCATTTCAATCAGAGATTTCTTTGTTCAACCAGAGGGGTAGAAAGAAAATTAATGACAAATTAAAGTTCCCTCTGCTACCCGTGGGAGAAGGTCTCACAAGGAAGAGGACTGTAGAAGCCACATCACCCCTGCACAGATGAATCGTCTGGATCTCAGATGAACCTGAGATGGTGCTACCCAGGCATGGAAGGATGATTGTTATAAACTGAATTGTGTTCCTCCAAATTCCCATATCAAAGTCCTAATCCCTGGTTTCTTCCCTTAATCGCTCCTGTAAAGGCATTTTTTTTTTTTTTCCTCTTCAAATCTGTTAGATGTGGCTGGATTTGGAGATAGGACCTCTACGGGGGAATTAAGGTAAAAGGAGATCATATGGATGGGTATGAATCTAATTTGACTAATGTCCTTATGAAAAGAGGAATTAAAATGCAGACACACACAGAGGGACAACCATGAGAGGACAGGGAGAGGATGCCATGTACCAGGCAAGGAGAGTGGCCTCAGGAGAGACCAATCCTGTCGATCCCTCCATCTGAGGCTTCCATCCTCCAGAACTGCAAGGAAACAAATTTCTGTTGTTAGTCACCAAGAGCATGGTGCTTTGTCACAGCCTTCACAGACTAATACAATGGCTGTGTTTGAGACCATAGGAGACAGAGCCTCCCGCAGACAACCATGTCTGACTGAGGGCCACACAGGAGCCTGGTGCTGCCTTGACTCCTGTTGGATGTCAGCTGTCACATGGGACTCCAGGGCTGAGAATCTAATCCACACACAGAAGGGGAACTGGAACTTCTGACCGGATAAATTTTATCCTGAATTGACTGAGAGTTGTTCAATTGTGAGGGCCTCCCTACCGCTGAGCTTCACCCCCAGCCCAAATCATCAGGTTTCACAACTCATTATGGAGGGGGATGAAGGCTTGAGACAAAAGTCTTCATGGAAAAGTAAATCTACAAATTCTTGCCTGAATTTCGTAGCCTAAGGAAGTCATACCAAAAATACGAGCACTGTCTGAATCATAGAAGCAGGAGCCATGTACTGGAAGCTGACACTGATGTTTACAATGAAGACTAGTCCAGACAACTCGGTGCTCTAGGCTAACTGCCCCCAGCCTACAAGTTGAGAAGCAACAGTGTCATCACCACGTGCGCTGGGTTGAATAGCGCACCCATCCAAATTCTTGTCCACCCAGAGTCTCCGAATGTGGTGGAAGTAGGGCTGCTGCAGATGTCATTAGTTGAGGTGAGGTCATCCTGGATCAGGGTGGGCCCTAATGCAATCTGACTGGTGACCTTAGAAGAGAGGAGACCGGGCAGAAGGCACAGGATGGCAGCTGCAGAGGTGGCAGTTATCCTGCCATGAGCCAAGGGACATTAAGGAGTGGGGCAACCACCAGGAGCTGGGAGGCAAGGAAGGATTCTCCTCTAGAGCCCTCAGAGAAACCATGGCCCTGCTGACCCCTTGCTTAGGGGCTTCTAGATTCCAGAACTTCTAGAGAGTAAATTTCAGTTGTTATAAGCCGCCTGATTGGGACCCTTGCAACAGCTGCCCTGGGAAATGTTATAAACTGAGGTCCTGAAGTGGTGGGCTCTATCAAAGGGGGCTTAGCAGCCCTTCCCCTATAGGCTAAGGCCTCCAGGGAACCAGGAGGGGACTGAGAGGCACAGGGGTTCACATGCTTCTGCGTGGAGCACCCTTGCTCCCCCTCCCAGCTCAAAGCACCCAACAAGGGCCCCTTCCAGAAGATGCTTATGGATCATTCTGGACTCCCTCAGGCAAGTGAGGAGAAAGCCCAGGAGGGAAGGAAAGAGTCAGTAGTGAACCCAGATTTTCTTTGCTTTCTAACAGGAAGCAGCTTAGAGTCTGTTTTCTTTTCTTTCCCTTCCTTTCAAATTGATCTTTCGTATCTCCAATCTTTTATCTTAACTCTTATCTTTCAGCAAACTCAAGTGGGCCCTGCATGAGCTGTGAAAATACCAAACTTCAAAGGTTTCACACAAATCATCTTAAAGGACTGACTGAAGCCCGGAAAAGCTGGAAGGAGGCCCAGAAGTCACCCCTTACATCACTGCAGTTTAACTGGTCATTGTTTTCTCTTGTGCAGGTCACATCTCTCACCCTAAATGCCCCTCCGGGGTCCTGAGCACCTGGAGATACCTGAAGACCCTCTCCCAAATGCTAGTCAGGAGAGTTCCGCTGCCCAGAGTATTGGTGGGGGCCTCGTGGCCAAGGAAGTTTCATTTCCTTTGTAGCTTCCAGGGGGGTGGGAGGGAAATGGATGGAAATGAGGGGTCTCAGTGGTGACCCTGAGGCTGGTGGGGACCTTGCAGGGTGACATATACAGGGAGGGGATGCTTTTGTGAGTGAAGAGAGAAGAAAATTAAAATAATGATAATAACACCTTTTCTCTGGTCTTGGAAAATCTACCTGGAATTGTATTTTTCATTTCTTATCTGGAGTTAGCTACCAAACAACAATTAATGGGCAAAGTACTTGCACAGCAGCGTCTGACAGGGTGAGATAGGAGGTTTCCAGTCCCAGGGGCAAGGCGAGCCTCAAATTCAGCAAGGAGCATCTGCCTCCTAAACTGAGCGCTGTTGTAGGTGATGGGGCATGAAAATGGCTGAGACAGATGGCCAAGCTTTTGTCCCCTCCGTCCAGGAAAAGACTCAGAGCTGCTGTTAGCTCTTCCTTCAGCAACACAGACACTGTCAAGAGACTCTTGGTTCTTAGCACAGGCCTGCTGTGTTTGCTTGTGCAACATCAGGCTTGTGCTAAGGCGGCCACTGTGAGGCCCTGGGGGCCTCCATCTATCCACTTGGTAGAAGACCTTCCCCCTGTTAACTTGTCCAGTCTTAGGGCTTTGTGTGGTTGCTCTTGGGGAAGGGGAGAGATGTATCAGTGACAGAGGGCCTCAAGGAGTGGGCCACACAGAGCCAGTGACTCTGGCAGCTCCTGGGAATGTGAAGGTGGCCCTGGGTCCATCTTCAGCCTTTTCCAATTTTAAACTTACAGAGAAAGTCCAGGGCCATCACCTAGTGAAGAGAATGGGCATTTTATTTTCCCTTTGAGACAACCCAATACCAAAGAGGATGAACGAGGCCCACTCTGAATAGTCACCTGGCACACACTCAATCACCAGTAAAATTCCTTCATTTCCCAAAGAGGCCTGGAGACCTCCACTAAACATGAGGCTCCCGTGATGTCTGTTTAGGAAATTGACGGAAAAGAAAACGAGGGTCACAGGAATGCAGCATCGCGGGGAGGCCACTGTGCCGACTGGATTCCTCCTCCTGGACATGGTTCCCTGTCACCCAGTAGATGCTCTTAGAAGTAGATATGGATGACTACCAGGTTCCCTGGGTCTTCACCGCAGCCCTAGGGACTGCTTGCCACAGGCCTGAAAACCTGCCCTGAACCCTCTTTTCTCCCTTGAGCCCCCTGTATTAGTTTCCTGGGGCTGCCTGACTAGTCACCAGTGGGATTAGTGCCCACCATACTCTGGGGTGAACTTATCTGAACTTTACTACCAGTATCTACCACACTATTTTCCAAAGAGGTCACATCCTGAGGGTTGGGAAACACATGAAATCAGGGGAGCATCATTCGGCCCCGTGACTTCCTCTCACTGACACGTAAATGATGGAAGCTGCCATCCTCGCAGCTTGCATACCCCGGGCCACGCCCATCCCAGCAGAATCCTGTCTGTCTGTTCTGGGAGGCAGGAGCCGTCTTGTCTCCCCATCACACTAGGGAGCCCATTAGCCGAGCCCTAGGTCAAGTCCAAATGGCTGCACCTGACTCTTCAGCACCCTCCCGACATACATCTTCCCACCGTCGAAGGGGTTCCCATTCATGCTTCTCCATCCTCTGTCCTCTGGCCACTGTGCCCTCTGTTGCTCTCCTCCTCCCTCCTGGGCACTGGACCCAGCACATCTCCACACAGGTTGGTTCCACTGACTAGGATGCCCTGCGATCCTTCCTTCCTCAGCCAGGCTGCCCTGATGTGTTTTGCAGGAATGTGAATTCCCCACTGCCTCTCTGGTTCACGGTGTTTCACCAACAAGCCATCTCCCCAACTATATTGGGCTTGCATGTCCGCGTTTCTACCCTGTGGCACATTACAGAAACTGAGACCAGTCCATAAGTTTTCACTGACAATGAAAAGTAATGTAGCCTCTTTGCTTTGTGGGCTGGGTTCCTACAGACAATTACCAGGAGGGACTGAGTCAGTTTAGGATTTTAATGACAAATGAGTAGGATTAGAGTAGGGTCATTAGGAGGAGTTCAGAGTTGAAGGCGTGTGTGTCCCTGGGCCTGCAGGGGAGCTTGTGGACAGCGTATTCCAACTTGACCTCCTGAGTCAGAATTTCAGGAGGTAGAGCTGGGAATCTGCTTTTATGTCAGTCTAGCCCAACCAGGGATTCTGGTGCATGGTAAAGGTGATCTGGACATTGACAGGGGTGTTCACTCTAGGCTTGCTAGTGCAGCAGGGGACAATACTAGCGACATAGCTCACAGAGTTCCATAGGCAAAGCCAACAGAGACTGAGTGCTTCCTAGGTGATCAGTTGCCTCCAGCACTGCTGTTCCTTGTCTCTGGTTGTGGAAGGATGTTCTCACATAATCAAACACTGTCGGGGAGAATCTGAGGGTCTCCAGTGTGATCCCATGGGCAGCGCTGAGCCAGCAGCCTGCCTCAGCCACAAAAAGAGAGTTGACTTGTCTTCCCATTTGGGTTCCCCTGAGTGGGGGAATTAGAGCGTGTTGTTCATTTATAATGTTTGCTTTGCTTTTGGAAACACCTCGGGGCAACTCAGGATAGGTTTTCACAGTGGTGTTTGCCTTGGCTTAGCTGCAAAGTCCCCCCTTTTTAGCCTGTTTATGGCGAGTTAGCACATGGCCCCATATCCAGGAGCCCCACACCAGACCTAGCAGAAAGCAGGGGATGCACAGAGGGCAGGGTCAGGTTTCCCCAGATCCACCTCATCTTGGAGCTAGTCCGAGGTCAGGCTAGGCACCAGGCTGTTTGGACTTTACAGCCTCAGAGATGCCTCCAGACATATGCTGCCATAGCCTGACCAACAACCAGCAAGGAAGACATTCCGTTCTTTTAGCACCTACTCTGTGTTCATATTTTCTTTTCTTTTTGAAAAGTCAACTCACTTTCCACAGTAAATTGTGGATCCTTCTTGATGTTTATGCTCAAGTTTCAAACAGATGCCTTGCTACATGTTAATAATAATCGCATCTGTGCCAGCGATTCCATTTACATCGTTTCATTTAATCCGCACAGAACTCTATGCAGAGGGTATTATTAGATCCCACTTCATGATGAGAAACAAACTCATGGAGTCTGGGTGGCCCAAGATGACCCACTCTCAAATAGAGGGCGAATCCGTAGCACATCTTCTCAGTGAGTGATTGCTTCCACTTGGCTGGTGATCTGCCACATCCTGAACCTCCAATGTCATCCCCAGCTGCCCTCCTTTGCCTTGAAGTAGGGCCAAACTTATCTGAGGGCTCAACAATTTTATCTTAGCCCGTATTTACTTTAGATGTAGCTTATAGCAGCAAAATGACAAATGAAGAAAGTTACTTGTTTACAGGAACACATCTGCAGGGTATGAATATGTTATCATGCGGGTCTCTGTAAGTGGCGCTTTCTTGAAATGAAAGCATAATTGGGTTACACTAATGTGGAGGGTAGAAACAGGTTAAAATCCAAGAGACACTGTTGGAATATGGCCATGGTCACCTGACCCAGGGAGGGTCCCATTCAAAGGCCTGTGGATGTTGGGTGGATTCTGATAGTGAAGAAGAGGTCCCCTGGGAAATGAGTGGGACATTTGGGACTGAGACTATGAACTGGAAATATGGGCTTTAGGGAATGAGTCCAAGAAAATCACATTTTCTTACTGGAAGGCTCCTTCTTCCTGTTTTCCCCACATCTGCTGTACTGACATGGATGCAGCCCCAGCCCACACCGACTAGGCCACTACTTGGATTGGTGGTGACTGCAGGGGTCATGTTCATTTCTCTTTTCAGCAGCCTGGGGCTAAATTAAAGAACTTGAAGGGAAGGGAAACTCCACAGGCTCTGAGCCAGCCCCAACCCTCAATAGGTGCTGTTCTGATGGAAGGTAGTCACGGAGATGAGTGAACATTTGGACTTTATGATGTGGCCATGAGAGAACACTGGATAAATACAAAGTCCTATGAATTTAAAGGTTATTTACTGGCTTAATCCAAGGAACTCAAAAGGGACTAGACTATGATTTAAAACTTGGATCCCAGGCATGGACCCTCCATACCAGTTTACAAATACTGGGTGAGGCAGGCTGGAAAGGGTTAATGCTAATTTCCTTTCAATATCCTGAAAACACCACTCTAAACTAAGAACAGAAGAAATCACCATGAGTAAGAGTAACACTTTCACATTGGCTGCCCACGATGTGTTACATGTTTACATATATCAACTCTAACATCCCCCGACTGAGGTATTATTGTCCCAGTTTTGCGTTTTGGGGAATAAGAGATTCAATGAGCCCAGTGACTTATCCGAGGTTATAATGTTAGCAAGAAGTAAGGCCCAGAGTGAAAGGGATCCTTTCTTCTCTAAGTTGGCTCTCACAAAATACTATTCTTACCCTCATTGGGGTCTGAGGTGGTGTCACATTATATTTCTGCACTAGCTAGAAGATTGGGGACAATTATGACATCCCTGCAGTATGCCTGGGGGTCAGTCCTGGAATTATCAGAGTTCACCCTCAGCTGAGAAAGGAGTTTTGCAAGGAAATGATACCTTAGATTTCCCCCGCTAGTGCACAAGCATTACTTGAGAGGGCTATGGTATGTTAGAGATATATGACTGTGACATCTTGTAAATTTTATAGCTACTGTCTTACACTTCACCAGCATTCCTGATCTTGTTGTGGTGTTCACTTCAAATGGTATTGTGTGAATGAGTGTGTAAGAAACAAATGCAGGTCATGCATTATTTGACACGAATGTATTTAGGAACTAATTTCCCCTTGAACAGCATGACTTTGTTTATCCACTGATTTTTTAATAAATAGTTTATTTGCATTCAAAATATGATAGTAATAAAACTACTTATTATCTATGGAACAAAACACTGAATATTTCCCACTGGATATTTAATAGAAACCATATTTCTATTAAAATGTTTTTGTAACCTTGAATACATCTGTCCTAAAGAAAGGAAAAGTTCTCAATCCAGGCTCATATTAGATTTCTAGGGAAGCTTTTTAACAATTTTTAATGCATGGGCCCCACTCCTAGACCAAAAATTCAGATCTCTTGAGAAGTCTGTTCTGGGAAGTGATAATTTAGAAAACTTTATAAGTGATTCTAACATGCAGCCAATGTTGAGAAATACTAGATTTAGGCAATAATGGATTTTTAAAATAATGCAGTAATGTCTTATTAATATCAGTACATCAATGTTTCACACCAGAGAAAAGTCTGTTATGCACTACAGTCAAGAGTTTTGAATACAACACAACTAGACACATGCAATTAATATCATGAATACAAGAAATCAGTAAGTTCCAGAAACAAAGTAGAAGCTCAATAAATATTACTAAAAGAGTAAAGGAATGATGACATCTTGCAAAAGATTATATGAAAAATCATATTTTGATGGACCTACAATGTCATTGTTAGATGAAAGATCACTGATAAATAAGTTTTAATTAATCATAGTACTAAATCTATTATGAGCCACATCCAAATTTTAAAAAATGCTAAAAACAGAAAGCTAGGAGCCTTATAATTAATGAAACAAAGTATTTTAAAACCACTGTTCTTTTGCTACTTGGCTCCAATTGTTATACCACTAACTTCCACTAGATGCCGCTGTGATCTGCTCCTTCAGGCTCTGAAAGGCAGTCTGAAAACCACTTTTACACAAGTATTTAAAGTTGAAATAGTGTACCCCTTAAGACAAAAGACTTAAAAATTTCATAATTCGAGGAGCTGTATTCCAGTATTTCTCTGTTAAGATTTATCTGACGTATTTCATGAAGTGTAAAATTATTTGAAAATAAATTGAAACGTCTTGTCTCCTTGAGGACAAGTTGTTGCTTCCCTTCTATCCACATCCCCAGATGTCACATTTCACTTGTGTCAATCTCATGACTAGTCTACAGTGGGTTTTAGGGAACAGATAGCAATATTGACAGGAGGGCTAGTGTTGGACTTAAATAAAATAAAAAGTTTTACTTAAAGGAAAAAAATATGATGTCTTCTAATCTGAAGATAGCAGATTCACTGCTTGTCCTGACAGGACAAGTTGGGTGAAAAAGGGCCCTGAGCTTAAATCCCAGTCCAATGTTGGTGCTGGTTATTGACCTAGGACCTCCCTGGCTAAAACCCTAAATTCTCCCTGTTGGGTGAGAATTACTCTCCCAGAAAAATGATAAAAGCTATAGGGCCAAACGGAAGCCCACAGAACTTCCAGAGATGTGCTCAGAGGAGAGCAACTTGGCTCTAGCAATCTCCAGTAAGATGAGAACAGATACTGAGAGTAAGTACTTCAAAGCTTTTACAGTAAATCTGTAATGTTATGTCTGTTAAGTCTAATAAAAAGAAATTGGGAGGCTGGGAATGTCATTTAGTGGTAGAGCACCTGCTTAGCATGTGCAAGGCACTGAATTCCAAAAGTTCCAGTATTTTACAAAAATATCAACCCATAAGAGATGAGGGTTTTTGTTTTCTTATTTTTTGTTGTTTCTTATTTTTTGCTGGGGGAGGGAACCTCAGAATCAAGGTCAAAAGAAATCCTAAGAACAGCAAACTTATGGGAGCCCCAGCCTCTGAGCCTGCAGTTCGCAGCTCACCAAGAGTTCACCAGCCCTAAAGTCTCAGGGACTCTTCAGGGACTCTGAACCATCACCCTTCACAGAGGCTTCCCTTGCTCAGCGCACATATAAAAGAGCGAGCTAAACTGGCCCTGGGGCAAGAGGAACTCAGGTGTTCAAAGTGAAAAGAAAATGCAAAATCACTCTGAATTGCCAACTCTCATATATATATAGGTTCAGAATCCAGGCACAGTGAGAGTTCTATAGTAGACTTCTTTTTGGTTTGATCCAGCAAAATCATCTGGCTTTGATGGAAGGGAAGTCTAAGGTGCCATAGCTTTCCATTTATGAGTAAATGTGAGTTGGTCACTTTGTTGCTCTTAAGAATGGCCATGGGTATGCTGTCATACTGTCAATGCTTTTTTCGGAAAAGCCGTCTGGTGATATCTATCAAAATGTGAACTGTAAATACTCTTTAACTCAGCAGTTTTAAATGTATCATTAAAAGATTAGATACTAGGGCTGGGATTTTGGGTCAGCAGTAGAGTGCTCGCCTAGCAGATGCGAGGCCCTGGGTTCGATCCTCAGCACCACGTAAAAAATAGATAAATGAAGGTATTGTGTCCAACTACAACTAAACAACAAATGTTAAAAAAAAAAGGTTAAGGGCTGGGGTTGTGGCTCAGTGGTACAGCGCTTGCTTAGCATGTGTGAGGCACTGGGTTCGATCCCCAGAACCATGTAAAAATAAAAAATAAAGGTATTATGCCCATCTATTTTTTTTTTTAAAAAGTCATGTTTAAAAAAAAGATTAGATACTGCCATGTATGGTGGCACATGCCTGTACTCCCAGCAACTTGGGAGGCAGAAGCAAGGAGATCAAGAGTTCTAGGTCAGCCTGAGAAACTTAGCAAGACCCCATTAAAAAAAAAAATTAGATACTTCTTTAGAGGCTAACACGGAAAGAGTTCCAAGACATGATGTGAAGTAAAGGAAGGAAGTTGAAGTACGATAGGCACAGCATGATCTTATTTGTGTGAAAAAGAAGCACATGCATTTTGAGGGTGCTGAGAATCATGAAAACTTTAGAAAAAACTGTTCACAATGGTCCCCTCTGGGAAGTAGAGTCAAGTAACAAAGTTGGAGAGAAGGACTTTCACTTTTATCCTCATACCCTTTTGTATGGTTTCATTATTTTAAAAGTAAAACATGCAATGATTTCACATAGAACAAGGTCCTCTCTGTGAGCATTAAGAGCAAGAAGAAATGGCAAAAAATATCAGTCAGACATAACCTGAAACAAGGGGTTTCATAAAATAGCAGTCCCTAAAGCTCAAGAGATATGGGCAACAACAACAATGAAAAACAACTTCTAGTTTGCTCTCACCTATGGCCAGTGAATATTTTTAGAAAAAAGCAATAGCTGCCTCAGGGGACCCCACAAAACCCAGTACAGCAGGGGCCCATGGCTTCCAGGGATTGTGGCCATCACCATGTGAAAAAATTCAGAGAGAACTGCCCAAGTGTTTAATTACTGTGTGGAAATGGAACCAAAAGAAAGGAGATTAGGGTTGGTTATGTAAATATAAAATGGTTGTCTGGCCCTGCTTCATAAACAGAGTGTGCTGGCTAGCAGTGGCACTGTTAACTTTCACAAGAGGGACACACCTTTCTTTTCTAATTCTATCCTACACAGTGCTGATTCATTATGATACCACTGTTCTCAGAAATATTTTTCTTAAAAGCTATATATAATTATCATACACATACAGAATTAAATATATGTACACACACACACATCATGCTCTGTGCTCTCAGCCAGTGAAATCTAGGAAGGAGCTTGTCATGTATTCTTTGTTGCCCTTAGCGCAGCACACTCCACTACAAATACTTCCAGCCAATGAGTATTTTCACTGCTGTCCTAAGTTGTGCATGTTCTGTAAAGTACGCTATTTACTCTATCTTGGCCTTTCTGCTACTTATTTCATGTTCTAGAGATCATTTTCATCCACAGCTGTGGGTAAAAAGTGTTTAAATAATAGTTCTGGACTTGCCGTGAAGAGACAAAGGAAGAATACTATGCTATTGTTAATCAGCCAGTTTTCATGCAACTCAAACTGCCTTTGTGGCAATAATGGAAGAAGCAGATGGTGAAGTTCAGCAAGCCATGGGGGACAGGTGGAAGTCCTTTGCATTTATGATGGACATCTTAAACAGCATTGCAGGGCTGGGAGAGATGACAAAGGGGACTTGACGAGGGTATCAAGGTAGGAACCAGAATCAAGCTCAATAAAGACCCAAAGAGCAAGCACACTTCTATGCCCTTCTATGCCATGTTCCATTTGACAGATACTGTTGGGAGGCTTCAAGAAGCTAGGAGTGGTGGGTAGGGGGCATGCAGGCACAGGGCCATCCCCTACAGGGACACCAGAGCACTCAGATCTCCCACTACACTTAGGAACAACATCTTTTAGCCAGGGTCAACTGAATGGCTGCAACATCACTGAAACCAGTAGCAAGAAGGGACATAGTCTTTTAAAAAATTCCCCTTGCAGTAAGTAGTGTGGGAGATGAAAGGGTCCAGAGTGGGGACCTGCTTCAGGACACTGCCTTGTTGAGCAGGCAGGCGCCATTCGTCGTGGGACTTTCATTTAACTGAGAGGGGCCTGCAAATTTAGGCTCAGAAATGAATTCTCCGGAGGCAAGGGAGAGGCTGAGCATGCCTTCCCTGGGGCCTTTCCTCCTGATGGGCCCTTCCTTTATTTATTTAGAGCACTGAGCCCTTCCTCTGAGTAAATACTGAACAAATACTTTAAAATCACCCGTTTAAACAGTGTCAAATTATTACCCCGCCTCCACCTGGCCCTAGGCATGGCTGTCGTGCTCACTGGTTATCTCCTGATTTTCCGTAGTTGAGCAGGCGGAGACCCTAGCATTACAGGTACCTCGGGATCTGCACGTGTGGGGGAAATATTAGTGCAGCACACTCTACTCCTATATGGCGGAACTTCCACCTGTGTGTGTAACTTCCGTCTCACTATGTGGAGCTTCTGCCCTAGTGGGGGAACTTCCGCCTCACTGGGCAGGGAGCTTCCGGTGTCAGCCATCTTGGGAGGAGCTCAGGCCGGAAGTTACAGGCAAGCCTGAAGGAGTCTTCTGGCTGGGGAGTGAGAACGGCGCCTTTTCTTATTTTGGGCTGGGTTCTGAGAGGGGTAGATGTTTGGAAGTGGTGTTAGCCACAGGGAAGCAAGAATGGAGATGGGACGATGTTTACAGCCACAGAGAAGAGAAGTCTTGGTGAGGCACCCACCCAGGGACTCCCGCGAAGAGAAATATGGTGGAGGGAGAGTTACTGTGGAGGAGTACTGCCCTGAACATTCAGAATGAAAGCATCATTGTTTTTGGATTGATGCTTTAGAAACCAAAACTCTGTTTACTGGCCACCTATACAACCTATTAATCCCCCAAGAACTTAAAGGCTTAAGTCCCTATTGTATACATGCTGTATCCCCTGCAGACTTGGGGTGTGGGGTGGGGTGTCCAGGCTTTTCTAGAGCAAAAGCTGCAAACACCTAGAGTCCAGTTATGTCTGGGGTGCAGTAGGATTCTCAGCCACCTGATTTTCGGATTGACAGTTACAGAACTGGACCAGAGAAGCAGCAAGTTTCTGGGTGCATTCACCCACCAGCCAGACTGGAAATACTGGAAAAGCAGAGGCAGCTAACCTTGGAGGCCTTGTCAGTATTTTCTTTCTTTTTGGCCAGTTCAGTTTTGAATAGAAACTGGAATAATAATTATAATGATACATGTTTACAGATTTTAACTAATTAATCCCTTGGAGTCCTCTTTTGGGGTAAAAGCATTCTACCCACCTCATACATCAGGAAAACAAGAGGCCATATGGTTTGGCTGGGCTGGGTGGTCGTTGGTGTCAGTAGAAGAGTGGAGACTGTGGCTTCAATAGTCCTTGACTTCTTGGCCTGTGTCCAAATCGTTGGGCCTTGTAGCTCCTAGAAAGGTGATACATGAGAAATTAAAGTGGACCAAACTATAAACTAGCAGGAGCAGTTGCCTGTAGTCAGGAGGACAGGCCCTGTGGCCCTGCCTGTGCCTGTTTCTCTTTGAGGGACAGCCTTGGAGAGGAGGAAAACCCATTAAACCAGAAGAATTTTGTCCACCTTTAATTACCAATTAAAACATTCTGTAAAGAACATTCCCCCTGAAAAAACCCTCCAAGTTACTGTGAAGTTTTCATCTTTCCCTTTTGAATCCCAAGATCTACAGCCATGTAATCCAATGTTGGGAAAACATTTATTTGCAGAAACACCTACTGGGGTGTTGGGGACACCCATAACAGGGCAGGGAATGATGGAGCCAAATCCTTGAAGTAAGGCCCTGACCTACTGAAGAACTTTCTTTACCCTTTCTGTCAAGAGATTGTCTCCTGATTCTTTGTTCTCCTTTGAAAGCCACAAACTGGAGTGAGGTAGTAGGGGTAAAGATGAGGGGAGGAAAAAAATGAAGCTTTTCAATGGTCATGGCAATTTCAAGGTAAGGAAAATGGTAGGAACACAGGAGGAAGCAGCCTTTGGCCCTAGTAGACACAAATAAAGGCATGAAAGTCAGCAAAGAGATCCAGGCTGGACTCCCAGAGAAAATTGCATATGGTTGTATAAGTGAGCAGTCATGGTCAAATGTAGTCTTTTCAGGGTGTTTCCAGGCAAATTAGCCCTGTTTGGAAGCATGGTATTGCCATCTTAGTGGATTATTCCTCTGAAGCCCCCCAGTGGGCGTTTACTTAGTCTTGATCCTATCCTACTTTGTGTCTTTGTCCAACTTTTTATATGTGAATACTGTTGTTCCCAAATTTAGTGGTAGACTTCTTAGTAGTAGGGACCAGGGTTTTCATGATAAATGTTAATTAAAATGATTCATCAAAGAACTCCTCCTTGTGTATCATCAGCTGAGAGACATAAACCAATTTCAGTCTTATTCCTATTACTTGATTTTCTTTCATTGTTCCAGCTTTCCTTTTAGGGTCTAGTGTTCCTGAGTCTTCCTTGATTCAGGGGGCACATCTGTGAGCCATGTGTTTATTTTCTTTGCTCCTGCACAGTGGTTTTTTTTTTTTTTGCTACTACAGGAAGTTTGGTAGATTCAAAAGTATAAAGATCCACACTAAGACCTGAGATGATAATCACTGACGCTATCAGCAAGTCTGGATACCCACATCTGCTTAGAGAATGGTTGTCCTGAGAAGCTCATCCCAGTCCTAATTCTGGTTGGTCTGTTTTGAGGTGATAGCCTCATATTGAAGTAATTTCTCCCCTCTAAAGGGTCTAGAATTGGTTCAGTTGTAATCTATTTTATGTAGTTGACTGCCTCAAGAAACCTGGAAAAGGTTATTAGGAGTGTGTGTCTAGGCATATGGATAACTGTTCCAACCCAACAGTCTGTGAACACCATTAGTAACCCTTGAAATGGTTCTCCAGGAAGTGCCAGCTGTTAATGACTTTGCCCCGATGCTCCTGTGTGAGCTGAATAAAGAGATAATGTGTACTCTGGTTTCTCTTCAGATCGTATAAATCTTTCGCCTTTAATAAAGAGATAATGTGTAACTTTGCCAGTAGCCAGGTGCTCGAGTTGATGGTTTGCTCAGGGATGGTGTGCCATTTGAGCCCAGAAAACATTGCCAAAGAAACAGTGCAAAATTAATGACTCTGCTGTTGAGAGACAGAAGAGGGACAAACTGATAAGCTGATGATGCTGTGTCCCCTTCTACTGACTGAGAGAAGGGCTACACCGGAGGCAGGCAGAAATACTAACACAACTTTCACATGGCCAGGGGGAGAGACATTTTATATCAGTAACTCTGAATTGACTTTCACTTTCTAGGAAGATATTGTATGGAAGTGCAGAGACATAGAAGAAAAATATGGCCTCAGGATGTTTTTAATCTAGCTAAAGTTCATGAGTGGAAACTAGTTAAAATGTAAGAAACTGTAATATCACACTATGAAATAATAGCCTTTAAAGTAAATGAAATTGATTAATGTGTACTGAGAGTTAAGTGGGAAAGGCCAGAAGCAGGACAAGATACCATGTACGTAGAAATTAAAGCCAAGCACATGTATGTATGTTTGTGTGTGTGTGTGTGTGTCTATATGAAAATGCATAAAGGGGACTGAAAGAGGCCTCATTAAAAAGAGGCAGAGCTGCTTTCTGGGAGGGAAATGAGGTTGGGGAGTGTGTTGAAGGGAATCCTTTACCTTTTTACTTCATGTACTTCTGCTTTGACTACATTATTTAAACAAGAAAGTATTTATACATTTCTTAGGTTAAAAAGGAAAAGAGTGAAAAATATAACATCAGAGCAAGTGCATGATCAATTCCAGGAGTGATCCTAAAGCTACCTGCCCACTACCTTATAAACTCTTCAACTTCTCCCCTTCCTTCTTATTCACAGAATCCTAATTTTTCTTGGGAATCTACCCATTTATCTGAAGGTTGAAATGGCTGTATGTCTTTGGAGATACCTGGAAAAACATAAAATCATAGTGGCCCCATCTTGCAGTGACTTGTTGAGTTAGGTCATGTGATGCAGTCAGGGACAATGGGATTTGAGATGATGTCCAGGGGCAACTGGGTAAAGCTTTTTTGCTCTTAAAAAGGGGAATGAAGAAGATAAAGCACTTTTTCCTTCTACTGGATGGTGCAGTTTTTGCATGTGATAACTCTCAAGGTGGCAGCCATCTTTGCCTTTGGGAGCTACCCTGGGGACCAAGCCAAATGAGGATGTTGGTAGGAAGGTGGAAAAACTTGTGTCCTTGAAGACAGTTAATAAGCCTCTGAATCAACCTCCCTGGAGTTGCCCTATGTCAGGACTTGAGAGAGAACAGGTTTTTATTTTTGCTTAGGCCAGTCGAAGAGGGATCATCTGGTATTTGCAGCTCAGTCCAGATAGCGGTTACTGGGAGCTCAGTTTGGTTGTGAGGCCTCAAGCCCCTTTGTATCTGAGGGGAAATTTGGGTCCTTGGTGCCCCCTAGGAACTAGGACACACTACAGAATGGTGGGGGGGTCATGAACTTTTTGTGGTTGGCAGGAGAGAGGGAGCTCAGGGGAAGCTGAGAAGTCATCCAGAGACAGGGGCACTCACTGCCCTGGCGGCTCAGCAGCAAGAGGTCAATGAGGTGAGGTAGGAAGAGAGTAGAAAATTGAACCTCAGGCTGGCCTCTGAGGTATTTGTTATGAGTTCTGAGAGGCAGGAGCTGTACTTGGGAGGCCAAAGGAGCCATCTCAGTTTAGGGCTACATGAAGGGAAGTTTCCTTCCCCCAGAGCAAAAAGCACCTCAGCTCTCAAGGGGGATGTGGGGAGAGAGAACATTATTGGACTCTGGGAGCTGGAGTGAACTTGATATTTTGGCAGCTGCTGCTCTGAGCAGAGCCATGGCCTTATAGAACCCAAAGGACTGCAAGAACTGGGCGGAGCAGAGCTGGGGACCCCCTGCCGGAATGCTTGGAGTCCTCCAGAGGCTCTGATGCTTTCCATTGGTTTGTCAGTGTGTCTACCTGAATTAAACCTCCCTGATCCCAAGCTGCTATTGACTTAAAACATTTTAAACCAGGATCATCTCATGTACGTCAGAGCTGAAACCCTGAATGGAGCATAGTAAATTGAAGTCTTAACTGTGGTTGCTTGGGAGTGTGTGTGTGGCGGGGAGAGAGATGGGTAAGGGGCGAAGAGAAGAAAGGAGCAGGAAGAGAACAGGGGAGGAGGGAGAGGAAGTGTGAGGAGGATGACTGTTCTTTTTTTATTTACATAAATTTTCCCCACATTTTAAAGTGGTTCCTTATAGTTGTACGTACTGATGAGATGGGATGACTAGTCTACAGGATGGGGTGGCTGGTTTCCGCCAGGCCCTGAACCCCTTCCCTTGCCTAAGGCATCCATTTCCCTCACTGGTCTTGCCTCCAGCTTGACAGCAAGTGCCTCACTTGCTCTTAGAATGAAGGCAAGGAAGGCCTGCTCCTACAATGCAGACCCAAGAAAAGTCAAAACTGCAGCCCTGGGCTTTCAAATTGTGATCTGTGGAACTCTCAAGTGACCCAGAGTCCTGTGAAAGTGCTTCTGGGACTGCAAATGGTCAACTAAGATCTCAGGTAAGAAATGTTTCACTTCATACCCTTTAGGATGGCATTATCAACAGAACAAAGCAAACTTCCCAGAAAACAAACATTGGTGAGCGTCTGGGAAACTGGATTTGGCATGGTTGGTAGGAAGGTAAAATGGTGCAGCCATTGTGGAAAACAGTATGGACATTTCTCAAAAATTACATATAGAATTACTGTGGGGTACAGCAATTCCTCTTCTAGAGAGATTCCCAAAGGATTCACAACAAGGACTCAAATATTTATACTCCAAATGTTCATAGCAGCATTATTCAGAATAGCCAAAAGATGGGAATAATCAAAATGTGTATTGATGGATAAATGGATAAATAAAATGTTATGTATATTTGCAATGGAGTATTATTCAACCTTAAAAATTAATGAAGTTCTAACATATGATACAATGTGGACCACTGCTAATATTATGGCCAGTGATATAAGCAAGGTATAGAAGAAAAGATATTGTGTGATGCCACTTATATGAGGTACCTAGAGTAGGCAGATTCATGGAGACAGAAAATGACTGATGTGTCACAGGCTGGGGGAAGGGCTGGGACTTAGTGTTTAATGGGCTCAGGGTTTCTGTTTGGGATGATGAAAACATTCTGGCAGTGGATAGTGGTGGTGGTTGCACAATAATGTAAATACTTAATGCCACCAAATTTTACATTTAAAAATGATTAAAATGGTAAATTTTATGTTATATGTATTTTAAAAAATTAAAAAATTAAATGTTTTCCATCTACTAAAAAACTATAATAGGTGCAGCACAGACACTGAGATACTCAATCTATCAGAGAATGCGTGGATTAAACTGGGTTTCCTCTGTACTCACCTAGGACTCAAGCTGCTTCTGGAATTTCTGACAGGAAGTTTGCATTTATTGCAAATATGCCAGTGGTTAGGAAGTTTGTATCTCCAGCATTGATCCTTTAAAGAGCTGGACTTGCTTTTATCCACTCACATAAAATTGTGGAGCATGGTTTCAACATGCCAGAAGAGCCAGCTGTGCAAAGCAGTTTCTGACATGTTGAGCCACGAGTTTATCTTTTGTCACTTACTGTAAGTTTTTGGTGTTTTTTGTCTGACTTATGCTTATGAATCAGAATGAAAACTACAGTTAGATATGAACAATGGTTCTGCTGCAGAACCACCTGGATCAGTTTGATCAGAGTACCTTAACATGGTCGTCTGGAACTTCTCTTTTAATGTTATATTCATCAAAATATGCAAATATTATACATTTGAACTTGTAAAATCAAATTTTGCCAGTAAGCCAGGTGCAGTGGCACATGCCTGAAATCCCATTGACTCTGGAAGTTGAGGCAAGATCAGTGTGTTCAAAGCCAGCCTCAATAACTTAGTGAGGTCCTAAGCAACTCAGCAAGATCCTGCCTCAAAATAAAAAATAAAAAGGTTTGAGGATGTGGCTTAGTGGTTAAGCACCCCAGGTTCAATCCCCAGTACCAAAAAAAAAAAAAAAAAAGTTGTCAATAAAACACTAGGGATTCTACCATATTTGAATTCCAAAAAGTTTCTGCTGTTAAAAAAAAAGTCTGAAAAGTCCTATAATTGTTCAATTCCCATCTCTTTCAATTCAGTGAGCCTTCATTAAAACCTTTGTTCAATTCTCAGCTGGATACAGTGAGTTTTTGAGGGATGAGGCATATCACAGGAGACTTAAATTCTGATTGTAAGCTGGGAATGGTTTTTACACTTTATTTTTAAAATTTTTATTCTCTCTCTCTCTTTTTTTTTTCCAGTTATTGGGGATTGAACCCACAGGTCCTGCACCACTGAGCCCCATCCCCAACCTTTTTATTTTATTTTGAGACAGGGTCTCGCTAAGTTGGTAAAACTGGCCTGGAACTTGCCACCCTCCTGCCTCAGTCTTCTGAATTGCTATGTTTACAGGCATGTACCATCATACCTGGCTCTATTTTAAATGGCCAGGGGAAAAAAACCCAAAGAATATTAATATTTCCTGACATTTAAAAATTATATGAAATTCAAATTTTAGTGTCCATGAATAAAATTTTTTGGAATACAGCCACATTCATTCATTCATGTACTATCGTGGCTGTTTTCCTCCTACCACTGCACAGCTGAGTATTCTGACAGAGACCATATAGTCCCAAAAAGCTTAATATATTGACCCTCTGGCCCTTTATGGAAAAATTTTGCCGATCCCTGGATTAGACGGTGGCTGTCACCATATGACATCTGCTCATCTAGACCAGAGGAGCCCAGTGTTCGCTTTGATGTTGCCGGTGTTTTGGCAGCATTACTGCAAAGTGAGACAGCCTGGACCAGTGGTTCTCCAGCTGTGCAGAATCAGCCCCAGGAGGGTGATGAAGAATGTGTGCACACAGTTTTTGTTGTGACAATAACAAGGGCCACCATGGTTGTTCAGTGGACAGAGAATAAGGATGTCAAATACTGGGCAGTGCTGGGGACAGCCTTGCACAGAGAAGTATTGTTCTTCCCCAAACAACAGTGGTGCAACCAATGAAAAATAGATTCAGAGAATTTCTGTGATTAATTTAATGTCCTAGCTTGGCTGGGCTCCTGCTGTGGTTGAATGTGTCCCCCAAAAGTTTATTTGTTGGAAACTTAATTCCCAAATTTATATGTTAATGATATTTGGAGGAGGGGCCTTAGGAAGGTAATTAGAATTAGATAGGGTCATGAAGGTGGGGTCCCCAGGATGGCATTAGTGGCTTTATAAGAAGAGGAAGAGAGACCCAACCTAGCATGCTTGCTCTGTCTGACAAATGACACTGGCTGCCATTTTATGATGTAGCAACAAAGCCCTTACCAGTGGCCTAGCAGGTGCCAGTGCCATGGTCTTGGACTTCCGGGCCTTCAGAACAGCGAGTGTGAATTTATTTTCTTTACAAATCTCAGGTATCCCATTGCAGCAACACAAATTAGCAGAGATAACCACAGAACCTAGCTGTTTGATTAAACATTATTTTGGATGTTTCCATGAGGGTATTTTTGGGATGAGATGAATATTTAAATCAGTGGACTTTGAGTAAAGCAGATTACACTCTCTAATGTGAGCCAGCTACATCCAATCAGATGAGTCTTGACTAAAACAAAAATCTGAATTCCCTGCAGCTCCCTGTAAGCTGAAGGCTGCCTTTGGACACAGCTCTTTCCTGTCTCTGGCCTGCTGTCTCTCCTTTCCGATCTTTCAACCTCTCCTCCATAGTTGCATGAGCCAATTCCTTAATATAAGTCTTTCTCTCTATCAATACAAACATTCTGTTGTCCTGTTACTCTGGAGAAATTTGCAATTTCATCTCACCAAATGATTAAAAACTCTTTCATAACCATATCTATGATTTTAATCCAAGAAATTTAGAGTATACTTGAACAAATACATATTGAACTCCAGTGACACATTAGCAAGTAATGCAAAGATAAGATGTGGTTCTGTCCCAATTTACCCAAAATTTAGATGAGGAGACTAACCAGGTACACATATATAATCAAGTTAAGATGCAATCCTGCTGAGTAGGTTAGCCCTAATCCACTGGCCAGTCAGAGACTGGAGCCAAAGGACACCAAGGATAGCCAGCAACCACAGAAACTAGGGAGAGGCAAAGAAGGATCGCCCTTTTCCATGCCTTCAGAAGGAGTGTGGCCCTGCCAACATCTTGATTTCTCCAGCCTGCAGAACTGTGACTGATGTGGCCATCAATCCATTTCTGTGAAGCTCTATTGTAGTGCCTTTCCAAACCAACACATCTTTTGCACAAGCAAAACCTTTTTTCCTTTTCCCATCTGAATTGTTTTTCTCTCCATCAATAAAAATTATAAGCATCTCTGCGTCCCCATCCAAGACCAGCAGGAGAAAAGCCTTGGGTACAGAGTCTGATTATTCAAACCCACCATGCTTATACCGTGAGTACCTCACTTGGTCCAGCCACTGGACAGGAAGATAGTATCCACATTGTCAAGACAGTTTCCCATCTTAGCTGGATGTAGCTATTTTTTTTTTCTTTTGAAGACCTTCTCTTGTATTATTTTTTAATTACACAAAGTAACTGCATTATTATATTCTAATTGTAAAGATGTAAACCATTCTGCAGCACAGTAAGTAGAATGGGAAATTTTCCGTTTCATCCATTCTCATTTCCTTATTTCTTATTACAACAACAATTTCTTGTCCATTCGAGTCTTTTTTCTTGCCATCAGTGAAGGGAAGCTGGCGTTGGTTGCAGCAACTTCTGACCACTCAGTGCTCACATGAGAATTCACTGTTCACTGTGTGCAGAGACCTTCAAGGATATGTAATCCCAATGCAAGAGCCTTGGACATCAAAAATGACATTTTAGTTTTCTGCTGTAACTAACTGAAATTTATTCTCTCACAGTTCTGGAGGCTGGAGAAATCAGGATGTTGGCAGGGCCACACTCCTTCTGAAGGCATGGAAGAGGGTGGTCCTTCTTTGCCTCTCCCTAGTTTCTGTGGTTGCTGGCTGTCCTTTGGCTCCAGTCTCTGACTGGCTGGTGGATTAGGGCCTACCTACTCCAGCATGATCGCGTCTTAACTTGATATATCTGTAAATAATGTATTTCCAAATTAAGGTCACACATGTGGGAGTGAAGACTTGAATCTGTCTTTGTGGAGACACAATTCAACCCACATTAGGTGGCATCTCTGTACTTCTAAAAAATCCACCGCAAGTCACAAAGGCCCCAATTAAAAGGTGATTTCTTTCCACTGCCAATGCCTTTCCCCCCTCATCCCTTCATGTGCACGCAGGTCCCGCATGGAGGTGATCCTGTGGAAATGGGCGGAGAATGGAAAAAGTCAGCCACTTTACCAACCACCCGTCAGATGCTTGAGGGGACAAGCTGGGGGCAGCTCTGGAAACACTACCCTCTTTTCAGACCTCCCTATGGAGAGCAGTCTCGTGGGGATCTTGCACGAGGTCAGACGCTGGAGCCTGAGCAGCTGCAGGCTTCAGTCTACAAGCTGAGCAGAGCAGACAGCCCAAAATGGCAGGGGCTTGGGGGGAAGCCAGACTTCTCCAAAGCTGTCATTTCAGAGTGGAAGAAAACAATCCACTTTTTTTTTTTTTTATAGGTGTTAAGTATCATAGACTTCAAAGCTTGGTCATGACAATGAAAATATCTGAAAGTGAAGCCTGTTCTGTAGGTATCAGCTTCTTCTTGAAACACCAGGTTCCTGGCAGTGTCTGGGCTATCGCATCAGGGTGACTGGAAGGGTATCCTGGAAGAAGCAGGAGGGAACCACATGGCACCTTCTAGCATCCACTAGAGCAGGAATGGAAGGAGACGCAATAAAGGAGGGGGTGAGTGAGATTTCATAAAGGTGGTTTCCCCTCCTCTCCTGGGCTCACTGATACACAGGAGAGGAGAGCTGCGGGGCCTGAGAATATCCGGTTAGTGTAGAAGGACGACTTCAGACATACCAGTTTGTAACTGGAGCCACCCAGACTTCTACCTCTGAATGTTCCCATGGCAAAAACACAGATTTTCACAACATTCCAAGAAAATTCTGAAACTGAGTCCTGTAGACGGCTTGGAATTTTTTTGTTGTTGTTGTTAAGGAAATAATATTCCACGCATCAGAGGTACATCTGTGTGGGCAGATGTATCTTGGGAGCCATGGGTGAGGCCTGGTGGTCGCTGGCGGGGGTGGGGCAGCAGCAGGCTGAGGACTTTGAAATGCATCTCATTCCAGTTCTCTGATCCTTACTTCTCCAGGGAAAGGGTAGCATTGTTGTGATTTCCTGACTAAAAATCATGTGGGAGAATATTTAGTGCTCTATACAAGAAGACCCAAGGCTGATCAGATGCCCTGAGACTTTAGGATTTTCTGTCAGTGCCAGCACATCAGCCAAGAAATCCCTATCACGTTATCCTATGAAGTTTGCTTATACTTTAACTTTAAAAATAAAGGTCTTCATTCCCAAACAAAGATATCTGGACTCCTCCTTGTGGATTAAACTGATTCTCAAATTGAGATAATAGCAGGTCCCCTGGCACTTCTTTTGCTCTAAATCTATCTTTTCTTCATGCCCAGTACCATCAAGGCAGCCACAGTCCAATGCAGCCAGTCAGGCTCCTCCCTAAGACCAGATCCCACTTTATGTGAAATGCATGTTATTACTCCTGGGGGCTAGAGCCTATCTTGAAGTAAAATAAGTATCAACCACAGGGCAGTGACTGCAACCCAAATTGCGTATCTTGACTTGGCGCAAATGTTCCTTTTTGTCCTCACTCATTAACTTTGGGAGACACTGAGTGCTCCCTGGATGGGCTGGGGTTTGAAACATTCCTGCTTGAAGCCCAGCAAAACCCCAGGAACCAGAGCAGCTTCCATTCCCTCCACCTCCACCCTCCCTGCTGAGGTTGGAGGACCCCGTGATATATGGCGCCTTCCAGAGAACAGGATGCAGATGCGCGGGGGAGGGTAACCTGAGAACAGTGCAAGAAGACTCATCCGTCTGTCCCTGGAGTTCAAGTCATAAATTAAAAACCACAAATTTCAAATTTGAAGGAAATATTGACATCCCCCCACCCCAAACTTAGGCCTTTTTGTGTCAAGCTAAGTCTGAGAGGAGTACAAGTTTTTCCCCAGGATGACTTCCTCCCACTCCTAGGGGCAGCGAGAACCCCTGGCGGGCCAGCCGAGACCCACGTGTTCACTATGGCAGTGATCTTTTCTGGGAGCAGAGGATTTGATAAGGGGGAGAGGAAGAGATGGCACACACAGCATCAGACTGTCACTGCAGAGACTAAACCTTGGACCAACCAGACATCAGTGTGGTTCACCTCCCACCCCAGTCCTGCCCAGCATTGCTTGCAGCCCTAGATGTCCCCGCTCCTGACCCTTCCAGCTCCAGGGAGCAGGTACAGGAGCCTGAATGTACGTGGGAATTCCTTGGCTGCAGTCACCCTCACGCTCGTGTGTATATTCTGATTGCCTTTGTGCATGGCAAGCAATGGAATCAAATAATATGTTGGTTGCCTGCGTGTCTGCTCTGGCTCTTTCAGGTTTTAGAAAGCACTAATCCGTATCCATTTTTTCTTGAAATTTTCATAGGAACACAGATAAATGGTGTGATTGTGTGCATGGGGGGAGGTGGACAGAGAGAGAGAAGGAACATTCTTAAGGTAAACTATTTAGGTGATCCATGTTCATTTAAATTTTCCAAAACAGAGATTGAATTCCAGACTTTAATTATTATTTATTGTTACAAAAATAATCTAGGAAGTTTCCTAGTTTGGGTGGACAGTAGATTAGGCACCATCCCAAACAACAAATACTGAGGGACATCTGCCTCCCTGGACCACTTGTCCTGGCCCCTGTGGTCCCTGAAGTGTGAGCCCAGAACAGGGAGCAGCAACCTCATTGCTCTGCCTCCCAGCTGCCCTATCCTTGAGTACCAGTTCCATACACAGTATGGGGACATAGGTGCCCTCAGAACAAGGACCTGCCTGCCTTCTGCAACAATGCGGAGCCCTCTTTTAGGCCCAGCCCCCTCGTTGGTGCAGGCTGCAGGCGACATCTGTCTGCTTCAAGTTGAAACCTGCGTGACGGAAGTGGGGGCCTCAGTTACAGCAGAGACAAGGCCCCTCCCTCCAAGGGAGGCAGACACACAGCCTCTGCTACGCCAGACCCTGCTGTGAGCCCACAAATTAAGTACGTGGGTAGTGTGGCAGCCACAAGATAGGCAGGATCATATAGCCAAGACCTGCTGGACCTGGGCCCATTAGGGCAAATGCTGCCATCTGGTATTCAAATGTGACATTCAGAGACAGCCACTGGTCACTTTCCAGCAGGGCTGGCAGGTGTTATAGAAGACAGGAAACAGAACTGGTTTGGAGAGTTTCTGTGCAATGTCCTCTCACAGGAGGACAGGGACCATGGGCGAAGGTGATCGGAGCAACCGGGAGGCACGTCTTTTCTCAGGTCATCCTGGGGTGTGCTTCTACTCCGACCCACCCTCAGCTTCCCCATCCCTCACTGCCCATGGGAGCTGCCCTGTGGACCCTCAGACACCCCCATGGAGGAGCTCTGTGACAGTGCCAGTTGACGATCTCTCATGGACTGTGAATGCCAAGGCCACCTCAGCAGGTTGGCCAAACCCTCAATCGTCAGTGAACACGGGCTCGCCACTTGGGGCCCCATCCTCTGACCACGGGAGAAGTAGAAGTCAGAAGTCCTGGTGTCAAGGAGCTGTGGTCCCATGTGCAACTGGAATGGAAGTGCACAGAACGAGGGGTGTCAGCTGCTGATGTGGTAGGGGACTCCGGGGCAGGAGCGGCCGGCAGGCTTCATGGAGAAGAAGGTGAATGCTAAACCAAGTCTTGAAGGATCAGGCAGACAGAAGCTGGTGGCAGGAGAAAGAAGGCTTTGACATGGGAAGGGAAGGCTGAGGGTGTCTGAGGATGGTGAGGAGCGCTCCAGCCAAGTAGGGGGAATCAGCAATGGCAGGGGAAACACAGGAGGCTGGAGAGAGCAGGCAGGCCAGGCTGGGGTTGGGGGTTTAGGAAACTTGGCAGAGGCCTGGAGTGGCGACTTCCTGAACTAGTGAACGGCAGGCCGGAAAGGGTGGGAGAGGGTCTGGCTGCCTCATGTGGGATGCACATGTGGGATGCCCGGAGCAGATGCCCTCTCAAGTGCGGTTGGGTTCTGCCTGCGAAGCGGCACCAACAGGGCCTGGCGTCGCCAGCTACACGCCGTGCTCCGAGAAGAAAGGCCAGCTTGGGGATGGTCCAGAGGAGTTGCTGCTGCCGTCCGCTTCTTACTGAGAACTGTCTGCTGCTGAAGGGCATGGCCGCTTTAAAGCATGAGCTGGAGGCCCTTCTTCTGCCCACTGCGTTCCACGTGGGCCCTCAGAGCAGGTCCCTGGGCCACACACAGGAAAGCAACAGCATGGAGGATTTTCATCTATTTTGGCCTGTTCTGTTTCCCCTTTCTGTCCTTTCCCATCTCAATGCTGTCCTTTCATCCAGGTCCCGAAGCCTCACACACTTTTCTTCTTACCAGAAACACACATTTCAGAGTTAGAAGACTCTAGGTGAGGGTCATCTGGCCCACGAGTTGGCAAACTTCCCATAAAGGGCCAGGCAGTAAATACACTTAGGTTTTGCCAGCCACATGGTCTCTGTTGCAACTGCTGACTCCACTGTGGTAGTCCAGAAGTAGCCACAGGCAATATATGACTGAATGGAAACGGCTGTGTTCCAATAAAACTTTATTTACAAAACAAGCAGGGGGCCAGGTCACAGATCTAATTTGGACACTCCCACCTTACAGATGATGAAGCTGAGCCAAGGCTGCACAGCAACCGGAGCTCAGGAGGCTGGCTCCTCAGCAGCAAGTTCTTTCACTTCATACACAGCTCCTTGTTCCTGGCAAACTGGGGCAAGGACAAGACTATAACTCTTATTGACTCAAGAGAGCTGAAAGTCCCGTAGCACCTCAGGGATGTTTGTGTCTTCAGTGAGGTAGAGAAAATAAAAGCAAATGAAGGTCTGTATTATTGTCATTTTAAAAGGCATGTTCATTTCAATAAACTTCAAATCCTGCCAGGCAACTACTGGCACTTCACAACCGTGAGGCTGGCCCAGGCGACGATACCCGAGACAAATTTCACTCCTGTTTAATTACAGTTAATCTCCTCTCCTGCTAAGTAGCATAATTCTTCTCACTACTGAAGTCACCTGCTCAATATGGTTGTGACAAATCTCATCAGAACAGACCCACTGTTTGCTGGTATGGCTGGTTCCATGTGCCAACCTCCCAAGACTGGGACTTTGATGGGCAAGACTTTTGTCAGTTCTGAGGTCCACAGAAGCACTAGACTTCCAAAGCTTCAGTCACACTCAGTAGTGAGAGCCTCCTGTCACTGTTTTCAACTACAAGTACCACACCCGCTTCAATAAAAAAAATACAAACACCTCAAAAGGGAAACTTGGGGACCCACAATAGACAGGTAACACACAGATGGCCCAATACCGTGAAGCTTGACTGTCCTTCTTCTTGGACATAATAATTTCACCTATTCCAACCACCCTGTCAGCATGTCAGATTTAAAATATTACGTGTGGAATAATGAAAAATTGCCAATATCTCACCACCATCTTTTGATTAATGGGTAATTCCTTAGAGATGGATCGGTTTGTTTGATTTTGTTACCAGGACTGACTGATGGCTATTTTAAAAAATACTTAGCTTTAGAGTTACCCTACGTGAGATAATTTTCATATGCCTTGTATAGCCGCGTCCAGAATAATTGGACTTTATTGCCTTTCTTCCATGCATGAACTGAAGTTCCCTGGAGAAGTGAGACAGCTTCAGACTTTGTTGCTTTAATACTTCCACGTGGATCAGCTGCTGTGTTCGCAGAGAGGTTCCACCAGATGGCCAGGCTGCCTTCTGGTGACATTTCCCATTTCCTGTCGATTACTCACCGATGGAAAATAATGTGACATGAATTCCTCATTTTGACTAATATGTGGTTGTATCCTTGTGATACTCGCACTAAAGATGAATGACTTATCAAGCAATCATTTTTCAACTCTCCAGGGAGCGAATTGGAGAAATAGCATGTCACCAGTGTTTGGCAGGAAAAGGGAATCGTCACCGTTAGGTGTTCACTAAGACATTTACATTTAACTGCCTACTTACTGTTTTCTTCTCTTTGCTGATTCTTTTATTGCTCAGAGGGAGGAAAAGACTCACTTCAGCTGCTTAAGATTGAGCCCTGGTTTTTGGAAGTGTCCTCCTTGGACACCCTGGTTTTGGTCATGACTCCTGGATGTTCTGGTCACAGCACCAGTTTTGACATAGTACTGAAGTGACAAACATTAATTTTAAAAAGTCAATTTTATTTTCTGAATGGACTTAAAAAGAGTTCTTTGCTCAAAGTCATTTTAGAATTTTTACTTTTAAAAGTAGTAGAGCTTGATCGTCAGTGTTTGACACAGTTTGTCATGACTCTGAAATCACCCTTGTTTTTCAGCCTCTCTGATCCTTGGTAGTAATTTTTTTTTAAGCTGTTCTTCTCTTTAACTGCTGTTGCAGACACATAAGTGACAGTGGCATTCTCAATGGAGTACGAAAACTCATAACTAGCCCCTAACATGCCAGGCAGGGAGGCATGAGCCCCAGGCACCAGGTCAGTGCCGTTGCCATCCTTCTCCAGGAGAGGAATCCCGCAGCCTGGGAATTTGAACCTGCCAATCCTATCCAAGCTTCTAATCTCTGTGCATTGGGGAAGCTCAGGGCTAAGAAACTCTTCTTTCTGGAAAGTTCCAATCTTTCTCTTCTCAGAAAGAAGGCAACCAGTTGCTTCCCAGTCTCCATTCTTCCCGTGAGGCTGCAGGTCTCTGTTCACCATGTTCTCACAGGAGGTTAGACTTAAGGAGCTGGGCTGGATCCCCCTCAGTCAGCCAACCTTGAGGAATGTAGGTCCCTTGAGCCTTCCAGCCACATGGGGGGCATGTTTCCCTGTCTTGGAGGTACGTGATTCACCCTGGGCCCCAAGCTAACTGCTAGCAAATTGCTTTTGCTCAGTGGAAGAATCTGTATATTGGAGGCAGAAGATTCTAGAAACAGTGGAAAGTTCTAGAAATTGTAGAAGGTTCTGGAATTGGCTTCTTCCTTCCTCCTCTCCCCCATCTCTACCACAGGCAGAGTCTGCTGCACAGTGAGCTGCAAATTTGCATGGCCCCCTGATCCACCAAGTCCAGGAGAAGAGAATGCTAGCCGGGCTGCTGCTGGCAGCGTCCAGGATGGAACTGGAACGCAAATGAAGGTCACCCGCCCCAGAGTTCAGCACGTTAGTAACTCAAGCCTTTTGCAAACTCATTTGTATTCACCCAGACGGCTGTTTTGGCTAGAAAGAAATGCTTCCTCCTCACTAGAATTACAAATAATTTGAGCAGAAAGCTACACACAAGACATATTTAATCAAGTTTGAAAGGATGGATCTTCTCAGACAAAGGGTTTCTTAAGTCTACAGCAACTTCCCCATCTATCTGATGGTGGCTTCTAGCACAGAGTAGACGCTTGCTTTGTTTCTTCCTCTCTTACCTACCTCCCCTGCAGGTGAGAAGCCAAATCTTTATCCCATAAGTGTCCTTTAAACATTGTCTTTTTCCGTGGCTGGCCTCAGGTTCCCAGAAGCAAACCTCTTCAGAACACTTTCTGTAACATTTTTCCTTATCTTTTATTTGTATCTGTTAAAAAAAATCAGTTGGTCTTCTGACACATGAAATATGAGGCCTTGGGCACTTCCTCACACTAGTATGAAATGAATGTAGTAAAAGACATTGTCTTACGCAGAACTACGTAGTGCTTGGTAGTTGTATTAGGCTAATGTCAGCGTGAGCATTCCCCTCTCCTGGACCTGGAATAATAGATACTTGAGCGGGCCATTGCGGGGTGGTGGGGTTTGATAGGATGATTAGAAAGGCTAGCGTTTCCAGGATTCGTTTATGCTTCACCCTGCATTTCAGTTAAAGATTAAGTCTTTGCATCAGATTTTTAGCTCAAAGGCAGGTTTGAAAAGGATGTGGAATATTTTCTTTATTTTTTTAAAAAACAAACCTCGTAGATAGAGTTGGGTTTATTTTTAACAGGAGCAAACACACTGTGGGAAACCGGTTTCATGGTTCCATTGCAGTCTGTGCTCTGTAAATGAAGAAGCAGCCTCAAGTCTCCTAGGAAAAGGACATTGGGGGTGGCCCTGAGGGGTCAATCCTGGCCACAGGCCACCACCTGGCTTGTCTGCCGCAGCCAGCCTTCTCCCTGCCGCAGCTTTGTGCCGCAAACATAAACCAGGTTCAGTCTGCACAGAGGTGGTGCTGTAGCAGAGGCAGGGTGCAGAGAGACACGCAGAATCAAGGGAAGGCCACTTGCTACCCAAAACGGAACGAGGGAAACCCAAGTGTTAGCAGGTGGGAGTGTAGGTTGAGAGGGTCACCGGGAATGGCCCATTCTGACTGGAGATAAAGGGGCAGAGAGGGCTTCCAGGCATGAACAGGTGGAAAAGGGCAAGTTCTAAGCAGTGGGAGGAGCTAATGTTTCAGGTGCACAGGGGCCGGGGCAGGGAGACCAGAGACCAGGAGCAATTTCCAACAGCTCCAATGAAAGAAATCAGGGAACTCTCTATAAACGAACATGGGAGATCTCTAATACAGACTGTTGAGGGGAAAACTATATATAAAACAGCTTGTGTTTAAAAACAAGTATGTGATACAAATTGTGTCCATCAAACAACACTAAAAAATTAAACATACTGTAATAAATATACATACATATATACTCATATGGGTGTGTGTCTATGATTTTTTTTCTCAGTGCTGGAGATAGAACCCAGGGCCTCATACATCCTGGGTGAGGGCTCTACCAAGGAGCCACACCCTCAGTCCTGTAAGTGTATTTTTAAAAGATTTCTGTCTTTACCCAAACCAACCATTGTCTCTAGAGTGGGACAAGAGGGAATTAGGATTGAAGGTCCAAAAGGACTGTAGTCTTTCTATAATGATTATTTTATTTTTTAAATTTTTTTTTAGTTGTTAATAGACATTTTATTAATTAATTTATTTTTATGTGGTTCTGAGTATCGAACTCAGTGCCTCACACATGCTAGGCAAGCACTCTACCACTGAGCCACAACCCCAGCCCTAATGCTTATTTTAAATTTTGGTTTATTTACTTATTTTTAATTAACATGTTTTTTTTTTTTCCCAGTGCTGGGGATTAAATTCAGGGCTTCATACAAGCTAAGCATATACCCTACTATAAAGCTAAAGCCTTGGCCTATGTGATTTTTTTTTAAACATTAAGGTTCATACATTCTGTATTACCTATATGATTAATATATATGTGTATATATATAAATCTAATTTATTATAACATATGGAACTTAAGGACACTGTTTTACATCTATATGTCTCTGGGTTTGGTATTTCAAGTTAAATAAATTCTGGAGAAACAGAATTACTGATCCATAAAACCTAGAGTTCACTCAGTCTAATTCCCATATTTTACAAATGAGGGAGTGTGGGTTTCTCATGGCCTTTCTGTTGATAGACCCAGGAAGAGGTACATAAAATCATTCATGGAAAGTCACTGTGAACTTAAGTTTTCCAGGCAACTATGACACGGCAAGACTCCACCTCAAAAAAACCAAAGCAAGACCAAAAAAACCAAAAAACAGGACTTCTCTAAATAGAGTCTGCTCCATTACAAATATCATTGGATTTTGTGCCTTGAAAGGGCACTGGGTTGAGCATCAAAGATTTCTATTCTTCCCAGAAGCCACCGCAGGACCTTGGCATAAGCCAATCCCTAGACACTGAGATTTCTTAGGCCCTTGGGGAATACTATCACTTACTACAAGGGGATGACTTTGAGCTGTGCAGACAGAATGCTAGCCTGAAAAATTATGCTTCAAACATATTTCAAAAGTGAAATTTTAACTTAGGTCTTGCAGGATCTCTAATAAGAACCCTAGTTTGGTAGATTAAACAACAAAAGCAAAGGCTTCTTTGGAGAATATGATGAGAAAGGAAAATCAATATTTTGACTAATGAAAATATTTAAGTTATGATCTGAAATATATTTGTCCAGAGATAAAAAGGGTCCCCCCCCCCGCTTTAAATATTAACATCTGGCCCTCTGGCCATATAAGGTTACTATGCTACCAAATGACTCAACTTGCAACATCTGTATCGGTGATTGACATAAAGTATGAAGGGCTATTGGCCTCTGAGTCACGACACCCCTGTTTGATCAAGGTTTATTTTACTAGCACCAAGAGACTCACATGATTAACATCTGTAGCGCTGCTCCTGAAATTCCTAGTCATAAAACAAGTAAATTCAGCGTGATCTGAAAATTCCAGAGCGTAGCCAGCAACTCTACAGAAAACACATTCAGAGGGTTGGCTGTGCTGCAGGGCTTAGCTCAGGCAGGATGGCACATCTGGATGCCCCTTCCCTGGGCAAGTGTGGGAAGAGGAACTGGGAAGCCAGGCCCAGCTGCACAGAGAGTGGCAGGGTAGGCATGGCCTTGTGGTTGGGAGGGGATTGCACCCCCCTTGGTACTGGGCTGGAGAGATTTGCTGGGCACAAGGCACTGAGAAACCACTTGCCCCCTACCAGGGCTAACTACTCCACGTGCCTGATGGGGCTCCTGGCCTACAGTCGTGATCTCAGCTGCCACGTCCAGAATTAAAGTAAGGACTGGCATGGAGCCCTTAAAAGTGATAGTTGCCTGGGATAGTTGATGTGGCTCAGTGATAGAGGTTTGCCTAGCACGTGTGAGGCCCTGCACTCCATCCCCAGGATTTCCATGAACAAAGTAAAAATGATAGTTGAGTAGATCTTGCCGCAACACGAGAAAATAGTGATGATGAGACCAAGTGAGAGAAAATGAGCGAACAGAACACGGGCAACAATCAACTGGGAAGAGTGAATTGGCAGCCAAGGGCCAGAACCAAAGAGAATAACAGCAAGACTGGAGTGAAATCTTAAGGAGAAAATTTCATCAGGTTAACGGCAATGAAAAAACTTTTAGTCGCCATCCTTGCTTTCCAGGAGCCCAGGGGAGGGGCGGGGGGACGCTGCATAAATGCAAAGTTGTCCTTGAGAAAGGAGGGCACACAAGCCACACCATGGGGGCTGGAGCAAGGTCACGAGCTTCAGAGCTGGACAGGTTCAGGATGATAAAAACACCTGGCCCCCGACCACTCAGCACCACAGCTTCAGGGTGGCTGAGACCCAGAGAGCCTTCCAGTTGGCCATCAACACCATATCATTGTGCCTCAGGTGAAATGCATTACAGAGAGGCTGGGGTGATGCGTCATGTCATCGCATCACTGTCCCTGTGAAGGATGCACAGACTCCTGGATGCAGCACAGGCCTGGCCTGATCCCTGCGATACCCTACACCAGCAGGCATCCTCTAAACCACCTGCCATCCCAGGGGTCCCATTTTCATGATGCACCTGCCCTGGGTTCATTCCAGCCCTTGCTCAGATGCCCCGGCAGGTGCTGGTGTAGAGGACCATGTCCCAGCCCCTCATGTTCCAATACCATGACAGGACTTGAGAGGAGCTGGATGCGGATTTCCCAACCATAGCAAGATGAAACACAATCACCTTTCTCTGATGGCGGTGTAATTTAATCATCACAAGCCAGGAGGGCAGCAGCAAGCCATTGACCTTACTGTCTCCTAGGGCCACAGAAACGTAATGTATGTGGGGTGAAAGAACAAGAGGGAACCAAAGACTTTGTCCAAAAATGGGGTAACACTTAACTAAATCACAGTACGCTGGTTCAATGAAAAACCACTCGTCTTTAAAAAAATGACTTTGTAAAGACCTTATGGTCCTGGAAATAAGCAGATGATACAAAATTAAGTGAAAAAATACTGTACAAAATGGCATATGAGTTATTAAAGACGAGAAGGAATACAACATGTATATGTGTACTTATGCAGACACATATGGATATAAATATATGTGCAACCACAAGTTTTAGTCCAGAAAGGAAATGAATTGGTGCACTGGGAATAAGGGGTCCATTGAAGAATCTCTCTGAGTAGGTGACTCGGGTGTTTCAGGAGCAGTGGGATCATGTGGAATTGTTTTCTCCATGGCCAACCATTTCTATAACATCAAATATAATATGGAATCGAAAAATTATTATCTGAAAGGATGTGAATTTTGTCTTTTTTGGCAGCCACATTCGAAAGTTTGAATGGATATGCTAACCATGCGGCTTAGCGTGAGGACCTTGCAGCCACCCCAGCCTGGTGACTGAAAGGAGCAGACCTGAGGCCCCACATCCTAGGGGAACCGGGATCTGCCTTACTTTTAACGCTCTCCAGGGAGGGGGGGAGGCAGCCTGCTCTCTGCTAGAACCCTGCTTCAGCACTTGAGCACACAGGAAGCACTCAGAACAGCTTTCCTGGGCTTGCGAGTTCTTCTGTGGCCCTCTGTCACAGGCTACTGGGTGGAGGGCTGTCTACCTGGGGGAGCCCCTGCCCAAGCTTCAGCTTCATCCCTGAGAGTCCGCCTTGTACTTCCTCCATTTCCAGCCCAGGCTCTCATCCAGGGTCCCATACCTGACGGCCTGGGAGTAGAGGACTATAGCCAGGGTGGGTGGCCCACCAGCCTCTCCTTCTCTCCTTGAATCAGGTTAGTTGCAGAAATCAGCTCACCTGACAGACGTTTTTTGTTTTTTGTTTTGTGCCAGAGATTGAACTCAGGGAACTTGACCACTGAGCCACATCCCCAGCCCTATTTTGTATTTTTATTTAGGGTCTCAGTTGCTTAGCACCTTGCTTTTTGCTAAGGATGGCTTTCTTGCTATCCTTCTGCCTCAGCCTCCCAAGTTGCTAGGATTACAGGCGTGCGCCACAGTGCTCTGCTGAGCTCATTTTAAAAATAACTTCAGTGCCTCACATTTTAGTGTTGCATCATTGGCTCTGACCTTCAGTATTAAAGAAGTGACTCAGTGAAGATATTCTGGAGTCATCTATGACCCTGTTAAAGAAGCTGTTATTTTTTGTTGTTGTTTGATATCATATATCTAGGATCTATGGGACAAATGATTTATTATAATTCTAATGTGAGCAAAGCTCATGGCTCTTGAAAGTGAGTTTTTAACTTTTTGTTGTTGTTGTTCAGTTTTGCTTTGGCAGCCAGAAATCTCAGAGTTCGATTTCATGTTTAGTTACACTAACTACCCTGATATGTATTTATAGCACCTTTGTTCCTTCCCTTCTACCTGGCCATCTTTCTATGTGTTAAAAAGCACTTTCTCTTTTATTCAAAAGACTTTGTATCTTATTAAAAACTGCCTGGAGGTCTTGCTAAGACTAGACAAGATGTAAACAAACCTGCGGAGCATCGTACCTTGAGGACAATGACTGTTGGCCAAGGTACACTTCCTCACCTCCAACAAGGTTGTAGTGCAGCTTAACTAAAACCAGATCTGCATGCCCCCACCAAAAAAAAAAAAAAAAATCCAGGATGTGAGACTTTCTATAAGACAATCGGACTGTGCACTTTGAAAAGGCAGAGTCATAACAAAAGTGGCCAGGAGACTGTTCTAGACTAAAACAGATGAAAGAGACATAACAACGCAACACGTTCACCTTTGATTGGATGCTGGCTCGAAAACAAGCCTTAAAAGACATCATTGACCAACCGGGAAAACGGAAATAAGAGCTGAATAGCGGATAATGGTGGTTAATTTAGTTAGGTGCAGTGATGGTGTCACAGGTATACAGGACAATGTCCTCGGGGGACACCTAATGAAATATTTACAGTGAAGTATCATGATGGTTTACTTTACTTTCAAATGGTTAAGAAAACACAAAAACAGGTGGGGTGCAGTGGCACATGCCTGTATCCCAGCAGCTTGGGAGGCCGAGGCAGGAAGACCGTGAGTTCAAAGCCAGCCTCAGCAACAGCAAAGCGCTAAGCAACTCAGTGAGTCCCTGTCTCTAAATAAAATACAAAATAGGTCTGGGGGTGTGGCTCAGTGGTCCAGTGCCCCTGAGTTCAATCCCTGGTACCCCCTAAAAAGAACCCCACAAAAACAAAATGTGTGTGTGTGTGGGGGGGGAGATATGGCAACATGTAGACAGTTGTTGATCCAGGTTGGATAGTCCAGTGGTATTCATTGCACTGTTTTTTGATCTTTGTTGCATGCTTGAACACTGTCACGGCAGGTAGGGTGACGGTATACAAAAGCCAAATGCTAATTAGATCTACTCAAGACATTAAATCTGAGGACGAGTCACTTTTTTGGAAACCCAGGTGTCCCCAAGTGATGTAAATGGTTGGGGTCAATGATATTGGGTTTCAAGAAATAGTCATAAAACTAGGCAAGAAAAAGAGAGTGTCCCACACTACGACATTGCCACGGCCACGCCCGTGTGGACAATCCAGCCAGTGCAGGTGTTCCTGGAGGACCTTCCATCTCCGGGGAGAACACCTGAACCCAAGGACAGGCAGGACCAGGATCGGTAGGAAGCCCCTGGTTCCCAGTCACCTGAGCCCTGGCACCATTGCTGCCAGACCTGTCTGTGCCGCTCCCTGGGCTCCCACCTCACAGACTTGCCGCTCAATCCTGCTAACTGCGCTGCCTCCTCTGAGTGGGGGCTGTGTCTTGGCTGTGGGGCTGCTCATCTCACACTGGCCCCACTCCTGGCTGTTGACTGGAGAGCCTGTGGCCACCCACATTGATTTAAGGAATACCTACCAGTTGGTTTTGAAATATTCATTGAGCACTGAGTTAGCTTTCTATCACTGTGACAAAACACCCAAGGAAAACCAGCTTAGAGAAGGAAAGGTTTTCTTTATCCCCTGGTTTCAGAGGTTTCAGTTCACGGTCACTTGGTCCGTGACAGGCCTGTGGCAGCACATGGTGGAAGAGGCTGCTCACCTCATGGTGGCCAAGAGCAGGGGAAGGGGTCGGGACCCAGAACTGCCCTTGAGGCACGCCCTCCGTGACCTGACTGCCTTCCCCCAGGCCCCACCCCCTAAGGTCCCACTGTAGCCTGACAATGGTAGTGACCAAGGCTCCAACCCAAGGCCCTCAGGGAGCATTCAGGACCCACACTGCAACGAGCTCCAACTATGTGCCACACACATTTGTGAATAAATGAGTCAAGGCTCTTGTAATCCTGGTGTCTCAGGTCTCCTGGGAGAGGATGGCCCAAGGAAACAAGTATGTGGGGGGACGTGCGTGTCGTGTGTGTGTGTACCCTCGTGTGTGTGTGTCGTGTGTGTGGTGTACCCTCGTGTGTGTGTCGTGTGTGTGGCATCCCTGGTGTGTGCATGTCGTGTGGAGGGGGTATATCTATGTGGCATGTGCGTGTACATGGTGTGTAGGTGGCGCGTGTGGCATGGTGGCGTAGTGTGTGGCGTGTGCGTGTGCAGCGTGGGGTGTGTGTGTTTGTACATAGGCAAATAATCATGTAACTAGAAGCTAATTTGTTCCAGACAGAGAACCAGAGGGATGCATTTCTCTGTCCTGGTGGACACGAGGCCACATCCCACTCTGAAATTCGCTCCCTCCTGCCACCATGGGGTGGGAGGGGTGGGCCTCGGGCTCCAGCAGCTTCTCTGAGGAAGTGACCGGGTCAAGTCCTGAAGGAGGGAAGGAGGTAACGAGGAAGAGAGCTCAGGGTGGGGCCAGTGCGAGGTGAGTCAGCTTGGGGTCCGAGAGGAGGGCACAGGGAGGGCTGGCAGATGACCCGATGGGCTCAGGGAGGTGAGGTCAGTCCCTCGTCAGTGGTGACAGGGAGCTGCACACCAGTGTCAGCGAATGGGGGCTGTGGGATCATTCTGTGGGCAGCGAATGGACATGTGGCAACCATGACCAGCCAGTGGCTGGAAGGCCTAAGCAGAAGCTATTGCTGTAGTCAAGGGATGCAGACTGTGACCGTGGAGAGGGCGTGTGACAGATGCCACGACCACTCTGCAGGCTTTGCTCATGGTAGGGTGTCAGGGTTGAGAAGAGGGGGGAAATCGAGGCTGACCTCTAGAACTCTGGCTTGAGCCAGTGGCTGTTGACTCTGGAGAGAGGGACAAGTAGTTAGTCACAGAGAAGATGTGATATCAAGAATCCTGAGTTCCTCCTCCCTTTTGGTTGGCTAATCAATCACTCTGGTGATTATTAAGGGTTCATCTCGTCATAAGCTCTGCACGTTGACCTTGATCACATATTTTCAAAAGATGATTTGAAAGGATTTGCAATAAAAAATCACAGGTCCAAGAAAATGATTGAAAAGACCCAGGAAACAAAAAGATGGCTGAGGTCATATCCAAGTCCAAATTCTAAAAGAAACTGCAACCAAAGAACCAACTGAGGTTCCCAGCAACCAAAGCAAAAAGAGAAGTGTGTGAATTTCACAGTGCTCACTGTTTAATTAAAGGAAGCATGTGGCTTTTCTGGAGCAATAAAACTGCATCACTACTTAGCTTCTTGGAGGATCAGTGATCAACATGGCAGAACTGCTGTCAACAATTCTACACAAAAAACAAAGGGGCTCAATCTAAAACTTCTTTCAAAATGTGCCCCAAATGCCCAAGAGGACAGAATGAACTATGGGGACACTGGATGAGGTTGTGGGCCCTGGTGAGGGGCTTCGGCTGTATCTCACCTTCTTTGGTTTGTTTTCATGGGTTTGGTGCTACCTACTGACTTATTTTAATTACTTCGTCTGTTGTTATAGTGGGGAGACCTCTTTTGTGTTACCCTCTTCTCTGTGCACTGTGTGCCCTGCGAATGCCTCAGTCACTTGAGTTAGTTGCAGAACAAGACCTTTAAATAGACCTCAAGACCTCCCCACTGCTGGAAAACTCCGACTTCCCCGGCTTTGGGAGAACAAGCCTCCCATGCTGTGGTCCCAGTCCACACTTCAAGTAAAGAAAGGCATGCCAGCTCTGCTGTATCTGTCCCCAGATCAGCTGACCGTCCTTGGACGGTCCCCTCCTTTCCTCTCTCACACCACAGTCCACTTACAGGGGATCCCCAAAGTTGCGGGCTCCTGGGGCTAGTTTGAACCAGACTGGTTCTCCGTGTCCCGGGGCTGGGAGTAGAGGCCCCGCTGGCTGGGAACTCACCCTCCTGGAAGGCTCCACACCACCTCATAGCTGCTCTGGGGCCTGTGATTAGGGCACAGCGGCGCCTTCCCCTCCTCGGAGCCAGCCGCGTGACCCTCCCGGATTAGACCCCAGCGTGACTCTCCTGGGTTAGTCCCCCAAGCAGTCCCCGGATTGCTGGGGGGCGCGGTGGCCCGCAGGTGGCCATGCAGAGCGGCAGCGACCTGGTGATGCGCAGCACGGGATGAATAATTGACGTGCAGAGTGGAATTACCGCTGTGGGTTCCGGTCCCTCCCACATCCGCACCTGTCCGGCCTCTGCCCCTGCCTGGGGGAATACTGCTCTTTTCAGAAAGGACACCAGGGCCAACACGCGCAAAACGCATTGCTTTTTTTGCTGGGTACATATTTGCATACTCAATTTCAGGTTCAAATGCGTGCGCATAAACCAGGATTAATTAGTACAACCTGGAGGGGCGGGTCCTCCTCTCGCCTGAAAGCACTGAGGATTCCAACTCCCTCCCTCCCCCCGCCCCCCCCACAGCCCCAGGGGGGCCCAAGGGATCCAGCTGCTTCCACGGAGCAGAGACAAGGGACCCCCAATTTCTAAACCAAAGCAATCAGAAAACAACCAGACGCTGCTCCTCTGTTCTCTGATTTTTTTCAATTCATTTTTCACAACTGATATTTATTAAGCACTTACTATATGCCTGAACCGTGTAAAGGGGACAGTGAGGAAGTCATCATTGAACGAGTCCTTGTTTTCATGGAGCCCCATTTGAGTCCCTGGAGACAAAATAAACAAGAAAGAAAGATATGATAGGAGTGTGTATGGGTGTCGGACAGGGACCAGGGAAGGGCAAGCGAATGATTGGGGTGGGGGGATTCAAGATGCTCAGGAAGGACTTTCTGCCCAGTGAGTCTCAGATTCTTCCTGTAATCCAATATATGTTATCATTTGAGCACGACACCCATCAGATGCTTATGCTCTAGGGACTGTGATCAATGCCTTAGCACTTCTGCTTCACCCAAGTGTCACAACAACCATGCGATGACAAGGAGCTTCTTATTGTACCTGCTTTATGAGAGAGTTCATTGACCGGAAGGGTCTGCAGGCCTCACAGACGAAGGGCGGTCATGCTGGGATCCGAACCCAGGATCCAGCTCTAAGACCTTTTGGGAAATGCTGCTCTGTAATTTATAGATATTTATTCCTCCTCCTTCCAAATGTCAGGTAAGACTGAAAATGAGCTGGTATAAAATAAAGCACACCTTGAAAAGCAGAGACCCCCCCCCCCCACATTCCGTGGCCTTTCTCCTAGTTCTTCCTTGAATTTCTAGTTGATTCCTAAAGTGGGAAAGAGAGAGCTTGATTATAGTGACTATTTACCAGAGAGGAAACAATCACCCAGGGGTCCCCCAGCCTGCAGTCTGGGGTCTGTGTCACCTGCTCTGGCTGGGATGCTAGCAGCTAGGTTTCAATTTAGAGAGACAGTGGGTGACACCCAAGAACCCAGGAGTCACACGGGCTCCTGGCTCTATCAACCCATGTTTCTATTACCAGGGTCTGGCAGGTGGCACCTTCAGGAGCCAGGGGGAGATGGCAGGGTCACACTACACCTGCTGACATGCACCCCTCTCTCTGAGGCAGGCATCTCTAAGGACGATAACCTTTACCTGGCTCAAAGGTACCAGGGATCCAAGTCCTAAACTGGATGGGGGTGGGTAGCGGAGACTCTGGGCACCTGGAGCTCACCCACCCTGCAAGAGATTTGCAGGAGTTGGGTGCACTAGAGCCCTTGTTCATTTCCCTGGCCTCAGAGGCCACCCTACTTCCAGCTGCCTCCATAGGAGGATGAGGAGGGATTGCAGTTGGGATTTGGAAAGGAACAGCAATTTGAGGCTGGGGGAATGTGGACTTTCCTCACTAACCACAGGCAGCTAACCCCTCCCCCAAGTACACTCAGACGCCCACTGGGCCAAAAATGAAATTTCTCTGAGTTTTATCCAAACATGCCACGGACTTTGGAATGAACTCTCACTCCTCCTTCCTCTGACCCGACTGCAAATCAGCTTTTGATGGGGTTGGACAGTTTGGAGAGATGGGCAGCAATCACACTGAAATATGATGACAGGGCCAGACCGTAAGGACATCGGGGAAGTAAAACATCTACATGGAGCAGTCATGTGAAAACAATTAGGACAATAAATTTACTAATTGCCGAAAGTAACTTAAGAACAAAACCACAATGCTCTCTGCTATTAATCCTGGCTACTGCAGCGGGTGTCAATTGCCTTGAGCTTGCTGGAGAGATTGTAAATATCAGGCTGTGCTGTAGTGTTTGTGGATACTAAGCAAAAAACTCGCCTCGATCTTGGTAATTGAAAAATAAATGACTCTGCAGCCTTGAACCAGTGCAGGGGGCCCTGGGGGCTTGAGGCATTTCTGAATCCCATGGAGAGAGAGGAAGGAGGGAGGCAGAGACTCTCACCTTTCCATTACGCTCTCTTTTGCACTTTCTCCCCTTATACCAGAGAGACAGGAGTTACTTAGATTTTGGAGGCTTAAGGATTGATTTTTTAATGAATAGATCCAAATGCCTATACTTAAAGAGCCTTGGATTTTAAGGTTGGATAGCACAGGTGAAGTTCCGAGTCCATGCAGGGACTCTGTTCTTGGTTTGGGTAAGGAGCCAAGGCCTTTCCGAAGCTGCTACTTGCAGATCATCTCTCACAGAAATTAGGTATCATACCCAGGCACCAAGAGAACATGCAGTATTTTGGGAGCCAAAGGGGCTCCTTATCCCTCCACAAGATCAAAGACAGCCATCAAATGTGCTCCTTCAATAACTCATGGTATGCAAAGGATTGCATTTCCTGGACTAGAGGGGCTCTTTGTGCCTACATTTCTCTTAAGTTGCCCAAGCCTGCAAAGATTTGGACCATTCAAGCCTCATTTCTTCCTCCTAGAAACAGTTGGAAAAAATAGGACAAATGATTTCTTTTGAAATATGTCTCTATCTGCCTCCACTCTATATTTGACTGTGTATATCTCAACAGGAAATTTTATTAAAATTGGGGGCCTTGTTGGTACTTTGTCATGATTTTTTTTTAATTGTAGGAAGCAGTTTAACTCCCCCCCCCCATTAAAATGATCGTGGCCTTGAATTTTAGTCTTAGAGGCTACATTTGCTTCTGACAGGAAATCTCCAGGAGTTGTGTTAAGAGACCAGATGGAGAAGGGGTGCCAGGGGGCTCCTCGGTCTTTTTGGACATGGGACCTTCCTGAGGATGGGCAGCTTTTCCAATAGGACTTTGGGCTTCCCTCCAGCTGCAAGAATGAGAGCCAGCAGGCCTGGGCTGACATGGAGTCCCCTGAACAGCTGCCTTCAGGAAACAGAGACTGTAACCTGGGACTTGTTAAAAGCATGGAGAGAAATAATACTTCTGAGGTCATCAAGTCCAGCTCCTCTGAAGTTTATTCTTGGATTAAACCAGATCTTCAGAGACCTGCATGTGAGAGTGCAATATTTTCACTCCTTGCAGAGGTACTTTTGCTGAATTGCATGCTGGTCTTATCTTACTGACCTACTTCCAAAGAGTCCTGGTTAAGAAAGTCAGTTCTCAGTTCCCATCTCAGAGTCAGATTCAGCATCTCCAGGAATGTGGTGGAAATCCAAGTGCCTCAAAACACCTCTGTTAGCTGGGTGCTGGGTGCACACCTGTAATCCCAGTGGCTCAGGAGGATGAGGCTGAGGCAGGAGGATCTCGAGTTCAAAGCCAGCCTCAGCAACTTAGTGAGGTCTTAAGCAACTTGGGGAGACCCTGTCTCAAAATAGAAAGATGTATAAAAAAGGGGTAGGGATGTGGCTCGGTGGTTAAGAGGCCTGGGTTTGATCCCCGGTACCAAACCGACCAAACAAATAACAAAACAAAACACCTCTGCTGATTCAGCCCCAAATGGCAATGGTGCTGAGTTTGTGTACCAAATACCAGGCAACTTCCTGCTCCAGGCTCATGGCTAGGAAGAGCTGGGCTTATTCTGAGCAGCTGACTTATTTTTTTTATCACTAGACCTTGTGATGTTTCTAACAGATCACATACTGCACCTTGTGATGTTTCTAACAGATCACATACTGCCCCTTGTGATGTTTCTAATGGATCACAACTTGGGGTTGACTGGAGGAATCTCAGATTCAAATCTATCTGAGAAAAAATGTGCACAATCTTAAAGAGAGGTACTTTTTGTTCACCTCTTAGTTTCTGCCTTCTTTCCTTCCCCTCTGCTCAACACAAGCACTTTCCATTATTATTATGAAAAATTTCAAAGACAATGTAAACACTTGCCTTTTATTTTTTAAAAAATATTCAAATGTACCCAAGACTAGAAATGTAGGATAATGAACACCCATGTATCCATCACCAACCTTCAATAATTTTCAACTTATAGCCAAACATTTATTTTAAATTTTATTGGCGTTTGGGACCTTTGTAAGTATGCCAAAATCTTTTACTAATGAGATGAGAGCACATTATAAATAACCACAATATAAATCAGTGATTCTCATCTGGAGGTGATTTTGCCTCTTCATCACCCCCTACCCCAGGAAATTTAGCAATTGCTGGAGATATTTTTGATTGTCACAGCTGACATTTTTGATTATCACAGTTGCCATTGACATCTAGGGTTAGGATCAGGGATATTGGTCGATATGCTCAATGCCCAGAACAGTCCCTACAACAAAGAATGCTCCAGCCCCAAATGGCAATGGTGCTGAGTTTGTGTAACAAATACAAATGAGTGATTTGCAGGTTAGAATATTCCAGATAGTGATTTTAAAGCAAAACCTATGTTTTTAAGCATCATAAGATTGGTGGTTTATGGTGTACTTATGGCACCCATGCTAGAATATCAGTAAGCAATTGGTTGACAATGATCAGGAGGAGAACTAGGTCACAGGAATGAGGGTTACTTTTTACTCTATACCCACTTAGGTTTTTAAAATCTCATAATGTATATAGATTTACTAATTGAAAGTGCATTTGAATAATATAGAGTACATGAATGTTTTCAAAGGATTAGAAAAAAAATTTATTTGAAAATAAAGATTTTAAAATGGTGGTGTGTGGAGGCCACATGAACTTTCCAAAAGTGCTTTCCCGAGCACTCTGAGCCTGTCACTCACTGGGTGAGCTCAGCAGAGCCCAGGCCATTAAGAGAATCAGAAACATGTGGAGGGCATGACTAGTCCCCGCACAATGATCAACTGTGGGAGAGCAGAGGTAAACGAGATGGTCCTCATGCCAAGCCTCTGACACTAATGAGCCCTCAACTCCAGGGAGCGGGTCTCCCAGGCGAGGCAATGACTTGCAGCAGATTGAGGAGGGGTCAGGGAGCAGCGCTAGGCGGGCGGGGTTGGCTTCAAGATCCCAGGTGGAGTCCTGTCTCTGTCAGCTGGTGGCCACATCCTGGGGATCATTCAGCCACAGCCTTATTTTCCTCAGGCTGTGACCTCCATGAGTTATAAATGGTGATAGAAGTGGAGAGAGTACCTGAGCGGGCACTGCCATTCCTGAAACCCGCATGGTTTCCCCAAACTGTTGGGAACAGCAGGGCTGCGGCTGCCCTGTGAGCTCCGGGCTGCCGAGCTGGCTCTCCTGCCCGCTCAGCTCTGGTGCCTTCTTCAGTCTCTCCTGTTCTCGGCCCTTCCCTGCCCACACCCTCTGCACATGCCGTTTCCTCTGCTGGGCACAGTCTCCCCTCCCCTGCTCTTGCTTCGTCCCCTCCAGCACGCATCCCCATTCCTAGTAGGTCAAACCCCTCCTGGCAGGCTGGCCTTGTCCTGGGGCCACCCACTTGGGGGGTGTGACTTCATATTACCTGGCTGCGATGAGCATCTGGACAACAGCTCAGGGAAGCAGGGTCTGAGCCCGGGCTGTCCGCCCAGCCCTGGAGCAGTATCTGAGGACCAGTAAGTAGCTGCCGACTGAGTGGCCTGGGGGACGATGGAAAGGAGCCTTCTGGAACTGCAGCAGCAGCAGCAGCAGCTTGTCGGGTGGGTCTCTCCTGGAGGAGCAGCTGAGGTTGGGGAGCTAAGGAGAAATGACTAGGATGGCCCAGGATCTTCTGCGCTTCTCCAAGGGTGGGGCCCAGTGTGAGGCCAGGTCTGGTCTCCACCAGAGGACAGCCCTGGAGGCGTTCCTTTCCAAACCTCTGCATCCCCTGCCGCAGTCCGGCTGCAGCAAAATAACCGGGGGGGGTGACGAACAACTTGTGAACGTTGATACAGCAGGAGTAGGAGCCGTTTATTGCAGGACAGGAGCAGTATTTATACATTCCACACAGCTTATCTAATTAGCATAAACTAGATACATCAGTCAACCAATCAGGAATCTCTACACTTAATGGCTCGGTTTTGTTACTTCTCAAACCACTCCCTCTGACATTTTGCCAGGCACCATCCAGACTTGTTTATGAACTCTAACATTCCCCTGACAAAATGCCAGGTGTTATTTTGACTTGTTTACAGACTCTAACAATCCCCCACTTTCCCTTCCCTACCTGGATCCTCATGGAGGCAGGCTGATCTCATTGGTGCTGGAGGCATGGGGCTCACGAGGTCAGTCGGAGTTGGGCGTCCATGGGTAGAAGAGCTATGAAATTCTCCAGAATGATCTGAGGACCATGAGGAACCCCCTTCCAAACTGACTCATCAGAGGGCGAAGACTGCTCCTCTCTGCAAAGACCAGGCTTCCCTGATTAAAGTGGCCCCAGACTGGACCAGCTACCCCTCCAGTGGCTCCTCGATGCCCTGGGCATGCTCTGGTTGATAGACGGTTCGAGATGAGGGCTTTTCTGTATGTCGGGCACCCAGCCAGACAGGACTGTGCTTCTTTTTCCCTCCTCCAAATCCCAAACCACACAGGACATCTCAGAACGGAGGTGCTCAACCAATGAGCTGCGAGCTGCGTGTCACCATGCGCCCTTGTGCCCAGAGGGTTAACTGCTGTTTTTGTTTTTTAATGTGTTCACCTGCCAGTTTCTGTCAGCATGAACAGAAATGGAGATGGGAAGAAAGGGCTGTTTGCTTGAAGCCGAATTTTATAGCCCTTCAGGTATGAATTACACACACGGCCTCCTCAGCTACCGAGAATCCTGGTGGAAGCCAAGAGTGGTGGACGTGTAAGAAAAGGCTGTAAAGTGAGAAAGATGTATTTGGTGTTGAAAAGAAAAATTGATGATGAGGATAACAGTGGCTCCCAGGTAAGGCGAGCAGCCTCTGGAGGAGGGAGCCTGAGCCCCGCGGGTCTGGCAGTGTGTGCTGCCTCAGGACACCCACATGGCCCTGGACGTCATTGTTCCTTCTCTCGCCTTCTCAGGAGACCAAAGTTCCTCTCAAACACCTTCCAGAGAGAGGAGGCAGGGCGGGAACTGCTTCTGGAGGCCATACGACCCCGGGTCCTCAAGGAAGTCACATGTCCACAGAATGGCGCTGGACCAGGATGGCTGGACTTGGAGGAGAACTTCCTTGTCTATGGGTCTTCACTCCAGTGTCACCTCCTTGGAGGCCACTCCTTGGTCACTTCCTGCTTTCAGCCTGGTGAGCGTGGATGCCCTCAGCACTAGTGACAGCTGCCTGCCTCTTCAGGGTCCGGCTGGGCAGGGGAAGGTGCGGGTGCTGAGCCTCCCTGGGCTCCTGTCCCCCTGCTGGCGTCGTCGCTCTCCTGGCCGGATTGCAAGCTGCCACGTGGACACCCTGCTGCACTGCTTGCTGCCCTGTCCCCAGCACCTGCAACCTCGCCGGGCACTTCCATGGGGTGAAACAGATATTTATCCAATGGCTGCAAGAGCCAGCGAACTGGGGTCATGGAGGGCTGTCCTCGGGACGGTGACTACCTCATCTTGTGACTCATTTGAAGGAATCCCCTTTCTGAATGCCCCCAAAGTACCAGCTCCTCCCAGCCTATATTTAGATTTCAGTGAATTAAAACGGACTTTTGAAAATGTGCCGGGTGTTCCACAAGTGACCCCAAGAGAGCCGAGTGGCACTACACTGACTTTGCCGTTGCCAGGCTGGCCGTTGCCATGACAACCATGCCAGCTCAGCGCCTCTCCCTGGGACCCCAAAGCGGAGCAAGCTTTATCTTCACTGCTGTGGAAGTAGGCAGAAACTTCTACAGATTTCATTCTGTAGATTTCTACATCAGAACACCCGCGGGCAGAGCGGTAATAGTTGTGTGTAGAAGACCTGGGCTTGCTGCGGGTCATCCTTTCCAGGGGGCGGGGGATGCCTGACCCAGGGCACTGCCAGGGCTTCTCAGTGGCATCTGGAAGGCTGGGCTTGTGGCATCTGGGGTCCAGGGCATGCCCCAGTGCTGTCCTTTTCACACAGATGGCCCTGTTTTCACTGCTCTCCAGCTCGGGGCCTGGGTCGCCTGCTCCCACCCCTTCTCGGCTCTGTGCTGCAGGTCTTGATCCTTAGTCCTGGTCTTTGCTAGCTCTTGCTGACCCGTCTGGAAGTCCCTGCACCACTCCATTTGACTTGCACCTCTCCCAGATTCTTCTACTGTCCACGTCCAGAGGCACCCATGCCACCAGCTGTATCCCTACAGAATACAGTCAAGTAGTACCCATCACTTCATGCCCACCCTGCCACTTGGAATGTGACCTTATTTGGAAATAGGGTCTTTGGAGATGTCATTGGTTAAGGCAAGGTCACACTTCAGTAGGGTGGACTCTGCTGCCCTGAGTGGTATCCTTAGAGGAAGGTTCTGTAGACACAGGAGAAGGCTAGGTGACAGGGGAGTGACATAGCCCCCAGTCAAGGCCAAAGAATGGCAAAGGCTGTGGGCAGCCTATGGAAGGTATGGGAGAGGCTGGGGACGCTCCCTCAGCCTCCAGAAGGAGTCAACCCTGCTAATGCCACAATGCCCACTTCTGGCCCCCAGAGCCACAAGACAACCGATTTCTGTCATTGAAGCCCCCCTGTTTGGGATGCTTTGTTAGGACAGCCCGGAGGAAACTCATCCAGAGCTGATGGCCTGGCCGGCTGTGCCCGGGCCTCTCTGCAGGAAGGAGGACTCCGGGGAAGCCCACGCAGGCCCACATTCTCCACCCCAGGCTTTCGCCCTGAGCCTGGCCTCCCACCGCTGGCCAGGGGCATTCGCTCCTGAGCCCTGTGTACTCGGCACTATTTTCTACCTGCATTCTGTTTTCTGTCTTCCCTCCTCAGCCCACCAGTGCCTTCCTTGAGCATCATTTCATTCCTGGCTTGCGCTGGGTGCTCTATCTTAATAGTCCCTCTAAAGACCTCCGATGCTTTGGTATGACCCCCAAACAGATTTTCCCATGCAAAGGAAAAAAAAAATGAAGCAGAAGTCTCAGTGGCTGTTGGAGATGGATGAGACAACAGAGAGCAACTCTGTTCAAGCAAGTCTGTCTGTGGCCTGAGAGGAGGGTCCCGCCCGGCCTGACAGCCCCGCTGTTCCTGCTGCAGACAAGCCGTCCTTCTTGGCTGGTATTTTAATCATTTTTTAAAGAGCTGTTGAGGGTGGGAGGAAGTAGAGAAAGAGGTTGTCTCATGTGAGATTTCTACAGTTTGCTAACAGTAAAAAATGGGAGACGTGATAAAGTTCCTGCATTCATCCGTCATCCACCCCGACACATTTGCAACTGATTATGTTCTCCAGAGCTGGCACCGAGTCACGGGGTGTCCTGTAAGCTGCTTGCTGGCATGAGCCAAAGGCGGGGAGACTAGAAGGTAACTCCCAAATGTGCTCCGGAGAAAAATTCTCCCTCGTAATAAAAAAGATATGGAGACCGGTAGTTGGCTTTTCTCACCAGCAAAACATCCAGCATTGCTTTAAAAATAAAATAAACCAAATAGGAGGAACGGTTCCAGCAACTGCAAAGGTGCACGTGCTTGGCCGCCCATCCTAACAGACAGGTGGACTTCCTGAACCTCTGACCTCCCTGTAAGACATCCTTTGTGAAATGGCTGGGGCTGTGTCCAGTGGCCAACTCGGGGCACTCGGAAGGTCTAGGTTGCATTCACAGGACTCATTATCCTGAAAGGTCCTAATGAGGTTTGCTAGAAGCTTTGCTGAGGGGTCTCACTTGGGCCGCCTGGAGATGGCTCTGGTGGGGTTAGATTGACACTCACACACAAGCCCCCCAAAATCAACCTTATTTTTACCTGAACTAGTTTTTACTGATCTAAGAAGTAAACTAAATTTGAATCCCTGTCACAAAACAACCACCAAACAAAAATCCCTAGTGAATGGGGAGGACCTCCATATTTTCTAAAATGCCACCTGTTGCCGGAACAGTGCCATCTCTGCTTGGAACTGTGATCTCTCCACTGGGAGGCAGCCTCATTCATGCCCCCTTCCTCCCCCTGAGCCGGAACACCTCTTGCTTGGGATTTCTGCTTCTGGCACCTTCTGGCATGTTCCCTGGCATATGGTTTAACGTGCGGGAGACCTGTCCTCCCCACCTCGGCGCTGAGTGGATAACTCGGCTTCCCTCCACCAGGGGCTGGGAGAGGACACCTGGGCCCTTCTCCCTTTCCTGACCCTCCTTCCCCAGGACCTGCACCTGCTCTGGGGCCACCTTGGAGGCTCCCGAGGAAGGGGAGAGGTGGGTGGGGGGACCTGCCTCCATTCACTGCCGGACACCCTCCTCGCCAAGGATGGCAGGGGATGAAGGTGATCTAGGCTCGTGGCATCGTGGTCTCCTTGCTTGACTGCTGAAGAATGGCTGCTTAGGGTCACAGCACCTGTGCTTAGGGTGACGGCACCTGGCCAGGAATGGGGGTGTGGCGCAGCCAGACCATGCCCATCCCACCGGCTTCTACAGCCTCAGTCTTGGCAGCCATCAGTGCAGACCCTGCTGGGGAGAAGGACTTGGACAGGCAGAACTGCAATATGGGTAGGTACAGCAAGGGGAGGCAGGTGGAGGAGGGGCCGGTCACAATATAAATGCCACAAACAGAAAATCCTTTGTGGGAATCAGTCCTTCTGTGTTCCTAATGTTTCACCCACTCATTCCTCACAACATTCACACATGATGGGAAAGCAAGGCACAGAGAGGCTAAGAAACTTGCCCAAAGTCATACAGCTGAGATTCTGAGGTCAGAGCTGATGTTCTGATTTTTGAACCACAACATAATCACGGAGCCAGCAGGACAGACCTACACAGGTCTCACTCCTCAGCTACTTTTTCAAGTAATTGGAGGGCAGAGGAGTAGGGTGTTTTCTCCACCACAGGATGTGTTGGCATCAAGGAGGCACTCAAGGAACCTGATCTGCCCTTACCTCCACAGCACTGAGAGGCTTGGGAGGATCTGCAGGACCTAATGCCTTTCCCCCTCATGCCCTCCAATTCTAAAGATGCCCCCAAACCACAGTCACCAAGATAACTGGCCAAACTCGTGTTTCTAAAATTGTGCAGACCCCCTGCCGGCAAAAGTCACCCTCTGTGACATTCTTGGAGCCCTCTGGGCAGTGAGAGTCCTGGCTCAGGCTGAGTCCTCCACAGCTATTTGTGTAATGAACAAGTGGGTGAATACCCAACCCCATCACCTTGGGGACGAGGGTCACTTTTCTCGTATCTGGAATCTACTAGGAGGCATTTCAATGAATCACCAAGATACAAAACCACCCGGGCTTTGCCAGAAATCACTGGAAAACACAGGCCACCAGAGGCGGCGGGGGGGCTGGGGGGCCGGTGCTCCGTTCTGGAATCAGTCCTGTGGAGGACAGAGTTGGACGCCCCGCGCCCCGCGTGGGGGTGCACTGTTACACTTCAGACCAGAACTTATCAACAGTGGAGTCTCATTAAGTTGTAAAAAAACAGGCAGCGTGTTCCAAGGTCGTAAGCTTTCTCAGCATTCATATGATTCCAGTGTTTTGCAAAACCACAGTGCAGGAGCTCTGGAGCTTGCTGGGCGATGGATGCATGTACAGTTTGCAGGCAACTTTCCCAGGCTCCGCGGGCTGCAGGCGCTTGTCTTTCCTAAGGGGAGGCTGGTGAGTGCGCGTGGGGCCATCTCCAAAGATGTCTGGAGCCCCTACCATTTTTAGCCTCCCTGGAAGCTTCTGAGACTGCAACTGTGGAAACACAGCCAATGGTCCCCGGATATTCTGTAGGTTGGTGTGTGTGTGTGTGTGTGTGTGTGTGTGTGTGTGCATGCACGTTCCCCTTCTCAGGAACACTTTTCGCAGAGCAAACATGATTTTGGCAGTACTTCTCTAGGGTAAAGGATTTCAGGACATTCCCCTTGATCTTTTCCCATCCTGCATGTCCAGTTTTATCCCCAAAGCAGTCACTCTGTGAACACCAGCTCCAAATCACTCTGTCCCTCCAAGGGCGTGGGACAGGGGCTACACTGTCTCGTGGCCGATCTCATGACTTCACTTCCTGAGATGGAGTGTGGCCCTGGTTTATTGGCTGGCAGATGATGGCTTCTCTACAGCTCCCCTGGGGACTTCCTGTCTTGCAGTGTGCAGTGCTCAGAGCAGAGGGACTTGTTTGCTTCTCTGGGGTCCTCAACGGATAAAGGGTGTCCTTCCTACAGTGTGGTTAAGCTGACCTACCTTAGAGTTATGGAAATCTTCCAAATGTCCCAGATTCACCCAGAGTCAGAGGTGACCTGGCTCAGAAGTCTACGCGGTGACTTCGAAGCAAGCGGAAGTGTTGCCACTGGCTTGAGGTCCTTTTCTTGGGGTCTCGAGGAAAGGTCCAACAGACTTGAGTTGGGGGATGGGCTGCCTCCCTTCCATGCACATGGCCTTGTCCTCTGTGAAAGTCAGCCTCAGGGGTGGCTGGTGAGGATGACTGGGGTGACCGGCACTAAGAGCTCAGAACAGCATCTCACGAATAAGAGGCGCTAGTTACCGTGAATTCTCCCCTGACTCATGGCTCTCCCTGAACAGTCTCGTCAATGAGGCTGCCCTCCATGTTGACTACTGATTTGGGGGAATTCCTTTCCCTTTCCTGCCTTGCCTTCGCTTTCTTTTTGTGGTAAGAACGTTTAACATGAAATCGGGCCTCCTACAATTCCCAGGTATACAGTATGTTATAAATAAAGCAGTGCGTTCATCATTGGCACGATGTCACTCAGCAGGTCTGTAGGAGCCAACGTCTATCATAGCTGGGAATTCACATGCACGATGAGCCCCTTCCTGTCTCTCCCGCCCTCGGCTCTGGTAACCAGCCTTCGACTCTGTTGCTGAAGTTGACTGTCTTTCTGTGACTGGCTTATTCACCCAGCATGATGTCCTCCAGGTTCATCCCTATTGTCCCTGTCACTGGGCTCCTTTCCATCCTTTGGGATTTTAATAGGGATCACATTGAATTTGCAGATTTCTTTGGGAACTATAGACATTTTAGCAAAATTAAATCTTCCAGTCCATGAACATTGGATGTCTTTCCATTGATTTGTGTTTTCTTTATTTCATCAATGTTTTGTAGTTTTGAGTATACAGGCCTTTCACCCCTTTGTTAAGTATATTCCTAAGTATTTTATTCTTTTTGATGCTATTATAAATGAGTTAGTTTCTTAATTTCTTTTGGGATATTTTGTTGGTGGGGATTAAAAACATGGATTTTCATATGTTGATTTTGTATCCTGAACTTTACTGAACTGATTTATTAGCTCTAATAAGAGACTTTAGGAGACTTTAGGTTGTTTTTCTTTTTTAGTATGTAATATAATTTCATCTAAAAATAGATCATTTTACTTCTTCCTTTCTAATTTGGATTCTCATCCTCATCTAGGATTACATTTTGATTCCATGAAGACACTTTATTTATATTTAGTGTTTATCTAATTTTTAAAATTATGCCAAAAATATGAAAAAATTAAAGTGGCTTGCTTCTCCCTCCCCATTGATCTTGCAAGGACTTCTGGTATTATGTTAAATAGGAGGTGAGAATGGGTATCTTTGTCTTATTCCCATTCTTAGAGGAAAAGTGTCCAGCTTTTCCCTGTTGGATTTATTATCTGGAGGCTTTGTATATGGGCCTCATTACGTTGAGATAATTTCCTTCTATTCCTAGTTTGTTGAGAATATTCATTATGAAAGGCTATTAAAATTTTTTTCCTGCACATATTGAAATAATTGTGTTGTATTCTTCATCGTGTTGATGTGTGTGTGACATTGATATGTTGATTTTTGTATGTTGAGCTGTTCTTGTTTCCCAGGTAAATCTTACCTGATCATGGTGCATGATCTTTTCAATTCTTCTTTGTTTCTGATTGATTTTTTTTAGTTAAAAGTTTCTCCATGTTTACCTTCTGTCATCTCTTGGTAACTAAGTTATTTATCTTGGACAAATAGCTTGACTTGACTTGGATGTGTTTGGGGAGATTACCATTTACAAAAACCTGAGGCAGATCTGTCTGTAAGTGGAGAATCCTCAACATTCAAGAACATTGCTCTGAACAGACTTCTCTGGTAAATGTGGACACTTCTATTTGGGGTTTGAATACAGATATTTGTTTTCAAAATTATTACTATTGACAAGGCAGAGACCATGGTCATGCCCCGCTCCCACACTTGAATGCAAACTTCCTAAACCAGACATTGACCTCTCTGTTTTACAAAGTCACCATTTGGCTGGAACATCGAGTTGTGTTCTGCAACGTTCTTGTCCACCTGGGCCACCTCTCATATCTTCAGAATCACACTTTGCAGCCATCTGCCATTAAGCATGATACTAGTTGCCTTTTGAATGCAAGGCCCTTGGTGGTTTAACACAGGGGAAGGGTCAAAGATGCCCTTTGACTAAGCTACACTACAGATGTCATCTAAAAGTGCTATGCCATGTGCTGAGGCTAAAGGAAAGGCTTGAGAGATGTAGTGGGGCTGAAAATATTAAAATTCATTTCTCACTAGACTTAAGATATACAGGAAACGTTACTTGTTTGTTTTTGTTAAACTTATCTGATTTTCGTATGCTAGGTAGAAGGGAATGAAATAAACGTAGTTCACCCTGTTGATTTCTCAGGGTCCCCCTGTGCTGGTAAGGAGCCACCTAGCAGAAGGATATTGCCCCAGTAGACAGCATGCTATGGACCCCTCTGCCTTTTGCATTCCCTTCACCTTGGTGCATGCACTTTCCCCTCTCTGATCTCAGGCAGGAGACACACACACACCTCACAACTAACTCCCCCTACTGTTGAATACCTTTGTCCCACAATCCCCCAGGGCTGGAAGGAGCAGGTGCCCCTCTGTCCTTCCTTCTGAGTATAAAACTCTTTGGTTTAGTCCTCCAAGTCTGGCTCTTAATGTGACAATGGGATAGAAAAGAACTGAGGATAACACAGTCACATCAATGCTTATAGCAGCACAATTCACAGTAGCTAAACTGTGGAGCCAACCTAGATGCCCTTCAACGGATGAATGAATAAAAAATATGTGGCATGTATACACAATGGAATTTTACTTAGCAATAAAAAAGAACAAAATCATGGCATTTGCAGGTAAATGGATGGTGTTGGAGATGATAATGCTAAATGAAGTTAGCCAATCCCAAAAAAACAAAAGTCGAATGTTTTCTCTGATATAAGGAAGCTGACTCATAGTGGGGTAGGGAGGAGGAGCATGGGAGGATTAGATGAATTCTAGACAGGGCAGAGGGATGGGAGGACAAGGGAGGAGGCAGGGGATTAGCAAGGATGGTGGAATGTGATGGACATCATTATATAAAGTACATGTATGAAGATTTGAATTGGGTGTCAACATACTTTATATACAAACAGAGATATGAAAAATTTTGGTATATATGTGAATTAAGAATTGTAATGCAGGGCTGGAGTTGTGGCTCAGTGGTACAATTAGAAGAGGTCTCGCCTAGCATGTGTGAGGCCCTGGGTTCGATCCTCAGCACCACATAAAAAGAAATAAATAAAGGTATGGTGTTCATCTACAACTGAAAAAAAAATTTAAAAAATTGTAATGCAAAAAGAGTACAGTATAAATGCATGAATTGGCATGAACATATTTTATATTCAGAGATATGAAAAATTGTGCTATATATCTGTAGTAAGAATTGTAATGTATTCCATTGCTGTCTTCTATTTAAAAAAATAAAATGAATAAAAGATTAAAAAAAAGAAATTAAAAAAAAAGAACTGAGGATAGATATCATTTCTCTTGAAAAGGACTGATTTTCAAGTTTAATGTTTTGCTGCAAAAATTCTATTCAGCATACCAAAACTGGATATTATTTTTTCATGTTCTTTGCATTCCATCCACAGTACAGTTGGTCCTCTAGATGTGGGGGTTCAGCATTCATGAATTCAACCAACCAAAGATTGGAAATGTTTGTAAGAAACAATTGTGTCTCTACTGAACATGGACAGACATTTTTTTCTTGTCATTGTTCCCTAAACAACACAATATAACAACTCTTTACACAGCACTGACATCATGTTAGGCATTAGGGAAAGCAGAGATGATTTAAAATATGCAAGGGAAGGTTCATAGGTTCTCTGCAAATCCTACACCGTTTGTTTCAAGGGACTTAAGCCTCTGGATTTTGATGTCTTTGGGGGATCCTGGAGCCCATCTCCTGTGAGTACTGAGGGACCCCTATGCTTTAAGTTCCCTGGTACATGACAATGCGTCACCATCTCTGAGGGATGACCTCTAGCCAGTGTATTCCTAGGGTGATGCTCCGATTAGTCTACCACATCCATTTCCTGGGGGGAAACAGAACCCTGAGGGGACAGGACCAAGATGGGTCACTCTGGAAGAGAGTAGAAAATCTGGGGGGATAGAGATTTGCGTGGGGGTTTGTGAGCCAGAATGGAAAGCCCTCTTAAGCAGACCTGAGTCACCAGGAGGGACACTAAGACAGGGGTGTGGCTACAGCACAGAGGTAGCTTCAGGGAAAAAGGAAAACAGGTTTTGACCTGTTTTCACCTTACAGTTCTGCTTCCGGGGCATCCCTTACACCACCTTACAGTTCTGCTTCCGGGGCATCCCTCAAGTACAGTCCACCCCATCCCCACTTCCTGGTGCTGAGCGTGTACTGAGACCTCTTCTAAAGAATTCCTGAGCAGAAGGGCCCACTCTCCTCCCACATGTAAAGTCCCACCAGTTGTTCAGGGTGGACTGCTTCCAACCCACGTGTCACCCTGGATTTATGATTTCTTCATCAGTTTTGCTTTAAAAAGCAGTGTTCAATAACCTCCAAAGGAATGCTTTCCCCTTATCTTACACTCTTCCCAGGACCCCTCCATTCTGTGCTCTTTTGCATGAACAAATTGCATCTGGCCTCTTTCCCACCTCGGAGCAGACAGAGATCAGGCGATGGAGACTTGGGGTGTACCTGGCACTGCCTCTGTTTGCCAAGGAGTGTAGTTTTGTGGTAAGCCCACTGGCCTGGGAATTCTAATAACCCTGGCTTTGTGAGTAAGTTGGGGTAAGTTACTCATTCTGGTCTTCATTTAGCTCCTCTGCAAAATGGGGCAAATCATAATACTGCATGGTTTCAAAGCCATGGCAAGATGACGGAAATCAAAGTGGTCACTTCTGCCTAAACACTAACTTGGGTGCTGCAAAAAATGTAGAGTGAAATGCTACCCTTCTTTAGGGGAATCATGTTTCATGATGAGCTCTGTGAGGTTTTTTTTTGGTGGTGCTGAGGTTTGAACCCAGGGCCTGGTGAATGCAAGGAAAGTACTCTACCAACTGAGCCATATCCATAACCCAAGAGCTCTCTGTTTTAATCCTTCATTTAAAACAAACACACAAACAAGAAGTCAAAGCAAAACAAAACTATGGTAGTCAGGGGTGCACAGGTTCCTTTCTCGGTGGCTGGTTAGAATGAGGACTACTTTTCAGTATGCTGTTAAAGTTATTTACAGCGGACTTTGAAGGGTTTCATGTAGGCTGGTTACGGGTACAACAGGAAAAATATTGCAGCCGGAGTATGTACACCTCTTATTGGAGTTTAAATCCTAAATCACTATGTAACATGCATGTTCTGGTTTAGGCTACCCAGCTGGGCATGTGGGTCTGTTTGGCTTGCTCTAGAGCTGACTCCTAATAACCAAACATACATAAAAAGCAGGGTTTTTTTTTTTTTTCAAAGTTGTAAGTCAGTGTGCTGTAAACATGGGTCTGAGGTTAGAATATCGAATTCCAAGAATATCAACAATCTGTCTTACCCCATTAATCAGAGGGTTTCATTCTCCATAGTCTTATGAGCCATGGGGCCATCACTGATAATTCCCTGTCAAGGAGAAATGTAATCATCTAGACATGTGCTTCAGGAGGAATTTTTCCCCTTGCTGATTTTACATAGGAAATGATTATTAGAAAATGTTGGCTTGCGTAGAGGTTGAGAGGCTGGGCAAGGAGGCCTCATATTGGGGACGGTGGAGATATGGTGACACGTGGAGCCCTTTGACAGACAGGGCTCGGCAAAAAGGGGTTGGACAGTTTGTTGGACTAGGCCTCCACGTGGTCTCCTCCGGGACCTATTCCAGAGCAGTGAAACTAATAATCCTCAAATTCAGTCCCTCTCCCCCAGGCGCCATTACATTGTACTTGAATTATGTTATCAAGAGACAGACATTGATTCAGTTCTGATCCCCCAAACACTTAAAGAAACGTCCTTCCCTGAAGGGAAAGCCATCTGATGACCTAACAGCTCAAGCCCTTGAGTCTGGCCTCCCTGCCCCAGGCTGGTTCCAGCCCAGGTCTGAGGAGTTAGTGGAGCTGCTAAAGAGGAGGCAGGCCGGGAACCGCCCCTCCTTGGGGCTCAGCCTGCTGCCTAAGGGGGCATTCAGGGGGGTGTGCTGTCCCTAGGCATAGGGGGATTGGTTCCAGGAAGCCCCTCAGATACCAAAATCCTCTGATACTCCAGTTCCTGAGTAAAGTGACAGTACTTGCATATGACCCATGCACAACCTCCTGGATACTTCACATCATTTCTAGATTACTCGTCTTACCCGATGTAATAGAAATGCTGCATAAATGGTTGTTCTCCTGTGTTGCTTAAGGAACAGACGAGGCAAAAACCCGGGGGACAAGTTCAATACAGATGCAGTCCTTTCTCAAATACCTTTTATCTGAAGGTTGTTGAGTCCATGACTTTAGAACCCATGGGCCTCGAGGGCCAGCTGTATAGACTTTCTAATAGAGTTGCTACGTGTGATGTGAGTTAGGTGTAGTCACCACGGCTGTACTTGAACCTGAGTGCAAGGTGCAGGCACGGGGAACTGCCGGCTCCGCATGAGCCACAGAAAAGCCAAAAATTAAGGATGTAAGTGAAAGGCGTTTGGATGGAGTCTCATTTGGAGAAGGGTAACAGGAGCACCCATGATCAGATCTTTAAGATGACAGAACCACACACACACACAAAAAAAAAAAAAAAAAAAAAATTTCAGGATTTAGAAAGGAAGGGATCTGAGTCTCTGGACCCCAGCCATGACTGCCAGGAGAGAGGTGGGGCTCCGCCATTTTGACTGGGTCTATCCACAAGGATGGGTGTGATTCTAAAGTCACCTCCAGGGTGTTTCTCAGGTGGCATATGTTGCTGCAGTGGCAAAATAATTTCCCACCAAAGATACCCACGTCCTAATCCCCAGAACCTGTGAAAATATTTTGTGACAAAGCTGGTGGACAGAAGTTTGCCAACCAGATGATCTTACAATAGGATCATCAATGTAGCTCAGGGAAACCACAGGGTCCTTGAAATGTGGGAGGAGAGACAGAGTCTAAGTGAGGCAAAGTCGCAGACACTCAAGGGCCCATGGCCAGCCTTGGAGATGGAGGCCGGGGCCACAAAGATGAGAAAACACATCGCCCCCTTGAGGCTCCAGAAAGGAATGCAACCCTGCCAACGTGAGACCCATTTCTGTCCCCAGAACTATAAGATAATAAATTAGAATTATTAGTTTCAATGTAAACAAATTTGTGTTTCTCTGCTACTCAGTTTGGGGTCATTTTTTTCCTCTGCAGCCACAGGAAGCTAATACAGTGCCTTCAGCGTTCTCCTCTGATTGGCCTGAGTTACAAGAGAACCCAATCTTGGTCCATTTCTATGAGTAGAACTGAATACCACAGACTGGGTAATTTATAAAGAATAGAAGTTTTTAATAGTGGGGGTGGAGCTCCCCAAAATCAAAGGGAGATCAGTAGAGGAGAGGGACCAAGGGGTGGGTGGAAGGTAGGGGGAAGGGGGGAAGTGCCGGGGGGCGATACTAGCCAAATTATATGGTTATGTTGTGGGCAGGATGAATACGTAACAGTGAGTCCCATTAGTACGTACAACTATAATGCACAATAAAAAATGTGGGGGAAAATGGAGGGCTTAAAAAAAAGAACATAAGTGGTTTTGGCTGCTGGTTGTGGAGGTGGGAAGGCAAGAGCACATTGCTGGCATCGGCTTGGCATCTGGTGAGGCCCCTGCTGCATCCTAACAGGGCGGAGGGCATCCCATGGCGAGACAGAGCAGGTGTGCCAGCTTGGTCTCTCCTCCTCTTCTTTTAAAGCCTCTAATGCTATCAGGGGACCTCAGTTCATGACTTCATCTCATCCTAATGACCTCCCCAAAGCCCCACCTCCAAATGCCATTAACGTATGAATCTAGGGATTAAGTTTCCCACCCACACACTGTTGGGGACACATTCGACCATAACCACTAGTTGAATTGCTTGCCCAAGGCAACTCAGCTTGGGCACAGAGGTGGGCTCTCCCAGCATGTGCGCTGAACGCGGCCCAGCACGGATTCGAGGTTCAGGCGGTGAGCAGTTTGCCTGCCAGCCTGCCTCTTCCTGCTGTTGTGAGAACAGGCACCGGATCGCCATCTTCTCTCCCTGCATTTGTCGAAATGCCATCTTGAACACCAGAGTCCCTGGGCCTTCAGAACAGGCCTGTAATCTTATTAGGGTACCATGGTTTCCATTTTTCTCAAGTCTCTGTCTCTCTTCTTAAAACAACAACGATGTTCCCCTGGGTGTGGGAAAGATCCTTCATGCTCCAAAGACTCCCTTCCCCGGTGCGGTGCTGTGAGGCTGATCCCAGGAGGGGCGACATGGGCCTGTCCTGTAGCACGGCCAGTACCCATGTCAACTACCAGCTTCATGTCACTGAACAGAGTCGGCATAGATGTCCACACTCAGAACTGGGCAGGCTCCAGCTCACCCTGAAGAATCCTGGAGACCACCAGCGGGTGGCTTGAGTGTGAGACCCCTGGGCCCCCAGAAAGCACAGCTCACGGGGAGCAGATGGGCCCTCACCGGAAATAGTGCTGTGGAGACTCTCAAAGCAATTGTGTCCCACTTCCCAGCTGGCCTGTAACTAAATCCCCCCGACCCCCAACACACACACTGCAGCTGCTCGAGACCGATGGGAAAGAAGAAGAGCCAAGGAGCCGTCACAAGCAGCCAGGGGTTGACTAAAGACATTGACCACCAGTGGCCAAGGCCAGTGTGAACTCTTGATGGTACTTTCTATGGCTCTTTTTTTTTTTTCTATTTTATGATTATTTTGGGGGGGGGTCTGGTTTGATTCCATAAGGTTATTTGAAAAAACATGGAAACCTGAAGCCGTTAGACTTATGGTAATTATTAAGAGAACTTTTATCATATAGCATGTCTCATTTTATACCCATCATTCTGAAGGGAATTACTAAATCTCATTACTATCACCGACTACCAGGACCTATTACTTAGCGATTTGATATGAAATGCTTACCCGTGTATAGGAGATACTGTATGTTCTTAATAGTACCAGTACTGATTTGTGATCGGGAGACCAGAGAGATATTGGGATCCAGGATAGGATTGCCAGAAAGATTCAGTGAATATTTGTGAAGTATTCAGACACCACAGTGCTTTGTAAGAATTAACAAAACAGAAAGAAACAAAGAAAGACGACCTTAAAAAATTGAGAACTTTTGATCTTTGATTACAAGACTTGGTCAAATATCATCCAACACTAGAAATGTAAATCACAGCATAACCAAATCATTTCTGCCTTCTGGTTTTTACAACAGCCTTCGGGTGATTTTTCTCGGTGAAATTGGACACTCGGAGTGCCTCTGTTCTGCAAGGTGGGTTTCTGGGGCCACACAGTCACTGCAGCCCCTCTTTATAAGCTCTCACTGTTGTGATTTATGAGATGCTTCATGCAGCTGCTCCCCTGAATGATTCAGACAGCCTTGGTTTGATCCCTTCCAAATGTAAGCACTAGCAGGCTGCCATATGCAAAACCATTTTCTTATTCACACACCCAGGACTCCAGAACCTAAGTGAGGGGGCTGTCACTTCAGACCCCTCTTTCCTTCCAAGTTAATTCTAAGGCCCAGGTGAGGCTCCAGCCTCAGCAGCCTCTGCTGGTCATGTTCAGGAGCATAAATCAGAGGCCTCCTGTTGATGGGCCCGGAAGACATCCATCTGCCATCGGGAAGAAGGAGGTGCTTGTGGCCACTGGGCTGATTTCAAACTCCTAAGCTCCTGGGAGTGTGAAGGTTGGGATAAAAGTAAAGGACGAACATCAAGATGCCGGAGCTACATTTCCCAGAGCATATCTTCATCCCGTCGTGCGTCGTGCATTGATCTGCAGCCCTGGGTTTCATCAACGACATCATACCTCATAGTCACGAGGAAACACTGCCGACATCTAGTACTTACCAGCAGTCGGGAGGCCCAGTGGGAGGAGACTGTCCTGGCTCACGCTGGAGTGCAGAGGGTGTGCGCATCCCCACAGATGCACACTCAGGGAAGGCTGCTGCCGGGAACCAAATCCAGCTTCTTTCTCCTGTATTTGTTTTGCAATCCACCCTTGGAAGGGAAAGCTGATGTAAGAAAGCAATAATTCTCCCAGGCACACCACTTCAATTAAGAGATAGAGAAGCCCAGAGGGGCCCAAGAACTTCAAGAGGAGCCAACCACAGATTAATGGATGTTAAAGAATGCTGCCTTCGAAGATGGAAATTGGCTGATTTATGTCTGTTCACATATTCCGAAGCACTTAACTCTCGGGCCTTCCTTAATCGTAGCACAGTTCCATGACCACTTTCATTTAGGAGGTTGAGGCGAAAAGGGGTCTGTTGATTTGTTCGGCTTTAATAGCTCAGCTCTTCATTACAATGCTCTTGGCTAAAGCATGTTTGTAAACTGAGAAGTTTCCATCGTGCCCTCTCTTCCCCTTCTCTGGTCCCACAAATACCCTCCTTGGCTATTCTTAATAAACAAAACATTTTCCTCCTTACAGTGTGAAATCGCCCAGGCTCCCTTCACCTCAGATCCCAGGTGTATCTTCCTCAGGGTGGTCTGAGGAAAATCAACTTTACTTTATGGGGGGAAGGTGGGGAATCATTCTCCAGGAACAGCCAGAGCCAGGCCTTGTCTCCCATTCATTGGTTTCACTTAAAATGTGCTCACCCAGTGCCAACAACCAGGCAAGAGGGATCAGAATAAACATATCAAGGTGACAGCGGACAGACGGACGACCACTCATAGTAGGGGGCAGCGGGAAGGCCTCTGGGACGCGCTCCTAGGAGAGAGGACCCGGAGCTGGAGCTGGAGGGACGCTTGGCGGGCTGCTGGGAGATGAGAGAGGCCAGCTTCGCGGGATGGAGGAACTCGGGCTTCCAAGGATCTGCGAGGAGCTGGGGCTGGGAGGAGCCGGGGACAGCAGGGACAGGACGGGGAGGAAGACAGGGTCTTTTGTACCCTGTGTGGCCCACTTGGGGTGCGTCACTCCCAACCTCCCCCACGGCCTTGCTGTCCCACCGAGGGGCCTCCTCAACCAAGGCCACGCTGTCCAGGTTGCCAGGAGCCCACCTGTGTGCCCAGCGGGGCCCCCTGGGTGGGCAGACTTGCTCTGCGGCTCCCCTGGGGCTTCCCTGGAGCCCTCGTGCAGGGAAGGGTGATGGGGGGGGATCAGCTTTTGGCTGATGACCCTGTAAAACTTGAAAATTCAGATGCAGGAAACAGGAGGGGCGGCCACCTCCTCCACCGGTCCTCCTCTTCTCCAGCACGCCCTGCCTGCCATTCCTTCACAAATCAGAGCAGGCTGGTGGCGAGGATGCTGCTAACAGCCACTTTTTATGGCATTGACTGTCATTTCAACCACTAGCCAATGACTGACTCACTTCTGCACTTGGACGTTTCCTTTCGTTTATTGTTTGGTTGATGGTTCTAGGGAACTGACCGTAGCTCTGGACTCTCAGACCTGCAGTTAGAGCTCCCGTTCACTCCCCTTTGCCTCCCTCCTCTGTCCCCACAAATACCCGTGTTGAAATTCTTAATTAATAAGAACCATCCATTCTTTCTTTGAGCCTGATGTGATAAAGCCTTTTCACCAGTAAAGTCCAAACAGTGAGGTATTGACAATATAAGGACAGTGATGTATTAATAAATGATAAACCTTCCTTATATTAAGCCACTGTCTAACTCTAAAACGTGGTCCATAAAGGGAAAGTGTTGGGCTGTCTGTAGGTTACAAAAGATACCCAATTTTTTACTTATTTTTTAAAAACTTGTTTTAATGAGTGACACATGACAGTAGAATGCTCTTTGACACATCATGCATAACTGGAGTACAACTTCTCATTTGTCTGGTTATACATGATGTAGTTACACAGGTCATGTGATCATATAGCACATAGGGTAATAATGTCGGATCATTCATTCTACTATTCTTTCTACCCCTTGCCCCCTCCATTTACTCCTCTCTGTCTAGTCCAAAATACCTCTATCCGTGCCCCCCCTTATGAATTAACATCCACATATCAGAGAAAATATTTGGCCTTTGGTGCTTTGGGATTGATTTATCTTGTTTAGCATAATATTCTCCAGTTCCATCCATTTACTGGCAAATGCCATAATTTCACTCTTCTTTAGGCTGAGTAATATTCCATTGTGTATATGTAGCACATTTTCTTTATCCTTTCATCTGTTGAAGGGCCTCTAGGTTGGTTCCATAGTTTAACTATTGTGAATTGAACTGCTATGAACACTGATGTGGCTCTGTCACTATAGTATGCTGTTTTAAGTCTTTGGGGTATAAACTGAGGAGAGGGATAGCTGGGTTAAATGGTGGTTCCCTTCCAAGTTTTCTGAGGACTCTCCTTACTGCTTTCCGTAGTGGTTGCACCAATTTGCAGTCCCACCAGCAGTGTATGAGTGAACCTTTTTCCCCACATCCTCGACAACATTTATTGTTGCTTGTATTGTGTGCCCAGCAGGGCCCCCTGGGTGGGCAGACCTTGCTCTGCGGCTCCCCTGGGGCTTCCCTGGAGCCCTCGTGCAGGGAAGGGTGATGGGGGTGATCAGCTTTTGGCTGATGACCCTGTAAAACTTGAAAATTCAGATGCAGGAGTGAGATGGAATCTCAGTGTAGTTTTGATTTGCATTTCTGTAATTGCTAGAGAGGTTGAACATTTCTTCATATATTTGTTGATTGATTGTATTTCTTCTGTGAAGTGTCTGTTCAGTTCCTTTGCCCATTTATTGATTGGGTTATTTGGTTGTTGTTTTTTTTTTTTTGTTTTGTTTTTTTTTTTGGGTGTTATGGTTCTTGAGTAAAGATAACCAAGTTTGAGGAAAAATCCTTTATAGTGAAGGAATGTCATACTTGGCTAATAAATGTAAAAAAATAGTTTTAAAAGCCAACATTTTGTAACCTTGTATGAAATAATTGATTTGGTCAAGGGTCATTAGTGGATGCTGCAAATATTCAGGGAAGAGTTGGGGGAAACTGGTAGCCCACAGGGCCAAGGTCTTGTCCCATAAATGTCTTGCTGGTCCCAAGGATGGAAAGATAACTTTAGACTGGAGAGAGATTCATGCCATCCTCCTGGTGCAGGGATTAATCTCTGCATCCCTAAGCCTCTGTGCCCTGGCACCAGCACGGTTCAGTATGGATGTGCAACATCAGTAGCGAGGGGTTCTAGGCAAAAATCTCAACCTGAGCTTAATCAATCCTTAAGATCTAACTTCCCGTGTTCAGACAGTAATGGGAGCGTGGGTTACCAGGCAGACGGCAGTGCAGTGGGCGGCTGAGACAGAGCAGGTATTCCCACTTTTAGTGGTGCTTCCTTAGGTGTGTTATGGGACAGTGCGGGCACCACAGCACTGCAGCAGTGACTGCGACTTCCTTTAAATTGCGAGGAAGGCAGATTGGCACGAGTGGCTAAATATTAACAATTGTTAAATTTGGGTGCTAAGGACGTGGATTCTCATCAGACCTGATTCTTTCTCTGTATATATTTGAAAATTTTCAACATATATAGTAAAAAAACAAATGGATGATAGAGGGCAAAAAAAAAAAATACTTTAAAGTGGAAGCTTCAAGAGAATACATCCATTTTTTAACCAACTATCCCAATGGGTCTGGGTAGAACGCCGCCCTTTGTTTTGTGAAAACAACAGGACTGACGCAGGTCAGAAACAATTCCAGTTGGACAAAAGCCATTTGGAGGAGAAATTCACAGCGCTTTCCCCAGCACCCTCCCAAAGTGCGTGAATGAAAGCAGTTAGGTGGCATGTGTCTGAAGGATGGAAGTGCCACCAGGTTTGTGCTTTTAACTCCGCCGGGGTGTGTCGTGCCGCAGAGCACACGCTGTGTGAAGGGGAGGTTTGCTGACTATTGTCCAGGACACCGTCGATGGCATACAGAGTGGCTTGAAAGATAAAACCCCTAGAACGTGTGCCACAAAGTCTAGCCACTGCCCCACTCCTTCTCCATGCTGGACCCGGAGGCAGGGCAGCTCTTGGAGCTGGAAGGTGTCCAGCGGGCTGAAGGAGGGGGAGATGCCCATGATGGAGTGAGCCTCAGACCCTCCCACAAAGGGGAAAGGTGGGGATTCTTGGAAAGCGGTGCCCTGTGGAGCCGAGGAGCATACCATTACCTCAGGTGCCCTGATTGATGGAGACAGATGCTGCCAAATTCCCTTCTCCAGACCGGAGATTCCAGGAGAGTGCTGGTACCGGTGAGTGACATTTTCTTGGAATGTCACCAGAGATTCTAAAGAATTCTCCTCACCCCTGTGTTTCTAAGGTATGAAGGGTAAAGGTCAACACATAGAAAATTTAAATAATAAAGCACATGGCGATGGATTTAACTGGGAAGGATCTGCAAAGGATGGATTCCAACCGGATCATCCCAAGCCAGATTCTTAGCTCTGCCCCTCCCTTGGTGAAATAAGATCCAGTGTGCAGTTGCCAACTGCAGCCGGCACCAAACACATCAGGCTTCATTTTACAGTGGACCCTTTATGATACTGTAATCCGTGGTGTACGGGGAACCTTTTAGCAGTTCTGGTGCCCATGCTCTCTGGGCTCGTGATCCCAGGCTGTTATTACCTGTAGTTTATTGGTTTGGTTTGAGGGTCACCATGTCCTTCCAGCCCTGGCGTAACCTGAATCTGTGCAAGGGTCTTGTGTGAGTTGTGGGTGTGTAAACTCCTGAATAGCAGGAAGCACCCCAGGGGCGCCCCATGCAGCCTTCTGACTCAAGGGAAATGTGGTCCATTGCACATGGCACCATGGATAACCTGCAGTCAGCGGAGTCTGGCCGTGGGACTATTTCTCCAGCCAATGAGGAGAACCTCACTGGGTCTCTGTGCTGACCACAGATTAAAGAGGACTTGACCTTCTTAGCACCCACCATACTTAGCCATCTAAGCCAAGAGATTTATTACCAGCCCTCAACCCATTAAATGGTAATAAATGAAAATTGCTAACATTTCTTATCAGCCTAAGGATTCTCAAGCCTGGCTACATTCCTTTTTATATGCCCAGAGAGTGTAGGGAATTCTATTTGCCTTTTAAACAGATGCTATGGGAATTCTGGTCAAAAGTATGGGCTCTGGAGTCCAGAACTTTGATCCAGTGCTGCTACTAATTAACTAATTCATGACCTGGCAAATGACTTAATCTAAGTCCAGTTTCCTTATCTGTAGGAAGAGTCCAAGGATGATTCTAACTTCTCAATTCACTCCTTTGAGTGGAATGAATGAGGTAATGCACGTGTATCGCTAAGCTCAGCTTTTGGTTATAGATACTTCCCAAATGATCACTATTATTATTCCCAATCTCGGCCCTTCCTGCTCCATGGCAAACACTGAGGATGTCATACTATGCAAGTATGAGGAATGCATAAGGATTGGAGGAAAAAAATACAGTATTAGGTATTGAGGCTGCAGTTGCTGCAGTTGGGAAGGTATAGCACCAAGGGTGTGAATTATAAAAAGTTACAAAGTCCTGGGGACTAGTCAAGCCTGGGTGCCATGTAGAAACCGAACCACATGGTTTTGAGATTTTGCAACTGATATGAAAGATTCATTTCAAGAACTTTCCTCTCTATAAATCATCCCCATCAAAACTATCACCACCACTGCCACCACGGCCGCACAGCAATAAAGCCTTCAGAAGCAAAGGTGTATTAACACACGCATAAAACCAGCACACTACAGATTCTTAGTTTACTTACCATCTACTCTTAAATCACTCCTATTGTATCAGGAAAACCCTGTGGAGCTACAGGCATGTCACTAGAATGACAGAATTAACAAGATCATAACATGCAAAGCCCAAATGCAAAAATAGTTGAATTTCTAGATGTCTGTAACAAATACTTGAAAATGAAAGCTGAAAAACCAGAACCATTTACGATGGCATCGAAGACTTTAAGTACCCTGGAATAAATTTAATGAAAGATACATAGGACCTCACCACAGAAACTACACAGCACTTCTGAGAAAAGTGGAAGAGGCTTAAATAAACAAAAGGATAGACCAAGTCCATGAATCAGAAGACCCACTATTGTTAAGATATCTGTTTCCCTGATACTGGTTGTACTAGTTATTACATACTATAAAAAATCCCAGTAGGTGTCTTTTAAAGAAATAAATGAGCTGATCTAAAGTTCACATGGAAACACAAGGAATCCCAAATATTCAAAATGATTCTGAAAAAGAAATGCAAGTTCAAAAGACTTATCCCGTGATGCTTCAGTAGTTAAGACAGGGTATGGGCATAAAGATGGACGTGTAAATCAGTTGGATAAAATAAAGCTGAACAATAGACAAACATATAGACAGTCAATTGGCTTTACGCAAAAATACCAAAGAAATTCAATAGAGAAAGGGAAGGTTTTGTCATGAATGCTGCTAGAACTGGGCACGCCATATTCATACAATGGGGTACTACTCTGTAATATAAAGAACCACCTCGAGGCTCAGGGGTAGAGCACTATGAGGCACTACCTCACAGTTATGAGGCACTGGGTTCGATCCTCAGCACCACATAAAAATAAATAAAGGTATTGTGCTCATCTACAACAAGAATATATTTTAAAAAAGAAAGAACCACCTGTGAACCATCCAGTAATATAGAAGAATCTCAATACAACATGCTGAGCAAGAGAAGTGAAACCCAAAAGAATGCATATAGTTTGATTCCATTCATAGGAGGTCCAAATAAAGGCAAAAGTAATTTTTATACATAAATCAGAAAGTGGCGAGGAGAGAGGGCCTGACTGGGGGGGATTGAGGAAGCTTTCTGGTGTGATCCAAAATATTCTGTATCTTGTTTTCAAGTGGTGGCCACCACGGTACTCATAATTTTCAAAGCTTATTGAACTGTGAAACTATTAACTGTGCATTACGTTAATTAAGTGAAATAAAAATGTTAAAAATATGAAAACTTATTAAGGGAGGAAATGTTGAATTAGTAAACTGCTCCCAGGTTATACCAGTTTTACCTTTCTCTATAATGTCCTTGCAAAATAGGAGTGTATTATGATGGTATGGATCATGTGGCACAACTTCTTACATCACAGCCCTATGAAGAATTCTATTCATATGAAACTGTTTCAAGTAATGAAAACACAATAGAATACTTTTTGCTGTCTAGTGGAATAATTTCCTAATGCAAGGAAACCCTCTTTTCCACTTAACCTAAGTGACAAGTGGATTGAATTATTTTACGTTCCTGTTAAATTTCCCGAGGATAAAATCCTTAGAGTTGTTGGTCCAGTTCTCTGTGCCTTGCTCCCTTCCCTTCTACCCTGAACAGCCCCCTGACCTTTAGTTACTGATAAAGATGGTTTTGAGAAATACAGTCACATTTAGTGGGGGGAAAAAAAACCTGAAGTGGATTTTCCCAAGAATAAAAATGGGCAGAGCCTGCTGTGGCACTATCTTCTCACAGAATTCCCTTTACCATGTTTTATTTTGATACATTTTAAATTTCTACTTTTGCAGGGAATCCAGATCATCAATGCCAGTCCAGCTGTTTGCTGTCTCAACTGCCACGAAGTAGGAGACAGGGCCCCTCCGTCTACTGGCTTCTTTGGTCTCTCGGCTCCACATACCCTGATGCATGGCGGTGCCCCACTGTGATAATTAGCTGATGGCAACATGAGTTGAGCCCTTACCATATGCCAGGCACCCTTTTATGCAAGTTGCTTATACAAATGAGTATTATCTCCACATTTCCCCTCTGCAGGAAGGACGATCGTCATCCCCATTGTACAGATGAGGAAATGCAGGCAAAGAAAGGCTACATGACTTCCATCTAGCAGGACTGGGTTTGTCCCCAGAAGCCTTGTTCTTAGCCACGCTTTCATATGACCTCACTAGTGCTGTAGCAAAAGAGAACAAAGAAAACGAGGAGCAGGTGAGCTGCTGTGTGCCGAGCGTGGAGAGGAGACCGTCTTGGGAATGGCCCTGTGCACACAGCAAGCAAGAAGGCTGGTCAGCCCAGAGCCTCTCAAATACCCTCTCACGGTTTCACAGATAATGAATGGAGTCGGATTTTATAACACTGCAGCTGTTGAGGAAGCGCCTCTGGATTCATACCTGCTCTCACTGACTGTCTAGGGGAAGGAGACGCCTGGCTTTGGAACATAAATAAGAACATCAGCCTCCTTTCCAGAGCTGGGCTCATTTAGCTTGGAACGAGTGTCTCCAGATAGAACCACATTTCCGCAGTGATCCCTGGCACAGATCAGAAGCTCACAGGACTTTATCTTTCCTTTGGAATCCAATTGTCATTAATCTATAGGAAGGCAAAGGGCAATCCAAATTATTACCCCGTCTCCATGTACTCAATGATTAAAAAACAAACCAATCATTCCTTATTACTCAAGTGAGGTAAGAAAAGAAGTATGTTTTTCTGACATCCTCTTAAGCCCAGGATATACACAGGTCTAGCTTCTTAGCAGTCAGTCACTTAATAAAACAAGCCGATTACTTAACCACTGACTCAATCTACTCGTTATGACACATAAAAGCTTCTCTTCTTTCCTTCCTCCCATCTTTCTTTCCTTCTCTTACCTCTTTGCTCGTCCGAGTCCCAACTCACCTGATTTCTCTAATGACCTCATCTGCCACAGTTGACACAGATACTCAAACTTCAAAATAAAAATCAAGCCGAGTTGTGATTTCCAAACTGGAAGTGACACTCACCCTTGTTGGTGTGTCCCCAGCCACATCCAGTACTATATCTGAATGCCCGCTGGGGGCTCCTCCTGAACATCTTACTCAACCTCTTGCCCAGGGGCCCCCGGCTTCTGACTCTTGCCTGGATGCGTGGGCTCTCAGTCACTTTGCCGTCTTGCTGTCACCAAGAGATCTCTTGGGTCCACCTTTCTTTCCTTTTACGTTGCTCATTCTTCCTGGTCTTGGAGTTTCTGCTGGTACCCTGCCTGCTCCTGCCCAGACGTCTCTCAAAGCATTCCCCTCAATCCCGGGCCTGTGACACACCTAGTTTCAGCTATCAGCGCTGCCCTTTCAGTACATGCCATTCCGACTCTGTCTCCTCTAAAAGGGGCCAGTGTCTGTCTTGGGCCCAGCTCACAGAGTCACTATTTTGCCAACAAAAGGCCAATCAAATACTAAGAGGCTTTTGCTGACGTCTCTCTGGCTCAAATGACCTGTTTTCTTAGGGCCCATTGTTGCTCTTGGTGTTCAAATTCAGAAGAAAGCCCAGCTTGGGAATGGTGTCAGGAAACCTGAAAGTATCCAGAGGAAAAGCAGAAACGTGGCGGGACTCCAGGGGAGAAAAGCATATGGCGGAAAGCCAGCGCCGAGGATCAGATCGGAGAGAAAAGAAGAGGGAAGAGGTGGCCAATGTGAGACCTCCACCCAGGGGCAAGGAGAAGGGCACACGGGAGGAGCTTCCTGGGGTCAATAGGAAGACCAGGAAAAACAAGAAGACTCCTAAAGAAAGCTTCCATCCTCCCAAATGGACCCCAGTCTAATGACCCAAACCATGTGGGATCATTGTGCTCTCTGTGGTTCAGCCGAAGCCTGGCGTCAGGAAAGGCTAAATGCCTTACTCACTGGGTGTGGGTTAAAGCTCAGCAACTCGTCCTTGCCCATGGCTCCTCTTGTTTGTAGCCTGTTCTATCCTCCATTCAAGTTTAATCAACAGTATAATAGACACTAGGCCCCTTGTTGTGTGAGACTCAGTCCTGGGCACCAGGGCGGTCCAGCAGGGTGGACTGGGGAGCAAACCAGTCTTACCTCATTAAAGACTCAATCCCCAGACAAGGTCACCTTCTCGGGGACTGCAGGGGAGGATTTCAACATGAGTTTTGTTAGAGTCTGTAAACAAGTCAAAATAACACCTGGTATTTTGCCAGGGGAATGTTAGAGTTCATAAACAAGTCTGGATGGTGCCTGGCAAAATGCCAGAGGGAGTGGTTTGAGAAGTAACAAAAGCGAGCCATTAAGTGTGGAGATTCCTTATTGGTTGTCTGATGTATCTAGTTTATGCTAATTAGATAAGCTGTGTGGAATGTATAAATACTGCTCCTGTCCTGCAATAAATGGCTCCTACTCCTGCTGTATCAACGTACACAAGTTATTCGTCACCCCCCGGTTATTTTGCTGCAGCCGTACCCCGGCAGATGGTGGCCCGTTACAGGGAGCCCCGGGACACTCCGGGGTAAGTGACGAAAAAAAGCTGCCCGTCCATAGATAGGACGGGAGCAAATCTGCTCGTCCCTAGGCAGATAGGGCGAGAGGAAAAATGACCATTTCGAGAAAATGGAGAAGATTGATACAGTATGTTTGTGTCTTGTTTTGTCTCAGTGTATTGTATTGTTTTTGTGATGAAAATATGGAAGGGGTGAGAAGTAAATTGATAAGGGAAAGAGGCACCCCAGTGGAACCAAGAATAGTTAGGGCATGTGTTGATAAAAGCCCAAGAACTCTAGTCAGAAAGAAGAAAAAAGTTCAGAGGAGGAAGGATTATCAAGAAAGAAATTGCAAAAGGCTGCTACTAAATACTTTTCGTTACCGGAGGGTGTGTGAAGCAGAGAGGCGGCTGCCGAGTGTGCAAGCCAGTCACAGCGCAGCAAGGATTTTCCAAGAGGCGGCGGCGACTGGCCCTTCCCCGCCTCCTGGCCGGGGAGCTGGCTCTTCCACTGCCGCGAGCCCAAATCTAGACCTGACCTGGAGGCACAGTCTCGCAGGCTCTTGCTCCCTGTGCCCAGTAGCAGTTTGAGTCCGGGACACTCCCCAGGGCCATCTGGGGCTGCCCAGGCACTACAGCCAGCAGAAGACGCTACTGGTGTCCCTGATGTTTGGTCATTTTCAATGCCAATAACTAAGCTACAATGGTTCTCCCACACCTGGAAGCTAATGAGTAATGAGCACTATTAAGGCTTATTTCAAATGCAAAAAAACTTGAGATAATGTACTAAATTGTTCAGAAGGTTGTTTTCTTAGTAGAATGCTACAGGATTTTCTTTAGCCATCCGGAGTTCCTGCCTTCGTCCCAGTGCCGGTAAAGACCAAGGTGGAAGAATTTCCAGTGTTGCTGAAAACCGGACGAGACTTCGGCTGAGAAACAGACGAGACTTCGGATCAAGCTAGCTGCCTGCAGAACTTACCTGGACTGTGATTTAAGCTAGCTGCCTGCAGAACTTACCTGGACTGTGATTTACCTGGACTGTGAGTTAATCTATTGAGACACTGCTTTACCTGGACTGAGACAACAAACTGTAATCTACAACAAATTGTAACTCGGTATCTTTGCTAACAGTGTCATTGCTGGTATAATTTTTCCAAGGGCTTCTTGCATGGAGCCATCAATTGGCTTGGTATTGTGGCATTTTGTATCCTCCCTTTCTGTTTGTAGCAGGTTATTTATGGTGTTTCTGTAAAAACCACTATGGTCATTATTTAAATTAAACAAAAGGGGGAAATGTTAGAGTCTGTAAACAAGTCAAAATAACACCTGGTATTTTGCCAGGGGAATGTTAGAGTTCATAAACAAGTCTGGATGGTGCCTGGCAAAATGCCAGAGGGAGTGGTTTGAGAAGTAACAAAAGCGAGCCATTAAGTGTGGAGATTCCTTATTGGTTGTCTGATGTATCTAGTTTATGCTAATTAGATAAGCTGTGTGGAATGTATAAATACTGCTCCTGTCCTGCAATAAATGGCTCCTACTCCTGCTGTATCAACGTACACAAGTTATTCGTCACCCCCCCTGATTATTCTGCTGCAGCCGTACTCCAGCAGAGTTTATTTGGGGGGAGGGGGCATCATTTAGTTCATGGCAGTAGGAAACCATTTTCTGTTTTTCCACAACTGGCATCTCAGACAAACCTGGATGGTTCTACAAGTCCATGTCCAAGACTCAGGAAAAACAGAACTGCCCAATAGCCACCAGCATCCTCATAAGGACCTTGGTGATTCAGCAACATCCTTGATGCTTCTCTTGTCGCAGAAAAACAGTCACATTCAACACATGTCACTCAACATGTGTCTCTTACGTCTGTTCTCAGCCTTGGCCGGTGGCACAAGACTGGAGGAAAGGGGCTTTAATTTCTTCCTCCCCCGTCTTTTAGAATGATGAGGTGACCCCATGCAGGGTGGCTATCAACCCCTTCTCCAGTCGTCCCAAGAGAATGGCTCCATTTTTTTGGACGTTGGAGGGGTTTTTATTGCCAAGAATGTCCCACTAAAACGCAGTACCACAGAGAAAGCCAATAAAGTGGGATGGCCCGGACACGGCCCGGACACACAGGGAAGGAGAGCTTCCAGGCAAGGGGCGACTGTGCCAAGGGCTCAACCCTTCGCATCCTTCCCTTGGACAGAGGACATTCTTATAATGACTTGCTGCCATGGACCTTCCTGGGGCAATGACCTTGGGAAGGTCATCTGTAGGTAGCCGAGCCATGTTTTCAACATGGGACTCAGTGGCTTATTTGACACAGGGGCCATCAACAGACTGGGCAGCAACTGCGGTCCACGGGCTGGCACAGAAAGATGCCTTCAGCCAGTGGGATCTCGTCTCTCTCAGGGGAAGTGCAGAAGTGGGCTTGTGAAAGGAGCCGTTGGTGCGCGTGGGCCCAGAGCCCCACAGACTGAGACGATGGGGAAGCAGAAGGAGCCAGACGGAGAAAGCCCACCCCGCAGTGGTCAACAGAGTGGACAGGAACCAGTGTGGGCCAGGCTGCGGGGCAGCTAGAAGCCTGTGCTTGGCTACTGTGGAAATGAGGGCGACCCTAAAACATATCAAGCCTGGAATTACCATGTGACCCAGCACCTGTGCTTCTAGGTACGCACACCAAAGAAAGGGACCTGAGGCCAAGCTCCACAGGAGCCTCATGACCCAGACAAGGGGTCTGGGACCGTCCCCATTATACCTGGTCACAACACTGCCACTGTGAGAAGACAGTCGCAGTGCCCGTTGGTGTGAAGTTGAGAGAAGTCATATTCCCACAATCACGCTGTTGGCAAATGGCAGGCGGTCTTGGGGTCTGTGTTTAGGATGGACACGGATGTAAAAGAAGAAGTAGACCTGCAAGGATTCTAGAGGAATCTGCGGCTGAGGGGTGCCATGTGTGGAGAGACCCAGGAGGGTCAGTAGGCTGGACCCCAGTCCAGAGCAGAGCTCAGGTTGACAGTAGGACGGGCATCACCTCTCCTCAGGCCCAGTTTGCCCGAGGTGGCACGGACAGAGCCCAGACCTGGCCGTGGTGCAGTGGGTCTGGTAATGGGCGCCACAGAGAAGGTGGGGACAAACCAACATGCAGACGACAAAGCCCTGAGATCCTTTGACAAAAGGGGAAGAAGGAGGCACTGGGGCGCTTTGAGGACAAACTGTGGGGCAAAGACTAAAGCATGGGAGTGGGAGTGTCCCTGTCACTCTCCCTGCTGTCTGGTTTGGGCTGCCTGGTCCCTCACTCAGCACTACGTCCTGAGCACCTGCGTGTCCAGACACTGTCCTAGGCCCAGGGGACAGAGCAGGGAACCAAAGAGAAAAAGAAACCCTGCCCTCGAGGAGCTTGTCTTCCAGCAGGAGACACTGACAGTACACTATGGAGCAGGGCCAACCAAGTGCTAAGGAGAATAGGAGGGAAGGCAGGGAAAGAAAGGCCCAGGCTGTCACGCCTTAAGAGAGGAGGCCTCCTGAGAAGGTGGCATTTAGATAAAGGCCTACACTAGGGTGGGCTTGGCAGGGACAGTGAAGCTTCATGGGGATAGTGTGTGCAAAGGCCCTGTGGTGAGTTTGCCTGGAGCTGCTGAATGTTGGCAAAGGGTGGGGCTGCCAGATAAAGTCCTGGGTGCTCAGTTCAACTGGGGCTTCAGATGTACAGCAAGTAAGTTTTTAGTTTAAGCACGTGGCAAATATTGTGCGCTGAGATCTGTGTTGGCTCTGAGAGAGAACTTAGGGAAAGGCATAACTTTTCGTGAACGTGGCTCAAGTTGAGATAACCCAGCAGTCTGTAGTGACGAGGACCAGCTGTGTCCCTGCTCTTCTATCCCCAAGAACAGTGGCTGGGACAGCAGCACCTGGGACGGGCCTGGCCTCCTTACTTTCTCACCTGGTTTCCTATGGGCAGCCTCAGACCTACGCTTCCCAAGCGTGTTCGGAGGAGCACGGGTCCCAAGGAATGGCCTGGAGAGGGGGGTTCTGTGGGCAGGGGAGTGTGAGGAACCGCAAAAGCCCCCCCACCCACACGAGGCCCTGAGAAGACCCGCAGGAACCCCTCCCTATGGTCTGCTTGACCCACAGTTCCTGAGCACAGCAGGACCCTGGGGGGGGGCACAGCTGGTGTGCAAGGCACCTCCTGTGACAGTTGACTCTATGTGTCAGCGTGCCTGTGCCGTGGGCCCAGATAGGAGCTCACACATCATTCTGGATGTTTCCGTGAGGTGATGATGTTTAAGTGGGTGGACTTTGAAAGTGAAGCAGCTTGTCCTCCGTATGCGGGTGAGCCGTCCCATCAGCTAAAGGCCTACGTAGAAAAGGAAAGGAAAGAAAACAGACGGCTCCCAGGATGGAGGGATTCTGCCCAGGTGGCCCCCCGCCCTGAACTGTGACGTCGCTCTCCCTGCAGGAGGAGTCGCCAACACCCACAGTCACAGGGTCAGTTCCTTAACAGAAGTCTCTCTCCGGGAGCCCTCACTCTCCCTACAGCATCACAGAACACGTTGGGGGCCATCGGCCACTGCTGTGGTCCCACTGGGAGGAAGGACCCTGAGGCCATGCCGGGTGGCTGTAAGTCCCCACCCAGGTGGGCTCGTGCAGAACAGAAAGGCTCCAGGACCAGGGTTGGACGCTCCCGTCGTGTGGCTTATGAAACCAGTCCAGCACCTGCAGAGGACACAAGGGACAGACAGAGAGGTGGCTGACACACGCATGTCACGTTCACGTGTCCCTTCCCCCCGGCGGTGTGGATCCTAGTGCAACAAGGAGGCTCTGGATGGAGGGCACCTGGACTCCCCGCACTCTTGCTGTGCTGAGGAGACCAGGGGCAAGTTCACCTGGTGACAGCCATGGCTCCCTGTGCACTGCTGAGAGGCAGAGGTGTTATCTGCCTCCCCTGGCAGAGCCGATGGGTGGCGCCCGCGGAGGCTGAGTTAATTCTCCATGAGTAGTGAGTTCTTCAGGTTGGGCCTCCCAGCCTTCCTGACTGTCCAAAGCACGAAGCACCCTGCTTACTGTACCTACGGCTGACAGGTCCCACCTGCAGATGGCTTCATTCTTCCTTACGCATTTTGAATGGTCTCAGCTAAGACAGCAATGCCCTATCTCAGTTCAGCCAGAGACAGAGCAGCAAAAGTGCTGATACTTTGAAAAAGACTCTGCAAAGATCACCCTGACTGCGGGTGTTTGTTGCTTTGTACCCTTGATGTGAGCTAAGGAAAAGCCAGTGTCTTTTTCTCGCGGAGGTTAGGATCTGCTGTTTCCAATCGTGGTCCTGAATTGGGAAATAGAGAAGTGGGCATCACCTCTGAGCAGAGAGAAGGCATTTTTAAAAAATTCTTGCAGGCAATATATTTTGATTAGAAAAATGGAATGTATTGCACGAAGGGAGGGAGAAGAGGGTGGGGCACACGTGGGGGCCCCAGGGCTCCCCAGGACTCATGGCACTGGGATGGATGCTGAAGAGACAGTCGGGGGCAGGGTGAGCGCGCCGTCAGCGTGGGGAGAAGGACGGGCACATGTGTAAGTTATAAATCTCAGGGACGAGAAGGAAAGATTAGGAGTGAGAAATGGGAAGGCTCAGAGGTGTTATCTGAAGAAACACATCGGATGAGTGAAAAAAATTCACAACAGGATTAGACAGAAAAATGCAACTTTTCCCTTTTAGCCAAAAAAAAAAAAAAAAAGCAAGAACTCGCAGAGGAAATACACTGTGCATGAGCACGGCCACGGGCAGTTTTCAGGAGTAGAACAGACATTTGGGGGGACCCTCGTAAACGGCCTCTATCTGTGTCAGTGGTCGGGAAGAACGATGGAGAACAGATGCCGAGAGCCGACATTGATTCCTCAGAGGAGACGGGAAAGTGAGATGAGAATCAGACAGGCCTGGGGCAGAGTTCTCAAATGCCCAGGGTCAAATCCAGTGCCCAATTTCTGCCTGCATTCCATTCCCTGGGACAACCCGTCTGCACCCCCGGGTGTAGCCGGGTTCTCACTCGTCATGGACCCAACACACCACTTGCCTCAGACACCATTTGACACAAGCTCTACCTACGCCAAACCAGCTGTCAGGAAAGGTCTTAGGTTTCCAAGAACAGAAGCTTCTCTACCCCCCTGGAAATTCAACCTGGTAATGGCATAGTGGGGGCCACAGCAAGGGTCTCCTGCCCTCAGCCCTCCACAATCCAAGAGCAATGGCAGACACCTGTCCAAGGCCGTGAGTGAGCTGTCAGCTACGCCGCAGCATCTGGAAGGACACCGGGGCCCCGCAAAACGACCAGCCACTGATCACAACCCTCTGTGTGACCCAAACCCAGCCCTCTGTAAGGAGTAGTTGAACTAACCGTCCTCCTGGCCTTCCCTTCCTGCCGAATGCCACGCCTGGGAAGAGAGTGGGGGTCCTGGGCTTGAGTGAAAGCAAATCCCCAAGTGCAGAGAGAGACCCCCAGGTCCTGGGCAGTCTTTGGGTCCTGTGGGGTGACTGTGCACAGCAGCCCAGTTGTGTTCTTGGTCTTCCACAGGCAGATCGCCCTGGGAAGAGCTGCAAGTATCTGGAGCTGCCGGCCTCGGTGGAGGTCGAGCACAGGACCCACCCCCTCATCACCCTGCAGGGATCCAACAGCAGCGTGAAGTTGCCCAAGTCTTCCCATTCATCCCTCTCCACCAGAGAAAACTGCCCCCTCCTGCCTCAAGGGCCCACATAAGTGGCCACCTGCTGGGCCACCCAAAGCCGTGAGGCCAGACCTTTCCTTTCTCCTGCTGTGTGCTGACGTCCTTGGTGTCCTTGACCTGCGCTCTCTTCCTGGCCTCTGAGTTCAGATTTCCCTCTTCTCATCAGGACAGGGGTAACATTGGATCGGGGCCCGCCCTACTCCACTGTGACCGCATCTTAACTTGATGACCGCATACCAAGACTCCACTTTCAAGTCAAGTGACATGCTGAGGCTCTGGACAGCCTCAGTGTCATGGAAACACTATTCACCTGGGTGTGGCAACTTAAGGATAAGCAATTCCACCACTTCTGACTTGGTCCACAGAACAACTGTCATTCCGACATCCATTTTCTTCCAGGAAGCACTCTGGAATGACTGCAGGTCCCCTTTCCATTCTGTAAACCTGGGCTCACACAAGCAGAGTTCAGCCCTCAAATGAAGGCGTTTCCCAGAGCTGAGACAGGTAAGCACACGGTAGTGCTATCTGCTGGGTGGGCCAAGTCGGTGGTGACTGGGTGGGGGGGAAGAAGCCCCTAAGGATTCCTTCCAGGTGAGGGAGCTCATTGGCATAACACCTGTCTCTGCCATTCCTCACTCCTCTGTCCGTTTGGTAAGTCTAAAAGGGCACAGGCCTGTGGATCCCTTTGGGGAGTGAGCTGTACCTCCAGGGCTGGGCTCCACCCCGCCAACATTGCGCAATACATCCATGTTAGGGAGCTTATGTGCTCAAAGATCTAAGCCACACCCTCCAACCTGGGCTTTACCTGGGTAGAGGTGACCTTTGGGACTCCACTGGATTCCTCCCTGTGTTTGACTTCTCACCAGGTTCAGGACTTGTGCAGGGAGACGTGTGCTGTTGGTTGGACACTCCCAAAGACCTCAGCAACGCGCACGGCTCACTGTTAGCACCAATCAACTTCTCAGCACTTCACATACAATCCATGGCTAGGAGCCTCTTTCCCTTAATATCCAGGAAATACACCTGAAGCGGAGAAGGAGCGGGCCCCACCCCGGGGCGAGCCTGGACTCTCCATGAAAGACCAAGGAGGGAATGGATTTCGCCTCTGGACCCTCACCACGTGACTGCTGGCTGGCGTGCTCTCCAAACAAGGCCACCCAGGGGCAGGGCCCAGTTGTGGAAAAGAGTTTAAGGGAAAATCTTCTATACACCAACGTCTCAAAGGAGAGGAAGCCCTAAGTTACGGTTCATTCGGTTCATTTGTCGTGATAGAGCCTGTGACACAATGGGCTTCCACAATCAGCTATTTGCACAAATGTACAAACACCACCAGCCTACCCCGTGCCCGTGGAAAGCCCTGGATCAATACCAGCAACAGGAGAACCAAGGAAAGAGAAAAGAAAAGACTTCATAGAGCTGTTTGCCTTCAAGACCTGCACAAACACACCTGCTTCTTCAGTGCCAGGGGAGCCCAGCGCAAACACGGCCCTCTTCAGAAGAAACGTGTGGTAAAGAGACCCGCGGCCACAAAATCGTCCCTCCAGGAGGCGCGTCTCGGCCTCTCTACAGCGGCAGCACAGAAGCCTAAACTTCTGGTCAAAACTGTGAAAAGTGAGCCAATGAGCCCTTCTGAATTAGCCCCCATCACACACTGGGGGCCGTGGGTGTCAGGAACCAGGCCACCAGAGCTGGGGAACCTTAGCAGCAGCATCTGCCGATTTCTGTGGTGTAAATCCCCCCACGGTGGCTGAGTCCAGGCTCCCAGTGGGCCTCCGAATGGGCAGCTGGGCAGAGATGAGGAGTGCCACCCCGTCACAGGATATTCTGCCCCGCGGAGAAATAGAAGTGACCAGCTCTAGAGACAGGTCAGGGAACGAGGAGGAGGGAAAACATAGTGGGTCCAGTAGGTGGGGATGAGTGTTGAGTGTTGACTCCTGTTTTATTATATAATTTATTCAGTTGGAAGTCTATGTATTTTAATTTTTAAAAATGACTCATTACCAAGCAGCTTGAGAAAGTCGTAGAGTTTTAAATCAGCTCTTCTTGGTAGGAACTGCTCCAGCCCAGGAGCTTTTTGAAAATACTAAACACCCTCCTTTCCCCACCCCAGGCAGAGCCTCCCTAGAGGGGCCACATGGGCAGATTTTCTTTATTTTTTAATACTCTTATTTGTTTCTTTTTATTGGTCCATTTTAGTTACACATGATATTGGGGTTTATTTGACATAATTATACAAGCGTGGAATAGAATTTGCTCCAATTCAGTCCCCAGTACCGCTCTTTCCCCTTTCCTCCTCCTTCCCTTGACCCCATTCCCTTTTCTCTACTACACTCACCTATTTATAGTTTTTTTTAAATTAGTGCACTATGGATAGACATAAAAGTGAGATTCACAGTGATATACTCATATATGTGCATAGGAAAGTTGGGTCACATTCATCCCACCACTCTTCCCTTTTCCCATCCTTCCTCCCTCCCCCTCAATCCCCTTCCTGTGTTTTGATTTCTCTTCTGTTTTCATGGAATATCCCCTATCCCTGCCTTTTTCTTTATTTTCTTATTTTGGCCTGGCTTCCACATAAGATAGAAAACATTTGACCCTTGACTCTGAGTCTGGCTATGTCACTTAGCATGATGATCTCCTGTTCCATCCATTTATCATCAAATACCATAATTCCTTCTTCTTTATAGCTGAGTAATATTCCATTGTGTATTTATACTACATTTTCTTTATCCATTCTTCTGTTGACAGGCACCTAGGCTGGTTCCATAGTTTTGCCATCATGAATTATGCTGCTATAAACATTGATGAGGAGTATACTGATTTAGATCTTCTGGATGGATACCAAGGAGTGGACAGATGGGTCATATATGGATTCCATTTCTTGTTTTTTGAGAAATCTCATATTTCTTTCCAGGGTTGTTGTACTAATTTGTGGTCCCACCAACAATGTATGAGTGTACCTTTCCCCCACTCCTAGCCAGCATTTATTGTCATTGTTTGCATTCTTGATAATTGCCATTCTGACTGGAATGAGATGAAATCTCAGTGTAATTGTGATTTACCTTTCTAGAAATGTTGAACATTTTTTATGTATTTATTGACCATTCATATTTCTTCTTTTGAGAAGTGTCTGTTTAGCTCTTTTACTCATTTGTTAGCTGGGTTATTTGGGGGTTTTGGTGTTAAGTTCTTCACAGATCTAGAAAAAGCAATTCTAAAATTCATTTGAAAAAAAATGAGATACCCAGAATAGGAAATCCTGAGTAAGAAGAGCAGTGCTGGAGGCACCCCAATACTGGGCCTCAAACTATACCCCAGAGCTACAGTAACAAAAACAGCATGGCATTGGCACCAAACAGGCACGAAGACCAATGGAGCAGAACAGAAGACCAGAGACAAACCCACATAGATACAGTCGTCTGATACTTAACACAGGAGCCAGCGAGGTAATTGGAGAGGAGAGACCCTTTCAAACCAACAGTGCTAGGAAAACTGGAAATCCATACGTAGAAGAATAAAACTAGATTCTTATCTCTGACTCTGCATGAAAGGCAACTCCAAGAGAATCAAAGACCTGGGGATTAAGATCAGAAATTCTGCAACTGCTGGAAGAAAATGCGGGTTCCACACACGCAGATTTTAAAAGGCCCATAGGGAAGATTCCAAGGGACGCCCTGGGCCTCCATTTCACAGAAAGGTAAAGTGAGGTTGAAAATTGTACATGGTCCACACGTGACCCAGCTGGGGGTCATTCAGTTCTCTGCCCTCCCTTAGCCCTTTCTGCCCCAAGTAGATGCAACTCCAAATTTATTTTTGAAACTTTCCACCTTGGGTTAGGATCTACATAGCAAGGCCTCCTTAGGTTTCGTGTGTGTGTGTGTGTGTGTGTGTGTGTGTGCGCGCGCGCGTGTGTGTGCTAGGCAAGCGCTCCAGTGCTGAGCTGCATCCCAGCCCCTGCTTTAATTGTTTGAACTAGAGCTAAACTAAAGTTTATCTTTATGTCATCTCTTTTTAAAGGGGGTTTAACAAGGAAAGTCATGAGAAGCTTTACACCAGATCTGTATCTGGTTTTGTACAAACCATGTGCATATTAATAACAGATGATTCTTATCTGGGCACCGAGAAAGGTCCCACTGAACTAGTAACATTTGGTTGGTGGCTCTAGTAAGTTTTTCCTTTTACTTAAAAATAGAGTAATTCTGAGCAGCAACACAGTGGGTGATGTTAATTTAGTTTGATCTACTCTTCCATGTTTTTTAAAAATCTTCTTCCACAAGGACAATTCTGCAGTGTTACCACATATACTTTTAAATGGCCTTATAATCAGGAAGAAGTTGGCATGTTGTTTTTTTTTTAAATCACTGCATTCTGTTCTGCGCCAACTTTCTGTGAACCCAATTTGGCTTCTCTCCTAAATATTCTCAAGAAGACAGCTAAGATATCTGAATTCATAGAACTGGTGAGCAGAATGCTGGCTTCCAGAGGTTGGGAGGCGGGGAGGGAGACGAGGGGAGGCGGCTTCGGGGCCCAGGGAAGGGTCCACTGCAGGGCCACTGTGGTGCCAGCTCTGCACACAGAACCCAGACCAGCCAGGAGACAGGAGAACAACACCCGTACCCGGTGATGAATAAACTCGGATCGGAGGGGCTCGATACCGAGTACAAGTGAGACACCACACAACGCCCCGCGAGGTGTGCTGCTGTCGACTAAGGGTCCTTTTGAAGAGCAGGAGGACGTTGGTGGGCAGGCTTTCTCGGGACTTTCGACTTCACAGGGATCTTAGGACCCCTTCTCCTGACTTCTCCACCCACTCTGGGACTTGGCGGTCCCCACTGGGAGGGGACGTCTACCTAGCATCCCACCCCAGCCACTCTCGGTGGCAGAACACAGCTTCCAGCTCCCAGGGTGTGGTGACAGTGCCTGGTAGCAGCTGCCGGGCCAGTTTCTCTCCTCCGGTGAGTGAAGAAAACACTCCATGACTAACTGTGGCCTCACCCCCCAGAGAGCCCGAATCCAGGTTTCAGTGAAGGCCGTCCAGGTGAGCCCTGTACATGAGGACAGGCCTCGCTGAGAAGGAGGCCCGCGCTCCCAGCAGCCTCCGTGTCCCCCTCCTGTGTCTCAGCGTTGGCCAGGGCCCGCGTCCCCTCCTGCCTCCCCCTGGCTGTAGAGCACCCGGCCTGGGAGGAGCCGGCCGCCAACCAGGGCGCCAGGGCCCTGAAGGGCCACCCTGCCACCAGCCCTGCTCCCCACACCGCCTTCCTGTGCCTCTCTTCCCGACACCCCCCAGCCAACCCAGCCACCGTCTCGAGGAGGGTTGTGTTATTGTGCACCCATCTTGCCCCGATTGCATGCACGCCAGGACGGCGTCACATGACCTCTCAGGACCTCGGTCACCTCCCTGGCAGGCTGGGGATAATGTGTCACCTCATGGATTAGGGCAGGCCTCCAAGCAGCTCAAACACTGCAGGTGGCCGAGGTCATGCGGTGCTGGGATTGCCTGGGCCACTCCAGGGCCAAGCCTCTTTCCCTGCCAAGGTTTGAGTGCCAGTGTGTCTTCTTCTGCTCCTTGTGTTAAAGGTTTGGTCTCCAGGGTGGCCCCATTGGGAGGTGGTGGACCCGTAAGAGGTGGGGCCTAGTGGAGGTCTTGGGGGGCATGCCCTGGGAGGGAATTGTGGGACCCTGACCTATCCTGTCTCTCTGCTTCTTGGTTCATCATGTCAACCCTTTGCTTCGACATGCACCTTCCCGCCATTGCCGCCTGGTACCCTGAACAGTTCCAAAGCCATGGGGTTACCCAATCTTGGACTGGAACCTCCGGAGCCATGAGCTAAATAAACCTTATTTTCTTTATAAGGTAATTACTTTAGTCATTGTTAGAGTCTGTAAACAAGTCAAGATGGCGCCTGGCATTTTGCAGAGGGAGTGGTTTGTGAAGTAACGCCAGCGAGCCATTAAGTGTGGAGATTCCTTATTGGTTGACTGCTGTATCGAGTTTATGTTAATTAAGATAAGCTGTGTGGAATGTATATATACCCCTCCTGTCCTACAATAAAGGGCTCCCACTCCTGCTGTATCAATCTACACAAGTTGTTCGTCACCCCCCGGTTATTTTGCTGCAGCCGGACTGCGGCAAGTCATTTTGTTATAGTAACAAGAAATTGACTGATACACCCCCAGACATTCCCCAATTCAATGTCAGCACCATCCATCATGTCTGTGTGGTCTTTGTATTATCATAGAGTTGCCAGATAAAATATGGGACATCCAGTTAAATTTGAACTTGAGATGAATGACAAACAATGTTTAGTATAAGCATGACTCACACAATATTTTAATTGCTAAATCTGACAACCAGAATGTAATGAGTTGTATTTCATGGAGTTGCACACCAAGTATGATTTCTTTGTGCTTCTTCCACCACCTCTCTCCCTCCCTGCTCCTCCAGGCTGACACAGTGCCAGCCACAAGAGGATAGTGTCCAGTAGGTTAGTGGTTCTCAACAGGGGGTGGTACTGCCCCCAGGGGCAGCTTTAGAAATTGGAGGAGGCATTTTTTAAAAAAATTATTTTACTTATACACAGACACAATATGTTTATCTTGTTTATTTATTTTTCTGTGGTGCTGAGGATCAAACCCAGTGACTTACATGTGGAAGGCAAGTGCTCAGCCACTGAGCCACAGCCTCAGCCCCTAGAGGAGGCATTTTGGTTGGCAGTATGCCCAGGGGTGGGAGAGCTGACTGGCATCTAGTGGACAGGAGCCAGGATGCAGAATGATGGGCAGTGTGACGTGGACAGCAGGATGGCCCTCCACAGAGGGTTTTCTCGTTTCCTGTAAGTGAAAACTTTGCTTTGAGTAGCTGAGCCTGTTAAAAAACTCCGTGTGAACATGAAGTAAATCTTGTACTCTACTTTCCAGGGGTACAACTACTGTAAAAATCACAGGGCGACTCTGTTTTGTTTTGTTCATCTTAAAAGCACGCCTGTGGTTTTGAGACCCCAGCACCACCCTCCTGAGTTATCTTTCTCTGTAGCTATGGATTCACCCCAACGCCTTCTTCTGATTTGATTTTGTCCTCTAGTGTACCGTGCCCAACCACATTAAGTATTAAATATATTTTATTACCAAAAAACCCCACTTTCCTTTTATTTCTTCCTTACTTTGCATTTCATATATCATATACACTTAAAACACCTATTTAATTTCAAAATACATGTTGCTCTGTACATATAATGCCAGGCTGCATTATCATCCACGGTTTCCACTCCAGGACAGCAAAGAGACTGTTAATGAAAGATTTATTGTGAGTGGGGTCACCATGGAACAATTCTATGTCCCGACCGTGGTGGTGGTTACAGGAATCTGGACTTTTTTCAAAAGCCATAGAATGGTGTGCACGCATCACACCCAGGTCAAGCTGATATTGATATTGTACTGTAATTAGTTACAGAAGACGTAGCCATGGGGAAACGGGGGGAGATGCCCGGGGCTTCTCTGCTTATCTTTGCAACTTCTTAAGCATTGATAATTATTTTGAAAATGTTTAAAACGTGATTTTAAGGCGGGGGTGGTGGTGAAACTGAGTCTGGTTCTGGGAGGAGGCCATCAGGAGGTGAATGGAGTGGGGTCTCTTCTGGCCTGACATCTGCCCCTGGGTGAAACACCTGAGGCTTCTGTAGAAGGGCAGTCAGGGAGGAGGGCCAGGCCCTGGAACTCCATCCCTTCCCAGCCTGCATAATGGTGGGCAGGGGACTGCCTCATCACTTCCTGGTCCAGGCTCTGGTTGGCTGTCCCTTGGATTAGCTGGGTGCGGCTTGAAGGCTCAGGTCATATGACAGGAAGCCTGTCCTTAGCAAGCCTAAATTAGGGGACTGGAAGGTGACTGGTAGGTCACCTTCTTTCTGCATTGGCTGAAGAGCCTCTCGCTCCCCTCCCCCGACTTCCAGCCCCCAGAACCTGCGGGAGCTTCCACCCGAGACCCCCCCTCAGCTCCAGCCCACACCCCTGCCCTCCATGTGGAGGTCTTGCTGGCGATGGGCAGAGATTGTCACTTACCCTCCAGTACAACAAAGACTCGGGTCACCTCAGCCAGAGGATAAGATGGTGCCTTGGATGTGAACTAATTTTACTTTAGAATCAAAAGGAAGTCGGGGAAGGAGGCCCGGGCTCGTCCCTCAGGAGCCAAGAAACTCCTTCCCCATCTCTGGCTCCATGCTCGGCCCCAAACAGGGGAATGGTGGGCCCTCCTCATGCCTGGTCCACTGCAAGGACTCACAGACAGACAGACAGACCGCCGGCCGCTCCTCTCCAGCTGCTCCCCCTGCCCATGAGCCGGGAGAATTCAGGACACTCTCAGGAAATCAAAGCTGCTGAGCTCAGTGGATCCCCTGAAAGGCGGGAGCTGGGTTCTGCCAGGCGTTGGGGGGACGGCCCGCATTTGGGAAAGAAGAAAGGAAGGGGGGAAGGGGATTTTAAAGGCTGACCATTTTTTCCTAGACAGTACTTGGGCTCACGTTTTAGGTGGTACCTGCTCTCTCCCCACCCCCGCCTCCTGTCTCATCTCCCTCTTTCTGTCTCGCGCCCCCTCTTCCTCTTCTCACCCCTCTCTCCCTCTCCTCCATACCCCCCTTCTTCTCTCGGTTCCTCCTCACCTGATGGCAGGTTCTTATGAACCCTGGTAGCTGCAGGGAGACGGGGCCACAGTTTTCACACTTGGGGTTCTGAAGGCTGTCCTTCGTGGGAAAATATAATTTTTCTTTCCCGTACAATCCTTGGTTCTCTGACTTCTCCCTCTCTCATTTCTCTCCTTTATTTCCTGTCTTCCCTTTTCTTTCTCCTTAGGAAGTTTCTCCCTTTCTCCTGTGTCAGGAGCAATGCCGCATGCCAACCCACTGGTTCCTGTCCTGAAGGTGGCATTCCCTGGCTGCTTTTGTTAGATACTGTTTTAGTCCACATGTTTTTCTGCTGTGACTAAAAGACCCAACAAGAACAACTGTAAAGGAGAAGAGGTTTCTTGAAGGGCTCACGGTTTCAGAGGTCTCAGTCCATAGGCAGCAGGCTCCATTCCCTGGGGCTCGAGGTGAGGAGAGCCATGGTGGAAGAGTGTGGCAGAGGGAAGCAGCTCACATGATGATCAGAAGCAGAGAGAGACTCCACTGGCCAGATACAAATTATATACCCCAAAGCCACGCCCTCAGTGCCCCACCCCCTCCAGCCACACCCATCTGCCTTCAGGTTCCACTCAATTTACCCCATCAGGTGATTGATTCACTGATTGTTTTAAGGCTCTCCTGACTCAATCATTTCTTCTCTGAACCTTCTTGCACTGTCTCACATGTGAGCTTTTGGGGGACACCTCACATCCAAATCACAACAGGGTACAGATACAGATTCATCCATCCATCTATCATCTATCTTTATCTATCATTCATCTATCTATCTACCATCTATCTTTGATCTTCCTCCTATTGGTTCTGTTTTTTTGGAGTCAAGAGCCTCACCTTAGAAGAAGGGTCATTTGCAGGGGAGAGGAAGGGGGAGAGAAGCAAACAAGGGCAGAGGACATAAAGACAGACAGACAGACAGAGACCTTGTCGTCTGTACCCTCCAGCTCCTCTCTCCTTGCACCCTTGCGGCCTGACCCGCTGGGTGACTCTATTCACGCCCTTGGCCTCAGGGAGCCAGAGAAGATCCAGAGTCCTCTACTTCATTTGGACAGGCACATTAAGAATTCTTTTATTTAGCTGTTGGAATGAATGGAATTAAATTTCTAATAATTAGACTTGCTTGGGCAGCCAGACTAGTTGTCAAAGTTATTTTCCTTTTCCAGATTCCAAAGAGAAGAGGAAAACTTGACACGTTTTAAAGATGATAGTAGATGTCCAATTGGAGAATAAATAAAAATGTCCCCAACACACACACAAGCTCTCCAATGTGCCTTTCGTCGGGGAACATGCAAGTAGCTCGACCTCTCTGTGCTTCTGTTTCCTCCAAGCACCAAGATAACAGTAGGACCTACCTCCTAGGATTGTTAGTAGGACTACAGGAGTTGTTTTTTGTAACATTTAGAACATTTTCATAGTAACAATGCTGTGTGTAAGTGTTAATTAAATAAATACATGGTAATTTTTAAAATTTATTTATTTATTTATTTATTTATTTGTACCAGAGATTGAATGCCAGGGTGCTTACACAGAGTCACATCCTAGTTTCTCTCTCTCTCTCTCTCTCTCTCTCTCTCTCTCTCTCTTTGAGACTGGGTCTCACTAACTTATTTAAGGCCTCACTAAGTTGCTGAGGCTGGCTTTGAACACAGCAGTCTCCTGTCTCAGCCTCCTGAGCCACTAGGCTTATGGGTGTGTACCACCAAGCCTGGCAATATATGGTAATTTTTTAAAAGAAAAAGAAATTGAAGTGGTCCGTAATTATCCAAGATGGGTACATGAGACTGGAGTGTAAGACCAATTCAAGATGCTCTTCATGGCTGAGGGACTGGGCCTCAGGTCACCCCTTCAGCAATGAGTCCTCCCTCCTGTGGAGAGCTGGGATACACGGCAGCCCTTTCTACCCTGGGAGCCATCTCCTCCTTTCCCGGGTGAGATAAAAACCACAGAGACCCCACGATCAGCTATGGGACAGAAACGGCCCCTCAGACACTGAGCCTGCTGGAGGACCAGGGGGAGCACATTTGGGATGGTTTATGGCTGACCTTGCCTGGGACGTTGACACCCAAGGCTCTGCCTTCTGAGGGGCCTGGGATAAAAGGACACACGTGTAGAGTTTCACACTTGGAAACACAACAGCTCTGTGCTGTCTGATGTCAGGGGGTCGCTGAGGCAGCCCTGCGCCCTTGTTGTAATCTCCAACTCCATCCTCACACGTCAGGGCAATGGCACCCGAGGACCCATCTCTCAGGGCTAGAGCTGCTTCCCACCGATACTACTGAGGGAGCTGTGGAATTGCTCTTGGCTTCTTTTCTCTCTTTTTCCCTGAGAAATGACTTGCCCTATTTGACTCACCCTGTGCTCAGGTCCCCACAAGTGCCTTGTGTCTTTCCTTCACAGGTGATGCCCCTCAACAGGGTCTGCCGACTTCTCCTGTAAAGGATCAGATGTAAATATTTTTGTTTCTGCAAGCTGTAAGGTCTCTATCTCAACTGCTCAGCCTGCCCTTGTGGTGCAACATGGGCATAAATAATGTATAAATGAATGGGTGCGGCAGTGTTTCAATAAAACTTTATTTATATGAGCAAGTGATGGGCCGGATTGGGCCAGTGTGTCCTAGCTTGCCAACCTCAGTCCTATGAAGTGAAAGAATCTCAAAGTTTTACCATTAGAGTCCCTGAGAAGCAAAGTGGCCCCCTTTCCAAGCTCCTGGTCAAGCCTCTGAGGCATTTCCTAGATTCTGTACTCCAAGGGCAGCAGCTGGAGCTCAGTTGCTCTGTTGGTCCCGCCGCGGCCTTGGGTATTAGATGTGGGCAAGGCTGCTGGCCTTCATTTCCTTCTAGATCCTTAGGTCACCTGGCCGCTCATTAAAAATCCAGAATCTCCCTGAGGGCACTTGCTCCTCTCTGAAGTCCCTCTCTGCAGCTAGCCTCCGTCTCCAGAATGTCTCATTACTGCCTTTTACTGGGCAAATGCTGAGCTTCTGAAAGAGAAGAGAGAGGAGATTCTGTTCATTTTGCTTTACAAAAAAAAAACAGTCTCTTGTCCGATGACCCTCATGCCCTTCTCCATTCTGGTCCATTCTCCAGTGGCCCAAATAGGACCAACTCTGATGGCTAACACCTCTGGCAAAGGACCCCTCACTGCCTTTCCAATGAGAGGGACACACGGGGCATCCTGGGGCCTTTTTATGAGACAGGCAATTCCAGATGTACAAGATACCTTGGGCTTGATGAATGCATTTTCTGGCTGTTAGACAAAACATCAGTGTGTCTAAGCCAGAGAAACCCAGATCTCTTCCTAGATGATAGACGCCATTTTTGAGAATGTGAGTTTAGGTCTCATTTTAAAGTATCCAGTGAACAAAGAGAGAAAGATTTCTCTCTCTCTCTCTCTCTCTCTCTCTCTCTCTCTCTCTCCCTCTCTCTCTTTCAGAACAGAATGTAAAGCTCCTTCAAGGGGCTTTGAGAAGGACTTTCCTTGGAGCAGAGAGTGGATTTGACATTGCCTAACCACACTGGTGTTCCTGGGTGGGTGATCTCAGTCTGGAAGGGGAATGTAAATGACGCTTTCTAAAGGAAGTCAGAAAAGATAGGAAAGGAAGGAAGGAGAGTGGGGAGAGGAGGACAGGAGGCTGGGGCTTGCTGAGAGCCACGGCCGAGTCTGTATGGCCCCTGGCATTTTGCCAACAGTATTGATTGACAGGCGAGGCATTACTATCCGCCTCTGCCGCAACTTTTGAGTTCTCGCACTATTTTGGAGTTCTCGTGGGGATTTCCGGGGATTCCCCGAGAGTTCCCATTGGTTGGGGAAGTGCAGGAGGAGGGATTTCCGGGAGAGATATTTCCGGCTGGGGGTTCCTGGACAAGCCTCATGGCGTTCGGGAGGATTCCCCCGGAGCTGTGTGAAGTGTTTTCCTGCAGTTTAAAAATAAAGTTTGTTCCTGCTTCAGTGGCTCGTGATTTGTGCCCAGCCAGACTGCAGCAGGGGCTGGAGGAGGCAAGAGTTTTTACTCCCCAAATTGCTATAGTCTTTTGATTTTTTAACAAACAAAAAAAAAAAGACTACATTACATAGGTAAATTTTTTTTGAATTTAATTTAAAAATAGAATAAGCATGATGTGAGGTTGGGGATTTAGCTCAATGGTAAAGTACTTGCCTAGCATGCACAAGGCCCTGAGTTTAATTCCTGGCACCCAAGCAGAAAAAAAATAAAAACAATAAGAATGTTATCATTGGACTGGGGGTGTAACTCGGTGGTAGAACCCCTGCTTAGCAAGTATGAGCCCCTGGGTTCAATCCCCAGCAGCAGCAGCACCACCACTACTACTACTACTAATAATAATAATATGGTTTATTGCATCTCTTAGAACCTGGCAAAATTTCCAGTCCAGCTGGGTTATGCACTTGACCTAGATTCCTCTGCCCTAGAGACCCAGTCCTGACCACATCTAGAGCCCTCTCTGGGCTAGTGGAGAGCAATTGCCCCCAGGAGGTGGGGTGGGTCCTAGTGATGGCTGACACACTGCCTGGTCCACAGTTACCTTGATATTTGTGTTTACTGATTTACTTTTTTTTTTTTTTGGTGGTGGTGGTGCTGGAGGTGAGAACCCAGGGCCTTGTGCATGCGAGGCAAGCATCTACCAACTGAGATATATCTCCAGCCCCCTGGTTTACTTTTTAATAATGTAAATAGCACAACTAGAGGATAGGGAGTGCAGAAGAAGCCAAAGTGGTCAGCAGAGCCATCTGAGAGACCAGGAGATCTCAGAGCCCAGGTGGAGTACTGACTTCACCATGTTAGGTCAAGTGCATTATTAGATGGGAGTCCTGACTTTGCCACATCCTGACTCTGTGGATTTAGAGACAGAACCCGGAGTCTGTAGGCCTCGGTTTGCTCATCTGAAAAATGGGGAAAGGTCACCTGGCTATTGGAGTTGTGAAGATTAACGACCTAAGGTTAGACCCCCTTGGTAAAGTGGCTCATTCTCAATAAAAGATGGCCATCAACACAGCAATGACAATAGCCACCTGGGAGGGAGCAGTGGAGGGAAGAGGCAGCCATCACCACCCAATCCAGCATCACCTGCCCCCCTCGTCTTTCCAGGATCCCCGGCTAGTGCCCAGTGGTTGGCCAGCCTCTTCTTACCTCCCCCACTCCCCGGCCCTTCCAGTCTGTGGGATCAAAGCCACTGCACCCAATGGCCACACTCCACCCCCTTCCTCTGCCAGTGGCCCTGGATTGTTTCTCCTGGGCAGCCAAGACTCTGCCTTGGGATGTGGCCACCCTAGGCCACAGGTTGAACCAGGATGGACTCGAGGTGGTCCGTGAATCTCCTGAATGTTGAACGATGGGACTCAAACAGGAGAAATGGTCTCACTCCCCTCGGCTCTCCCTTCCATCTGCCCCACACAGTTCCAGGCACCCCCAGCCTGTCCTACCACACCTCCACCCTCAGTGCTGTGCGTCAGGCCGGGGTGTGTGGCCCCCCGACTCCTCCTCAGGAGACGCTTTCTTCTAGTGGGTGCTGGATCCCAGTGCTCACCTCTACCAAGGCGCTTGCTGCACCCCAACAGTGTGCGCTCAGCTGGAGCCGCAGCCTCTCCCCAACTCAGTTTCCTCCCCAGGGATGGGGCGGCCCCTTCACTGCTGCACAGGGGGGATTTCCTGTGCCTGAGGATGGAGGCAAGGCCTGCTGAGGCCTCGGGTCTTGGAGGAAGAAGGGGCCCCGGACCATCCCTCTCTTGGCCAGTCCTAGAAAATCAGACAGCTGCATCCCAGAGCCCTGTGCAAACATGGGCAAGAGGCAGAGTCCAGTGTCAGCCTCACTGGTCTCAAGTGACCCCAAGGATTCAAGAAGGAACCCAGCCTGGTTACTGCCACCCTAGCACACGCCAGTCCCAGGGAAATGGGGGTGACACTTCCCGAAGGGTCCCTAAGACTCTGCCTAGGCCAGGGCCTGCCTCTGAGGCTGCCTCCCAGCCCTCTGCCCTGACCCTGCAGGACCCACCACTAAGCCCCACCTTTGTGTCCCCAGAGCCACTCCACCGCCACCCCGCACCAAGGGGCCCACGAAGCTCCAGATGATTCCGGCAGAAACTCAACCCCTGCCAACTGGGCTCCGGGAAACAGAGGGCTTTTGACCTAATTACTCCCAATTGGCTGTCTCCATCAATCACGTTCTCTTGGTAATTGCTGGACTCCCCACTCTGGGCGGGTGTGCGGTTCTCAAGAGGCTGCAGAGCGCGTGGGATGAATGGGGTGTGAGGCTGGGAAGCGTGCAGGCCTTCGCTGCGCACACTGCTGCCTTTGTGGAGGAGTGCTCTGTTGATTGCCATTAAAAAGCAGGGAGCACAGCCAGGGAGCTCGTGGGGGTGGGGGCTGGTGTAAGTGAGCCTGGCCCCTGGGACCCTCCACATCTGGGCCCAGACTCCACTCATGTCACTGCCGTGGCAAACCCTCCATCCTCGGTTCCCTCCTTGACTTCGGCATCAAGACCGTGGCCTCCTGGGCCTGGCCCTCCAGGGCCCTCTTTGCTGCCCTTACTCCATCTCCCATTCCCAGCCCCACCCA